>NC_079497.1:113499364-113822328 GCF_030052815.1 Hevea brasiliensis | reverse complement strand
AACCATCTTCTCCTGTTGTCTCTCAACGCCAAGTAGCCATTATAAGAACCTCTCAGAGCTCAAGGGAAGAGGCAAATGCACCCTCTGCCTCTGCTCCGCTTGTGACTAATTACAGGGACCGGAGATGGAGCTAGCCAATAGCGTTTAAAATGCAGAGACCGCACAACGAAACGGTGCGTTTTTGTCTTCAGAATTTAGAGGTTATAAAAACGACCTCATAGAATTTATAGGTTATAAAAACGACCTCGTTTGGCACATAGTTGCAATTTCTTAATGAATGAATCCGAAGGGGCTTTAGTGAGACAGATTTGATTTGACAACATAAATCTGAAACTCTCTGCTTATTGGGACTTCCGCCCCCAACAGCCGTGTAGAGCCCGATCCCGGAACTCAGGTTACCCGGTGATCGGATATTCAGCGAAGTTAATAAAATGGGTTTAGGCTTTGCAATTGGCGCTTTTGGAGTACTGATTCTGGCTCATGCAGCTTATTCAACCATTCAATGTAGTCGCATATCCAATATCCTAGAAATCTAGAATTCAATCTATTATCTTATTGTTTTCATCTTGTTTTATCTTTTAATTTTGTTTGGCCTGGATGCAGATAGAGGTTTGTTGAAGATTATGGAGGAGGAGTTTTCAGGACCTCCAATGAACGTGAGATTTTTTTTTCCCCTTTCTTCCCTGTTATGCATGTGCTTGATTATTTTTATTTGTTTCAGTTGATAGGTTTGTGGCCTTTTTTCTTTTTTTACTTTTTTTTTTGGTTGGATTGCAGGTGGTGGTCGAGTTGCTCGTAGGGTTAGTTTTGTGTATGTGGGCTGCTTTAACTGTACCGGGAAAGTTCCTATCTATACACCCTCATTCTGATGAGAATAGGTATTGTTTACCATATCTCTGCTTATACTTTGTTAACTGGGATTTCTTTTCAATTTATTTTAGACTAGAATACTCTATGCCATTCAATTGAGAGGTGTTTATTAGTTGCTGTTCAATTTAACCCAAAAAAAATGATGAAATTAGATTTAAATTTGATTTTATGTTGATAGATTTAGCCCCACATATAATATTCTTCAGTGAATGAACTTTGAACCTTGAAAGAGTGAAAGGAAAACCTTGGTTAAACTGAAATGGATTAGCCAAATGGACGATCTGCATATGAAAGGCACAAGTAACAAATACTTGAGTTGCTTTTTTAAGAAGTATGATTAGAATTAGATCATTGCTAATAAAATTGATACGTATAAGCTTGACCCAATGTTATTGTGCCTGGATTTGATTTCTTCCAGAGAGTAAATTTATTAGTTTCTTGTGTTTGTGCTGTTTTTTTTCTGCACTTAGTGAAGTTGGACTCTTATGAATTGCATATTTGACATGGACTTGCATTGAGTCTCTGACTATGCAATGCATGTTATGGCCTTTTTTTTTATAATTTCTAATATTAATGGTCTCTATGGATGTTGCATAACTCAGATTTGAGTAGTTTGATACATGGCATGTTTTGATGGGCTTAACAGTTAAACCCCTATTTAAGAAGCAGCTTGTAATTCAAGGATGAAATAAATCCATGATGTTGCCCTTTGTTGAGCTTGTTCATTGTAAAGCTCATTAACTTTGCTTTCTGATCCTATAAACTATTTTGTTGCCCTTGTGCTCTAGTTGTGCTTGTGGAGAAATTCTTAAGTAGACCTAATCCATCTATAGACTACACCAATCATATCATGCTATGTTAATATATTGATGGATAAGTTTGTCATTTATTTGTAATTAGCCTTGAATTGTGGATGATGTAAAACAATATCATTGGATTAGTCTACAGTCATGTGGTAGACCAAGTCTACACTATATTTCTCTTGCTCGTGACGCATGTTTCTAAAGGTTCAGTGACTTTATAGGAGTTGTTCCAATGCATATGCTATTCCTGTATCATGTTTTAAGAACTGGTGCCATCAGTTGAAATTATGATTATTGAATGCCAATCTCTATGGCGTGTTGTTCTAATTTCTGGCTCTTTGATAAAAATGACAACAACAATGTCTTAATCCTAAACTAATTGAGGTTAGCTATATCAATCCTTTTTTGTTATTCAGCTCTATTTGAAATCAATTCCACATCGATATTCAAAAAATTATAAATCTTTTGATACTACTTCTTTCCACATCATTTTCCCATTTTCCTTTCTCACTCCTTCTACCACTAGCTTATCGTACATTCATGTTGAGGCATTTGATGCTCTACTTTGGACATGACCAAACTAAGTAAGCTAATCCTCTCTCATTTTATTTCTAATGTCTGCTACATGCGCTATGTGGCAGATATGGTTATTCCTAATCTTATTCATCATCACGTTATCAGACATCCATCTTAACATCTTTGATAAAAATGGCAACTTAATTAAAAATGAACAAAGATTACAAGATCCTAGTAATTGAAAGGGAAATATTATGTGTTCCTTATCATGAGATGCTTACTGAATTGTACCAGGTGAAGTTGCTAATAAACCATGAAATGGTTTTTATTACTTTAAATCATCTAGCAAAAAGTGGAAAGAGGCAGTTCAAGTTTTTTAATCTCATTCAATAGTGTTACAGGTTGAACTGGAATTAATATGTAAGCTAATGCTATTCATTTTTTTGCACGGGACATGTGCTGGTGTATAGTTAATTCGCAAACTAAGGAATGAATTGGTTCTGGATCAATAATTAAGATACATAGGAAAACTGTTTATTACTCTTTTCCTGCATCATTTGTCAAGTTAATTCTGCTCTGTGATTCTCTTGTTCTATCTAAAGTCGTATTCAAATAGATGCCAAGCGGAAATTTTATCATACTAAAAAACATATTCAATCTTGGAAAACCATTTCAGTTGAAGAATTCTGTCAATAATAATGCTTAGGACCAAGACAATTTTTAGCAAAGCCAGCATGTTTTATGAAATGATGCTGAATGTAGAATAGGAAAATTTTGACTGGGAATATGTAGCACAACCTGCATGTTTGAGAGTTATTATTTTGAAATGATGCTGATATTGCTGCTATTTTACAATGATAATGCCATATTGACACAAAAAATTGCCTATTCTTGAATTCAGGATAGTTTCTTTGCCGGCCAATATGGACTTCATGGTCTTCAACCATCGTGGCAAAGTATTTCCTTCAGCAATGGACTTGAAACTGAAACATTGAAGTCTTATCAGTCTAATGGTAGGATCATCTTTTGGGGGCTATTTAAGGAAAAAAAAAATAATTTCTTTTTCAAATTTAGAACTTGGAAAGAGCCAAAATTGGTGGATTTGGCAACTTGGTGCTAATACCTAGTTACTTAGAACAACACTTATTGATTGTCCCTTAGTTTTGTAATTTTATGCTACGTCTCGTATATTTTGTCTTATTTTCCACTGTCTGGTATGTAATTTGAACATTTATAGGTGCTGCTATTACATGTGTTTTGCCATAATCACGTCGGTTCTTATTTTTCACCATTTGTTATGCAATTTGAACATTTATAGGTGCTGCTATTACATGTGTTTTGCCATAATCAAAACGGGGGAGTTTTTGTGGATCTAGATCTGCATTTTGATTTTGAATCTGAATAGTGAACTTATAAATTGTTATTTCTTGATGCCAACTATAATCATTTTATGCGTATTTAGGCCTGCATTTTGAATCTGAGAGAATAACTCTTGAAAGGCTAAGTTGTTTGCAGCTTGATGCCATATATCCATGGCCAATTCATGTCGTATTTATTACCACTGACATGTAGAGAAAGCAGATCATAATATGCTATTTGCTCAAATGAAGGGCAGAGTCGGGTTGCAGTATAGATGAAAGGCGGAGCCTTTATCAGGCAAATATGAATATTGGGCATCTAAAAGATATATTTTCTTTCATCTAAAAAATGTGGGTATCACCGTTACCCTGCTATCCAAATGCAATCCCCAAGCAAAATCATTTTGATAATTGGTTATTTTTTCATATTTTTTGCACTTGCATTATGAAGAAGCTGGGTAGCTCTTTTAGCATTGGACTATGAATGCTAATTGCTGTCTTTTGTGGGTCCCTGATCATTGCTTTGTATCTTTCTTTGTTGTTAAAAAATTTTTGAACTTTAATTTTATTTTATAAAATTCTCTTCAGTCTCCTATAATAAAATTTCAAGCTAAAAAAAATAGAATTATATTTCAACTTCATTTTCTCCTTTACTAAAAAAATATCGACAACTTATCATAAAAGTAATAATATGAAAAGTAAGGATATCTTTCATTGAAAAAGTATTGAAATTATATTTATAAACAACACAATTTAAAGGAATTTTTTAATTTGAGAATTTAGTATTTTATATTAAAAAAAGATTTTTTGTGAAAAAAATTAAAATTTAGAAATTTTTTAATAACAAATTAAAGTTAAAAGACAAAAATAAAATATAGACATAGTTTAGGGGTAAACTATAAAAATTATCTAAATATACCCATAGCAAATCTTTTAACTTAGCATTCCCAAGTTGCTCTAAAAACAAAAATACTTGGTCCAAGTTAGAGGTGCACAATCAATTGTCCCTTTTCAGGAAATCTACCAATCGAAAATCAAAACAACTACATAGCGAAATTGCAAAATAGCAACTCCAAAATAGGAACCATTGCATAGAATGAGATTTTGCGCTTCCCCACTTCCCCGTGCAGTATGCGCCTGAGAGATCCACCAACTCATTCGAGTGGGGAAACCACAACCTTCTCTCACTATAAATAAATGGGAGGAAAAATGGGCACTTGTATCTCCGATAAAGAAGTTCTTATCATGGTCAATCGATGCAAAAATTACAAACAGTTTATCAACCATAGCTTAAAAAACATAAAAGAACTAGCATAATGCAATATAAATCCTAGCAAAATTGCTTCTCCACGTGATATGTGAAGGTAGGAAGCAAGAGAGTTAGTTTCTGTTAATAGTTGTTAATTTTAACGGATTCATAACACGAAGTGGCAGGAATAATTGTGAAGTCTATATAAAGACTGAAGTTGTAACTGATGGGATTCATTGAATACAGATTACACAATTTCAATCTCTCTCTCTCTCTCTCTCTCTATCCCCTTTCTTCTACTTCCCTGATCTTTCTTCTTCTGCTTCTTCTTCTCTCTTTTCTTCTATTTCCTTTTCCCCTTCCCTCTGTTTTTCTGTTTGGTTGTGACCAGGTCACAACACTCCATCACACTTTCTGTAGGAAAAGGACACTTTCTGTAGGCATATTCAACATTATGTGCCTGAATCCTCCTAACATTTTCTATTTAAATCCAAAATAAGTTTATACTGAAAACAATAAAAAAAAAAAGCAGAATTAGGTGAGGATTCAGGTAACCATAATAGCAATGTCAATCCTAAGAAGTTCTCAGTTGCAGGCATTAAGCTATTTTGCATATGCTCCATATCTCAAGCTATCAGATACATCGGAAGAATAATTTGGACCCAATAAAATGACTGCCCCATCATCCCATGTGATACAACAAAACTCCAAAGAATCCCATCATAAAATGCACCGACAGTAACACAGAAACCTTGAAGTGGTAATGTGCAGGAGGTGACTAGCAAACATCATTTCCAGAAAGCTGTTATAATCACCATGTTTTATACTTCTCAAAAAAAAAAAAAGGTGTGCAACCAAATATTAACAAACTTCCAGATACTCTATATTATGATGAAGACAAATTAAAAATATGCATGCAATCAATACCAATTTTCTCTTTTTCAGCAGCAAAATGAGAAGTCAAAATCCACATTTAAATGGGGGAAAATTTTCAGTTCTGATTTTCATGCTGCCAACGGGACACAGCAATATTAATATCTGGTCACTCTTCTACCAGGTGTTCTATCAGGTATATAAGAAATTAGAATGTTGAAATTTCTGTAATTTATAGAATAAATGCTATAATTTAGGTCTACTCGGTTAGGATATTTGGCTCTCACCTGAAACCCAGGTGAAAGCCCCAGCAACTGAATTATATTTTTTAGACTTAGTTGTCAATGTTGTTGTATCGAATAAATGCTACATAGCAGAAATAGGTATAAAGCCATCACTTAACTGAATCTTTGAAAAATCTTCTCAACTTCTATTAGCATTTGGCGAATATTTCTCTTATAATAGGAGATACTGCTTTTTTCCCCTTCAGATAACTAATGCATCAAATTGTTCACTACATAATACAATTGTAATGCTATTAAGTTGCAGAATTGCATAATATCCTACATATATCAACTTTATTGCATGTCAAACACAGAAATAGGCATCAATAGCCAAAACCACAGAGACAATGCATTCATCCCATAATAAAACAACAACAACTAAACCTTAATTCCAAACTAGTTGGGGCCAGCTACATGAATCCATTTTCGCCATTCCGCTCTATTTAAAACCAATTCCACATTAATATCTAAAGAGTAAAGAAGAAGCTAAAACTTCATTGTCAAAGAATCAGCTGAGACTAAATCCAAAGAAACATAAAACAAGTACTCACATACCTCCAAAAATTGTTAATAGGAATAGAAGGGACTAACAACAGAATCTCATAATATGCATGCAATATGCCCCCATAGCCCACTACTACAGCCATTGCTGAATAAGCTAGTCAGTCAATGAATTACTTTACAACTGGGTGAGTTCCTGTGGGTTTTCCATAGACTGTCTTAGTATATACTCTGCTCTCCTCTTCTTATCATCCCTCTCCTCATCCCGCACTAACCAATGCCCTGCTCTCCCTCCACCCTTTCTTGAAAGACTCAAATCCAAAGGCTCACCTAATAACTTCTTCCCAGTTTTAAATTTGAAGTTCACAGCAGGCCTCTTCTCAGGAAGCAACCTTCTCTCATTATCACTATCTCCACCATCCACAAGGCCACCTTCCTTTGCAGCTTCAATAGCAGGTGCAAATGCCTCCATCAAACAAACACAGTCTTTTAGCTTGTCTGGCAACACAACAGCAGAAACACCCTTCTCCCCAGGTTTCAAAGGCGTGTAAAGAAATGTGTTAGACTCAACTACTCCTAATTCCTTAACATTGTCATTACTAGTCTCTGAAGAAGATGCTCCTGATGAGCCATTGCTCACCAACCTCTGCTGCAAACTTAACAAGGCCCTCTCTGCCTTTCTCCTCTGCCTTGCTTGCTCAATTTTTTCTGCACGAGGATCAGCGACCCTCTCATTCCACACAGGAGTGTGGACATACGTGTGAGGATCAGGAAAAGCAGGCATCCAAGCTGGGATATGTTTCCCAGGTGGTGCTTCACTCATGTTTAAAAAACTAGGAATTAATCTCCTATCTCTAATAACTGGAAAATGTGGCACTGGTTGAGCAAAAGGGATCTCCTCAGTAGAACCCAATAATTCAATTATCTCCCTAACAGTACCCGAATTAATAATATTATTGCCAGAATTTGATGCACCCGAAATCCCTCGTGGTGCACCCATATCTTCAAACCCTCGAACTATGTCAAATAAATTACATTGGGTTCTACCTGATAAATTAGCGTGAGAGCTTGCAGTCTTGCCAAGGTCAATGAGGTAACGGATTGCTAAATCAGTAAGTGCATCCAAAGCCGAACCTTTGAAACCCTGAAACCCCAGGGCCCCGCATATTTGCGCAACTGCAATTCTCGACACCGCCCAACCAAAGTCATCCGCTTTGGGTATTCCCTGTGTGCTCTGTGCACCTCCATTGCTCATATTTGAACCCTCATGTCAAAAATAATCCATTAATCATCAACCAATTGAAATACTAGAAGCCCAAGAACCATGAGATAACAAAATTTTCCTCAGGAAACAAGGAGAGAAAAAGGGAGAAGCTAGTTCTAGAAACACTAAGGTGGTATTCAAAAACAAAAAGAAAGAAACGAAATTCAAGAACCCCAGATCAACTGAATCCTTGAAGAAGCATAAATAGAGATTGGGGTGGGAAAATAATCACATAAGATCTTTAATAAACCCTAAAAGAGGAGGAATTTAAGGTTAGAGAAGAAGCGGAGCAAAGTTAGAGATAAATTTGGAGGGAAAATGGATTATTGAAAAACCCTCGAGTTGGGAACTGAGTGGGGGATCGAGGGAGAACAGATACAGAGGTGAAACGATCATGCACAGTGGGGTTTATTTACTGGTTTAAAATATCACGTACGCTCAGTCGCTCCAGGATGTGAAATCTCACGCTACTCGCTGGTTTAAAATTTGATGGGCCTCGATCTTCTACCCACCCATTAGTGAAGTCCAGTGGGCTTTGAAACCTAGTCCAGAAGAAGCATAGCCCACCCAGTTACTATATTATCCCGGTCCGGGATAAGCTATTGTTGTTTGGCACAAGAATAGTAGGGGAAAAATAGAGGATAATAGCGGATAAGCGTAGTCGAAGAAGCGGTTGAAAGCTTGGACCTCGGAGCTGAGTAGCTCGAGAGAGGAGAGGAGGCGAGGCGATAATGGAGAAGTACTTTGGAAATGCATACAGAGGAGACCCAGGTGTACCGCACGCGGATCCAGACCGCTTCGTCAACATATGGATTGGGTCGGCCGCTTTCTCTGTCCTGACCTTTTTCAATCCCTACATGTGGCAGCTCTCTAATCAGTTCAAGTACGCTCTTTCTATCTCTCTTTCCCATTTCTAATTCTAGGGTTTCTCTCTGCAAGTCTTGTGCATTAGTCCTTGTTATGTGTAGAGGATTTTGTCTTAGGGTTGCTGCACGTGGTCTTTGAATGTGGTCTTTTTTTTTTTTTAATTTCGCAAATTCCATAAAGCTGTGGAATTTCTTGGAGCCATATGGAGTCTTTGCTTGATTTTTAGCTGGTTAGCTATTTAATTGTTTGATTGGAATTGGAATTGTGAGAGATTTAGGTGACTTTTCTCTCTGATGGGTTAATTCCTGCTTTAGCATCACATCAACTGTTCTCTCATTGGCATATGAATATGATCGGTGTATTCTATGTGGCTACTTCCTCCAAATTGATTTGCAGAATTTCGAGGAGAAGTTTAAGCAATTACTTTAGCCTTGATGCTATTTCTGAATGGCATGGCATTAATTCATTTCAGCTATCTTACTACCTTGTTCATCTTCTTGAATTTCTTCTGATAAGTATGAAGTATCACTTCCTTACTACATTAACATGGCAAGTGTCTTTCCTTTTTTATTTTTTGGAAATGCGGCAAGTGTCTTTCCTATAACAAAAGAACTGGGTGATTTGAATTGCCAACGGTGCTAAGTTTTTGTTAGAATGAATGGCGGTGGGATAATAGTTACTACTTTTACCATTGCTATCAAGATTATTATTATTACCCTTTAAGGGGAAAAAAAAAGGGGGAAGTGTTGTTAGTGTTACAATTAGCTCCTCAATTAGTGCTTGATTGTGTAGTATTACAACCACCATTATGATTACTTAACCTACCAGCTTGTTGCGTTTACTATTTATTCAGTTTCAATCTTACTTGATGTTCTCAATGTGTCTGCAGTTGGCATGACAAGGCATTTCTATTTGAGCAATACCATTGGAAGAAAGCAATGAAGAAGAACCAGCCATATAAATTTAAGGTAATTTATTTAGTTAATATAACTGCTGACAATTTGTCCAGTTTATGTTGCTTATAATTGATAACAATGTTGCCAACGTTAACACCCATATGAAATCTGACTTTGTTGCAGTGGAATGAGATGGACAAAGAAACGCGTGACTCTTATTATTTCAACTGGCCTTACTACTTCCCATAGCTTTCTATTTCACAGTCTCTCCTGATGAATTTTGGTGAACAAATGGGATCTGCGGAAAATACAAGCTTATGCCTTCTTTACCATTTGTTTTTAGTTCTGCTTTGTACTGGTGGTTCAAACGCCTGTAGTTACTAGCTGCAATGCTTTCTTGTTAAAGCTTCTTATGAGACCATATAAGTAGTCTTTCAATGCATATGTAGTAATGCTTGAAGTCCTGGAATAACTAACAATGGCTTTTTTGTGGGTTTTTTCCTTAAAAAAATGTTTTTCTAATTTGATTTTACATATTTCCATGTGGAAATGCAGTCTTCTTATGAATCAGAGTAGTCTGGTACAGTGTGCTGTTGAATAAGAAAATGAAAAATAGCACAAAGAGAGTTATCCGTGCAAAAGGCCAACATTGGGTTGCCACTCTCCAGATTGACAACTATTTTACGTGAGATGAGACGACTAGTATAAAGCTGAGTTTTCCAGATTGCCTGGTCAGCGACAGAACTTGCATTTTAAAAGGAGTTTAAACTAACAAGTCACAATGCAGGGATCTGTTATTCCTGTCATGAATGATGAATAGGTGATCACTTTTGTACACTTCATTTTTGTACGCTTCATTTGCTCACTTATACCATAATTCCTGTAAGAAGTCCAATGAGCAATTCGTCTTGGCCGAATTCTTTGTATTCACCATTGTTCATCAATCCGTTTGTGCCCTCATCGCCATTAATATAAGTGTCGAACAAGCGCCTCTAAATTGCCTGGAGCTGTATATGCCATCGTGCATTTATACTCCTGGAAGAATTCACTTTCAGTTGTAAGGTTCCAGAAAAAGGGAAGCATGGCGTTTCTCTATCTCATGTCTTCTCGTACACCGAGAACCGCCCTGTGTCCTTTATTAACTCTACTCACTAAGGCCTCCTCTCTTCACTTCCGGCCAGCCACTCCAATCCAAAATTTAACCAAAATCAGCAACTGGGTCGTTGTCGATGTTCGTTTCTCTCTGGGCCTCTTTCACGTGGTCTCTCTCTATCTCAGGCAAATATGGTTTTGATTAATGCCTGGATGACTTCTTTATGAGCTCAGTGTTAAGATAATACCATTCGGCTTTGTGGCTCCATGCGTACCTACTTGATTTAATTTGCTTGAAATTTCCAACAGGGCGTATGAGTGGGCTCTACTTCTACTCTGTTATTGACATATATTTTTGCTGTTGTGGATTAGATGAATATGAACTTTTATAATTGGTTAGATTATTATATTTCCTCTTGTAGGTAAATATTGCTGTGCCATTCTAAGATGATGGCAAAAAGAAAATTTCAATAGCTGTTATAATATTGACATGATGATTATTATCGATACCTCTTTCTTTTGAGTCATTAGCATTACTAATTTTGTAGGAGTTCAATTTGCTGAGGGAGGAGTTTGGGTTAACAAGCCAGAATTGCTTCCTAAAGAGTTTACTGCTAAGATGTGGTTGGGTTCCTGTCTGATGGACAGGTGTTGTTGATATTATTCCGATGCATTCTAATACTAGAAACCTTAGATGGAAATGTCAAGGCATTGTTAATCCTTGAAGTTCTGTTGTTTAATCAGCATGCAGTTCTGTTTAATTGAAATCTGTCCAGTTGGGTATAGGGTATTCAAATCTCAAGCCAATGGTCCTCTCTTTCTTCTTCTCCTCCTCCTTCTGTTAAGTGGCAGAATTTCTTCACTTCCATTCCGTTTCTCCTTATTCATTTACTTCTGTTTCGACTCATAATTTACAAGTTTAGCATGCACAAAAAGTTGGCTTATAATTTTTTGTGTTTTCTTTGCAATCATGATTGTTGTTGAAATGTCATTTATATTATCCTCCTTAATAACTGATATATATATCTTTAAATTTAGGATATCAAAGCATTTTAGCTTCTCCAAGTACATAGTCCATGTCTTTTAAATTTCAGTTTCTTTGGTAAAGGGATATCAAAGAGGTTTGTTGATTTGTTCGTTACTTTCCTATGAACAAATAAATAAATTCCTTCTTTTCTAGTTCCAAAAAAAAAGGTGGCAAAATACTAGGAAGTTTTCTTTTTTTTTTTTTTCCAGGTATTATTTGTGGTCCTAGATAAGAGGTCTCCTGGACCTTTTTTACTACCTTAAGGAATGATTATCTTCTTCTGGTTCTATGTCTGAGCAAAACAAAGGAGCCTTACTGTAGAATTGACCCCCTTTTGATTTCATATTTGGGTATAAATCATATAGCACAAAACCTGGACGCCAAGTAGCCATGAATTACCCAATGACCTGGATGGTCTTCTGGCACTTGCTCCGTTACAGAATGTGAAGGATCTTGAGACTTGGAACACATTACACTGGAAATATTGTTGGTTAATTTGGGTCATTATGCCTGTAGCTTGAAACTTCTACTATCTAACAACAGAAGCATCAGGGGCTATTAACCAAGCGTTACTAACAGCGTGTAGTCTGTCAAATAAATTTTTATTATTTCCATTTTTGGGCAATTGATAATCAAGTAAACATGCGATATGGTTAATTGCAGGAGAAAAGAATTGTACAGGAGATCACAAACATTAAGAAGCACACTGGATTCAAATTAAAAGTTTTACCTCAAAGTTAGCCTGAAACACCAGGTATTCTCTTTATCTTGAGTGCTTGTCAGAAGTTATTTTCTTTGTCTTTTCTTTTTTTTTTCCTTTTATTTTTTTGCAGATTATTTTTCCTTTTCAACTTCATATGCCCTTGTAGTTTGAAGGAATTATAATAGGTGACCATTCTTTTTTTTGTTTTTCCAGGGTTGGCGATTAGAGATTTTTGGCAAGTGGATGATAGGACCATTGTCTTTATTGCAGGCCCCACTTTTGGTAAAATGACTCAAAGGTTCTAATATATCACATTCTCTGGACTATATTAGCCATTGATGATGTTGACTGATGGATTTTTTTTACCAGTACATATAATAAGCTTCAATATTGGAGCTTCTGTTGATCTAGACATTCCACATAGCTTCTGGAGTCGTTTGGCAGGGAAATATGGGAACATCTTTTATTGGAAAGAGAAGGTGAAATTACAATGTTGCCTGGATAGTTTTAAAGTTGTCAAGGTTGTGCATTTGATTTTATCTTAGGAAGAAATTTGGTATGAGTTGATTACAAAATCAGGGGGAAGATGTGTGATGGCAATATCCTGTCACTTGAGGGAACCTGCAGGCCCAAATAATTTCTCTGAGGTAAAATAACTCTGGGTCTGACATGCAAGATTTTTGTTTATACTGTGTAATAATTTGTTTGTATCATATAATTCTTTCAAGAGTTTGAATATTTGAGATGGCACTTTATGTAAAAATCAAGTATAAAGCAGTAAATAATCATTGATATTTGTAGGAGTAAATAGAAGCTAACACAGTCTATATTTACAGCTTATGATAAGTGTCTTAAGTGCCCTTTTATAATTATGATTCAAATCTACTTTTTGGAAAAGCATCATTCTATAAATATTATTGAAAAACACAGTTTGATAAAATGTTTAGCTGTTTTGGAGTTCTTATAACTAAACTACATCAAATTTAACTTAAAAGTCAATTTTAATAGCCTCTTACTAATATATTTAAGAAATTGTTTTCTCAATCACAGGTCAAACAGCAATACTGATGCTAAGATTGTTAGTGTCGCTGTGAAAATAAAGAATACGTAGAGCCTAGCTGATTTTCAGGCTCACTGCGCGGAAGGGAGGCATGGAAAGACCATTTTCAAAATTAGATACTCCCTTCTGATGTAGTAGATGCTTATGCTTATAAGCAACTTCTTGTGTTGATTCCACTTTCATAAGTGCCTGCATGTGAACATAATAACCTGGATATGGGATTATGGAATAAGAATTGTGTTGTTGACTACGGAGTCAAGTAAATTTCACCCACTATCCCTTAACTAAAGTGGTTATTTTGTAAGCAATAGAGGTGACATCCTTCCAATTGATTGCAGAAAAACTCTGCCCCACACTTTTGTTCAGCTATGGTGCCGCTGCACCCTTCTCTGCTTTCTCAGTCTAATTCTCTTGATTGCTCTTTGATTTGCATTTTCATTTAGGGTTTCTATTTAATTTTTATTCAGTCCTGAGTTTCTAGTTTTTGGTTTGCTGGGCAAAATGGAGCATAGAGAGAGAGAGAGAGAGAGAGAGAGAGAGAGAGAGAGAGAGAGAGAGGCAGATTGAACGCACAGCGACAATCTTGCCTCTCATGTGTCCTCAACGTCCACACCACCAGCACAGAATCTGGAAGACGGCACACCAAATCCTCTCTGATACCACATAGAATAATATGAACCGATGAACGTTACATTGTATTGACTTGAGTATAAATAGAAGGCACAAGACAAGGTTTGGTACATGGATGAGAACATTTGGTTACAAGGGCTAAGCACTACGGTTACATGGCTTAGTATTACTTTCACATGTATTTATCTCGATCATATATATGAACACATTTATAAATGATAAATGCTTTGGTGTTCTATTAATGTGAAGCTCTGGAGAACAATTTAGTAATGAGAATAATGAGAGTGCATTCTTGTGGTCAGGTTAGTATTGCAAGCCCAGAAGCTAATTGTGTATGTTTCAAGTGAAGTTCAAATAATTTGATTTTTTTTTCTCTTTTTCTGCATAGAGGTCATGATCCACAATTCTTCTTTGCTATTTATAGAGCACAATATACAATCCACTCAACTAAGTCTTAGTCTGAACTAATTATTACAAATATTTATTACTTCTCACAACGAATACTCAAGTCGCAAAAGAATAATCGGCTAGAGTCATGTCTCTGCTCTAGGAAACCAAGAACTGATGAATTTGAGAAGCTACCCTGAAAGATAAAGACAAGACTTCTTTTCTTCCCAAAAGCAGTTTGAGGTAGCATTACACTACGATTTACATGCACCCTACCATTCAGTACTCATTCTTCTCTTTTTCCTGTCACCTAGAATTATCTGTAATTCTTCAGGTTGACAAGGGACTGCAAGAACTCCCTTCTGCTGGAATCCATATTCCTCTTCAGCTTCCTCCAGTAACTTCATGAATGCTGGATTAGTAAGGTTTTCCAGTTCCACAACAAACCTCTTTGGTTCTCCACCCTTCACTGCAATTACTGCAAAATGTCCTTGCTTCACATCTTTTGGAACCATTTTTGCAGCCTCTATCTCTTTTTTTAACTTATTGGCGTTGGGGCTTGATCCTTTAGATGCTGAATGCATGAGACCCCTTTGTATCTTTCTAACAAAAAGCTTAAGCATCATTAAGCTTTTAACAATTTCTTCCCTGTTTTTCTTAGCCATGGAGATCGTAAAAATGTGATCAGAACTTTGTGTATAATCTATAATTCTTGTGTTCTTTCTTCTTTTCTAGGAGGAAATATATACTAGTTGGTCAAGAAAATTGGAAACGCTGCTGAAATTTCTGAAAGACAACATGGGACCATTTCATACGGTTGCAACCATAAATCATTTAATGCAATATTTGACTGTTCATCCTCCATGCTTCTGCATTGTATGGTGGGGTCTTGAAAACACGGTTTACCCTCTGTTTTACCATTTATGGGAAAAAAAATTTCCCACTACAATAATCTATGGACTGTTTGAGAAGCCTGAAATCTACCTTTTTAACTGAAATTAATTAAAATCGGTCTTAAATTAGATTGGAATCTCATTTTTTCCCTTTTTTTTTTTAAAATTCAGTTAATCAAAATAAAAATCGATACTGAAAGGATCTTGCGATTTCAATTCCAGTCTCTCTAAACCTTGAACCAAAACTAGACCATTGGTCATGCTTAGATACATAATTATATGCATTGCATGGGCGCTGAAATTAATTAAAATTGACCTTAAATTAGATTGGAATCTCATTTTTTTCCTTTTTTTTTTTTTAAAATTCAGTTAATCAAAATAAAAATAGATACTGAAAGGATCTTGCGATTTCAATTCCAGTCTCTCTAAACCTTGAACCAAAACTAGATCGTTGGTCGTGCTTAGATGCTTAATATGCGTTGCATGGGTGACACAGGAACACTACTTTAGGCTATGTCCTCTACTGCTAAATGGGGTTTCTAGGAAAAATTCTCGTCTAAGTCTCACATGAATTTAGATAAGAAAAATTCCACCAGATAATCTTATACTTTCTGCTTTAATCACCAGTTGCTGAACGAGGTAAATTAATTAGTTAAATAATTAGTCTTCCGTTCAATTTGAATTAGAATGATTGTGGCCGAGATAAACGACCGACGAAACAATTCTATGCTGAGCAATGAAAGTTTCTATAGTGTCGGCTCAAGCATTTAATACACTCGGACCCATTCTGCTCCTCAATATCAGTACACGTATTATAGTGTTATATTGACCTCCCTCCCATTTTCCTGTATCACTTCATATACCCCAAATTAGAATAGTACGTGCGTAGCTCAAAGACCACACACCTCTTCATTTTAGTGCAAATTTAGACTTTAAAACTTAAACCACGCAAAACAAATACAAATCCATGAATCTTGGAAGTAAACCTGGAAGAGAAATATGCAACATAAACCCCAAATAATTTTGGTATAATGGAAACCACATGATCTTGGGAATGATTGCAAAAGGTGACAGAATGTTGTTTCATTGAAATGTCATTTCATTTCAATCTATATGGATTTTTTTTTTTCTTTTTCCCATTGAATTGTCATTTCATCTCAAGGTGTGGGACTGGGGGTTAATTATTAGGATCCAATCTATGAATTAATAATTATCGTATAATGAGGATACTGGGGCAATGGGGTGGAACTTTGTGGGGGTGGTTTAGTTGACGTTTCACCTGAGGCTTTCATTTTCTAAGAGCATGTCCTCTTAAGTACCTCTTTGATTCCGTGCAAAAAGATAAGGTTACTCGTCTTGACAGCCTTGCTTTTCTTGCCTCTCTCAGTCTTTGTTGTCTCTTCTGGCAGTATTGTCCTCTTTGTTGAGGTGGGAAATATACTCCTTTTCTTTTCTAAATAATTTTTTAACTCACTGTAAAATTTACTTATGAGTTTTTTTTATCTATCATTTCAGTTTTTAACTAGATGAAGTAATACTCTATTTATAAAGTAAAACTATTTTTTAATTATCTACTTTATTTAAAAGCTACATTGTTGACGAACTCATATTTAATTTACTCTTGTTAATTTTAAAATAATTTGTATTATTTTTATAAATATAAAATAATATAGAAATTTATTTTCAATAATCAGTTCATTCATTTGAAATTAAAAGACTAAAAATGATAATAATAATAATAATTCAAATGCGTGTACAGGTTAAATTTTCGCCTAAGAAGAGCCAAATATGTAGTGGTCCTGTACAGAATATACACAGAGAGTTTCTGCAGGTATATGGCGGAGGTGGGGGACTTGTAATGAATACATAATAATTTTTCTGCGTCTAACGGCAGGGAAACAGGAAGATTCATTGACCATTTTCATCCAATGTTTAAAATGTTTAGAAGCTTTTTCCCTATATTCACGTACCTCCACCATTTTCTGATACAAAAGCACCTCGCTTTTCGTGTCAAAAAACTTGGAAATGAGCTAGCCTGGTATGGAGTTAGCTTATTATACAGCTAGCTTTCATATATATCATTATCACTAGGGTTATAGAGTCAAAGGAGAAGATATGTTTACATTTTTTTCTTGTTTCTGAAATAAATGGGTAGTGGCTAATTGGTAAGGATACTGAAAATATAATTAATAATGCTAGCTCTTCGTTTCGTGATTCAAGTCTCAAGACCTTATCCAAATTCCTGAAGCTAGGGTTGAGGGATAGTATAGATGTACGTGCTCCTTGCTTTCTGAGTTCTTTACTGTTTTGCGTTTCTCCTACATGGAAAGAAATTTTAGATCAGAAAAACCCAAATACAGTATGCTCATTATTATAAATTTCATGTCCATATCCAAGACAATGTATAACTTCACATGTGAATGATCTTTTATTGTTCTTTCCAAGTCTGGAACAAGAAGGATAAACCATAAACATTACAGGAAAACAAGGTAGGCCACAATTATTTAATGCCGCCATTGATATCTCATCTTCCATGCATGGCTTTTTCTGCAGATGGTGTAGGGTCTTAAAAACACACAGTTTCCGCCTTCAGTTTTGTTCTCAGTTTACCATCTTAGAGAAACATACGTCTTTCTCCTTTCCACTGGAGCTTTAACTCAATGGTCGAATACCAAGAGTTCAAACCCTATTTGCATCCAGTCGTCTAATTACTGTAGGCAATGGCAGAAGTGAAATCTGATGATATATTTGGTTGTAAGATTCTTAATAGATCATAATAATCATAAACACAATGTGAATATTAAATATAAGATTCAACTATCACCCTAATAACGGATCTTGAACAAATAAATTTTCACAGATTTAGAAAACGTACTGATGCAGAATTTTAATTGAGCCATGGTAATAATCAAGAGAAACCCTTTAATTGAATAAATTGATTTCTCCTCTTAACCCTTCTTGATTCACACACTAAACTTTAGTTATGGAAGACTTTGTTGAGATGATCATAATATCTCTTATTTTATGAAAGAGAATGTGTGTAACCTTATGAGTAGATAGATCACCAGTTTATATATATATATCCAACACTTAATCTGATATGTCCATTAAATATCCCTATATAATTAGAATTATGATTTATTTAATTAAAATAATCCTTATATAATTAAGATTTGTATTAATTAAAGTAAATATCAATTAATATTGAGTCAAAGGAATTAATTTTGGCCCATATGATAATATTAATTACCGAATAAAATCTTGCGTTGGTATTAGATAATTTGTAATGAAAGCTAGCTGTTTGATGAAGAAATTTCATTTAAGAAGCATATCACAAGGAATGGGATGCACATGAACCATTAAACAATTAATGGGCGGTGGGGGTGCTACTGATTTATGTTATGTTTCCGTCAACTTGCAAAAATCCTGTCCCCTGTGTACCACTCTGATTTACTCTGATTCAGTACAATAGAACAAGAGAAACTCTTTCCTATGGGACAAGAGAAACTCTTTCCTATCTCGTCTCCATGCATTATATATCTGTAATATATACCTTTTTTTTTTTTAAGTTTTGAGTTTAGATGAAGGTAGTCTATTATTTTATCCCCCTCCTTTCAAATTCAATGGATTTTCTTGTAACGTTAACGTAGTATGTGATGTTTCTATCCAGGTTCAACGGCTTTTCAAGAGATGTATAAGCTTGAGTTGTTCTTGATTCATCACAGTATAAACTCACATAATTTCAGAGAGATCATATAATACTTGACTAATGTTGAGACTTAGGATTATAATGCTAGGCGTACCTCTATGAAATGGAACAACGAATGGATATATACCATCAGTATGAACATATTGTAAATAACTCAAACTCTCAATTTTTAAGTGCTGAACATAATAAGATGCTTATCGTCTCCAAACCGAGATCCATCCAAAAAATTAAGCAGGCTCATGCCCATACATATATAACAGCTAGCAGCAGAAGCCGCGTGCAGAATGCAGCAGATTGTTATTGGCATCATGTGAGTGCATAACATGCGATGGATATATGCATTTACTAATAATTTCTATATATCCAGAGGTAGGACAATAGGAAGATGCATTGACCAGTATTACATCCAATCTTAATATGTTTCAAACTTTTTTTAATATCTTTTGGCCTATTTCCAATTCTTGCTCTATTGGTTTACATACAAGCTTGCATGGAGCTATAAAACCAACTTTGCAGATGTTTATCTCTGGATATCCAGAATTATCAAACCTAAATCAAATCAATAACAAATGAAAAAGGGATCAGCCATTTGCAGACAAGAACACGTACGTATGTATAAATAAGTTAGGAACATGAACGTAGCTAGGAAAGTGGTGTGCGTTGTATAATATCAAATTGAAAATCAATTACAGGAGTTTACTTTGTTTCGTACAAGTAAATTCCCGACGACTGTCTGATTTTATTGAGACAATTGCACGTGGTGTGCCATTTTCATTATCCCTTTGCTGATACAAAATTTCTAGTTTATGAGATAATGAGAAAGAATGATATATTATCCATCTTATCTTCTCCACGTCCACTTTCCTCTGCATTATATATATATATAATACTGCTATATTTGCAGAGACATTTTATTTATACTAACTTTTTTTTGATAATTTTATTTTATATAAATTTATATTAATATTAACCTGAAAGAACTTGATATATAATATATAGAAAATTTTGATCTGTATTCGGAAGCATACTAATTGATTTCCCTAAGATAAATGCATATTATTTATAATTTATAATTTTAATTTAAAGAGGAGTGTTTATTATAATTTTAATTTTTAAAATATATTAAACAAACATAAAAAATAATATAACGGAATTATAATTGTAAAAAAAAAAATTTATGTAAATATAATATAATTACAAATTAATTTTTATTAAGCAAAAATATTAAATTAGTAAATATTCATCCAAATAAAATATAATTTGTTTATAAGTCTACCAATAGTTATAATTATTATAAATATTGAGAAGATATTTTTTATAATATAGATTTCATATGACTACGATTAAGGTTTTTTTTTATAATTAAAATAATTTGATATATTTATTTATATAACAGTCTAACCATTGAGTCCAAATGTTATAATTTTTAGCGTTTGATGATAAATTAGCATTTTAATTATTGAGATTTTAACCATCAAATATGGATCCAATCATTGAACTAAATATAACTTAAATGAAATTTACGCCTGAATTCATGTTATTTGAATATATAAAATATTAAAATTTTGAATTTTTTTAAGTTATATGTCTCCGACTACTTAATTAAGTCAAGTCAATTTAGGCAAACACAATCAAATTTACTTTCATTTCAAATGGTAAATTTCATTGAGAACATAAAAAATGTGTCCCTCAAGATTAAATTTCTCCAATGTTGAAGTTTATACTTTCTTGCTAGCATTTAGAATTTCCTGCTTCTTATGAATAGCATCTTTTGGTGCAATTTGAGAGTTCATTGTTGAAAGCAACCAAATAATAATATTCATAATGAACACATCAATCTTTCGTAACAAATAATTCATTATATTGCAACGCTAGGCTGAAAACATAAGGAAGAATTAACACATTATTGTAAAATTTCATCTGTACTGGAATGAAGAGACCAGAAAGAAATTAATTAAAGAATAACGAGAAAAATAAATTAAAGAAACCAATGAACATCGATTAGGTCATTTCCTTTGAAACTCTCGATGCTGGGAAGGTACAAGTAGTACATTCTTGAGCATAATAGTCAATCTTCTCCCTCCTTCATCCGGCCCTAAGAATTTTCTGCAACTCCTCTGGCCGGCAAGGGACAGCAAGAGCACCCTTCTGATGGAATCCAAATTCCTCCTCAGCCAGTTTCAGCAACTTTACAAAAGCAGGGTTATTAAGGAAGCTGAATTCTAAAACAAACCTTTCAATCTCCTCACCTTTTATGGCCAAAACAGCAAATTGCCCTTCCTTTACATCGTCTGGCACCATTAGTGCAGTTTTCACATCTTTATGGTAATGATCAGGTCCTTTATGGGTGAAGAATGAGAGACCCTTCCATAGCTTTCCAATGAAAAGCCTAAGGAACACCACGTTCTTCTTGGCTGCAGACATTTTCTTGGTACAGTTAAGATATTTTATTTTATGTGATGACTTGCCCTTAGTGAACCGTCAAGGAAATTTATAGAGTCATGAAGCAGAAGGAGAATAATCGGAAAATTCATAGCTGGGGGGTCATAAGTGGAGCCAGCCACCATTGTCATCAGCTGGTTCCGTAACACGACACACGATTTACTATTATATTGCCAAACTTGTACATGCATGTCCCCCATGACCTAATTTTACCCTTAATTATCTGTTGCTTTCTAGTTTTAACTTTCCAACGGCTTAGATATTTTGTACTGTTAACGGCACCATTCACAAAAAATTATTTTTGAGGAGATTTTGAGTTTTTTTTTTTTTTTTAATTCAAAGGGCTATATCAAAACTAAAGAACAACTAGAAAATATTTTTATGAAAGCTCAAATTGACTACGTTTATAAGAAGTTGGATATATATATATATATATATATATATATATATATATATATGTATTGCGTTGATGTCATTATGAAATACTCAGATTTTACCGATCAAACTTACACAAATCAAGTCGTAATTCGAGTCAATTAAGAACATTCTAAATATAAAGCTACATCATAACAGATTAAAAATTGTTGGTCAGATGATTTAACAATTGCTATTGGTGATGAATTGGGTTAACTGGAGTCTTTCTGTTTACGGCTAGCGGGCCTCTAGTGATTGAATAGCTTGAAGGTATTCTTTTATCTTTTGGCCATGATTTGGTTTTCTTGTAGTAGTTGACTAGTATTATTTCTTGCATGCTGTATTCGATTGAGATTGCAGAAAGCTTAATAATTTCTGTTGCATTTTTGTTCTACCACTGAGATATTGGAAAGATTGAGGATAATTTTTATAGTTAATTCCTGAATTTACCTGTATTTTACTTTTGTCTATTAATTTTAATTTATTACTTAAAAAAATCCCTAAAATTTAATTTTATTACATAAAGAATCCCTCTAACTTGCAATAGTAAGTTTTCATATTAAAAAATCTCATTAAATTACAGTAAAACATTTGCAAATGCAACTTTAATACTTTTTAACGAAGAATCAATCTTTTTTTTTTAGAAAGCAGATTATTATGATGACATTAATATTTTTATAATATGTCCAAATGATGATTAAAATAGTTAGTGTTTTGTTAGTGTGAGAAAAAAGTAGGTAAAAAATCAATTTCATTAATTTTTTTTGTTTGAAAACTTGTTTTCGCATATTAGAGAGATATTTGTGAAATAAAATTAAATTTCAAGAATTTCTTAATAACAAAATAAAATTAAGAACTAAAAGTAAAACACCAAACAAAATTTAGCAACGTACTATAAAAATTACCGAGAGATTAATTTTTCTTTTTTTTGTTTTTTTCATCAGAACGAGAGATTGAACTCAAGTTCAATAGATCTTCACAATGCGGAATTTTTGGAAAACCGTGTTGATTTCAAAACAACACATTCAAGCAAAAAGACCTCAAAAGGAGAGATAAATGAAAGCACATTGGAGCAATGTTTCTTCTCTTGAGCAAATACAAAATCCATCTCCTATGATTTATAAAGAGACCCACATGTTTTTGAATCTAAGGATCATTAAATTCTTGTATACTAGGTATGAAGCCCTGTCCAGAGGAGATTTGCAGTCCAATCCAATGCACACAAACACGTAGTTACTTGTTTCTCATCCGGCTAATATGCGAACTGAGAAACATTGCTCTAAGCAAAATACACTCAGCCCAGTTCTTGGTCATTTCCTGAAATTGTTACGCCTCTGGTATGGTAGGATATGGCTTTGAAATTTGAATGGTTGAACACATGCTCATTTTCTCCAGATAAACCAACAAAAGCAGAGCTATTTCCTGAAGCATGGAGTGTCCTTGGTCATTTAAAATAACATGAACCACATTTTAAAGAAAAAAAAAATCCTATATGATTAGGTCTGTATATTGGCAAGCTAACCACGACTAGGAATGGGACTTTTTTGGGGGGAAAGGGGGGCGACATGAGTAGTATGCTCAATGGTTTCTGGTTCAGCATTAGGGCAAACAGGGGAGGTTACCATTAAAAGAATACCTTAAAAATATCTTCTTGGCACCCCCTAAAAACTAAGGGTGTATTTGGTAGAAAATTTAAAAATCAAGAGTTAAATAATTATTAACCTAAGCCCTCAAAGTTAATATTTAACCTCCCAATAAGGTATAAATATTAATGAGATGAAAAGTTAACTTTTTTTTTTTAAGTATCAAAACAGCGCGAGAGTTAAAAGTTATAAGGGTAACAATTATCCTTGTTAGCTCAGTACCAAACAAAAGTTTCATTTTAGGCCACTGACATTATAACAAGTTCACGCTAATGATATTGCATATTATGACACTAACAATGAGTTGCATGATTCCACATATAAATACTGATTCCTCAAAATAAGTCTATAGGTACTAATAAAATCAAATTCACCAAAACAAATGGTTGCCATAATAAAAGATGCAGCAGCAGAGGATGAAAAATGGAATAACATGAAAAGAATATCAAAGATACCTAGAAACCATTATTAGTCCACGGATGCTCTGCAGCTTATCCGATTGACAAGGAATTGCAAGAGCTACTTCATAGGACAATCCAAATTCTTCCTCAGCCTTTTTGATTCCCAACCTTGTGTTGCAACCTCTCATCGTCTTAGATGGTAAGAGACTAGCTTGCACCTTTCCCATAATGAATCTCACAATTCTAACACTTCCCTTCTTCACTACCTCAAAAGTTTTTAACCTTACCCATCGTGGACTGACTTGCAGAATGTTTTGAAATTGTTTTACAAGCAATGGTGTGACCTATATATATATATAACAAGTAGAATCTAATACCAGTGGCAAATGGGATCAAAATTCTGGAAATAGTGATGCATAGCAGGGTCATTCATGTGAAGCTTCATGAATCTTCAATTCAATTGTTTCCCCTATATCGGTCGTGTTCACTCGAATGTTTGATATCCTATATGTCGACACCTACACTAATGGATTGGGGTCTACTGCACACTTAGGTAAGAGGACAAAACAATACCCATGATAAAAGATGTATTTCTCTTCCTTCTTTCAGCCATTTCATATCTCCTCATCCTAATCTAAGAGTAAATGTAGCTTTTATTGTGCCATCCATTTACTAACTAAAAGTAAAAACAATTACTTAGAGATAGGTGAGGGCCAAGATTTGAAATTGTTCCTGAACACAACAGAAATTTTTTTTTTTTTCTCTACTTGGCAGATGAAACTATTGAATTCAACTATTTGTAGTCAAGGAACAGAGGAACTCAGAGAATAATTTTACAACATATGTAAAAATCCTAGGATTAATAACCAAACACTCTGATGAATCACTCTCCATGTTTCTACTTTAGTTGGATGGTTCACAACATATAACATATAAAAATATAATTTTTGATAGTATAAAATTATAAAAGAAATAAAATGAGATACCCAGCTCCCACCCAATTCGCTCACAGGGCAGGGATAGAATGGGAATGGCAGTGTCTGCTTCACAAACCCCTATGCCATTACTAAATATCATGTGCCTTTGGCCTTCTCTTCCTTTCCATGAACAAACACATGCCTAGATGAATAGATGATCTTAAGATATCTAAAAGTTTAATATTGGCTAGAAAATGCACTGATCATGCTTGCTTAGTTGCTTTATTAACCCATCCTAATGGATGACAAAAGCAAACATTTGAAAGTTGAATGGGGAGTCCAAATGTGACGAGCACATCATTTTTTACTCGTTGAAATCCCCAACAAAATACTATACAACAAACAACATTAGAATGCAAATTAGACATTAAAAGGAATTGAACATACGCGAATTCGAAAAGCAATTCTCTATCATATCATTAAACAAGGTGATCAGTGATTCAACAGTCAGAACTACGGCAATATACATATATATCCTCTTTATTTCCATAAAAAGGGTTTAAAACTAAAATTCATGTAGGACAAGATGTATAATACTAAACTAGAAATCCGCTTGTAAAGCATATTCACATGGATAAATCAAACAGTTGGTTTACGCTGGAACCCAGTTCCAGGATCATCATCGCAAGGGAAAACCTGGAAGCCAGTAACCATCGCATCAGGTGGGCCACGGCGACACCTCTGCTCCATCTCCTGGACCTTATCAGAATCCCCAGAAAGAAGAGCTTCCACTGAACCATCCCTCCTATTCCTCACCCAACCTTTCAATCCCAACTGGGTAGCATTCTCCACTGTCCAATCCCTATAAAACACTCCCTGCACCCTCCCCTTGATCACAGCCCTCACCTACACATCCAAAACCAGCAACCAATTACTCCAAAATGACCAACTAACTTATCAAAGAAAGTAGTTGAACAATAAAAAATAAAAATAAAATAAAATAATATAAAATGAAAAACCATATTTTCACATGCAACTACTCAATTAACTAAAGCATTCAGAACCCATTATTGAAAGCAATTTCTTTTACACTTGTAACCACTTCCCATTAAATTCACAGCACTCAAAAGCTACATACCGTTTTCTTGGAAGAGGTAGACTGAGGTGGGTCAGAATTGGCTTGAGGAGGAGTGGTCATGGAGGACAAAGGAGATCGGAGATGAGGAAAACGAGATTGGAACAAAGAGCGAAGAGAAGGACAAGAAAGAAGATAACTAGAGCAAAGCGAAAGAAAAGAATAAAGAGAATAAGAGCGATAATTAGGGAGAACGGAGAATCTAGCACGAAGACTAGCATTGTTGTGAGAGTGGGAATTGATCCATTTTCCTCGAAGGTTGGCGCGAAATATGAGGAATTTAGTGGTGGTTCGAGGGTGGGTGAGGAATACTGGTGTGAGCGTCGGTGGCATGATGCCATTCGAGTTTGTTGACTAAATTCGGATGATTTTGTAGGTGGATTTGTTCGCAAGAACCTGATTCTGACGTTTCCATGAGTGGGACTCCTATATAAGAATTTTGCTTGCCTGCGTGAGTCACATGAGAGAGATTTTATATTTATATGAATAAATTAATATTATCCAAATTGAGACTATTCTGGTCTCTTCGGGTTGTAGAAGCACGCGCCTCTTTTTTTTTTTTTTTTGTCTGAAAGCACACGTCTCTTGCCCCATTTGGATGGTGGAGGGATCTTCCCTTTCTCAAAAGTAGGTTTCTCATTCCCCACTTTTGAGTATAGCTGTAAATATGGTTGTGTTATTTGGGTAATTAAAAAAACAGAAGATTACTAAAAAAGGGTGATTTAAAAAATATTTATTTTAAAAAAGATATTTTAATGTAGAAGAGATAAAGTTGATATTTAATGCCTAATAAATTAAAAATTAAAAAAATAATTATTAAAAATTAGTTAGATATTATTTAAAATTATATCTGAATATTAAAGGCTATCATAAAAACGTTAAATATTTTTTTATCTTTAAAAATAAGTATTAATTACTTAAAAATCTTTAAAAAATTTTTAATTATAAAATTATCTATATATTTTACAAAATAACCTTAAATTTATAACTATTTATAAATAAGTCTTTATATTTTTATCATTAAAAAATTTAAAAATTATACATAAAATTAATAACTATATAATATAAAAAAAATTAAAAATTCAAATATTATTTATATGTAAAAGAGCATTAATATTTATTTAGTAAATTAATAAAATTAGTATAGTGAATGAATTATATTAAATATTTTATAAATATTTGAAAATTGCTAATATTTAGTATTCATTAATTTAATAAAATATTAAATTATGATAAATATTATTAATATGAATTAGTAAAGAAGATATGAATAAATAATTGTTGAAATAAATTAATTAAAAATAAATAAAATAATTTTTAAATATTAAATTAATATTTGTGAAATATGAAATTAAAAATCAAAATAAATAAAATATTAAAAGTAATGTATAAATATTTTAAATATAGTTTCCATATTTAATAACATAAATTTTGATAATTAGTTTCTAATAAATAGCTTTTAATAATTATTAATCAATGAATTATATGGAAAAATTTAATAATTAAATAATAAAATATAAATAAAATAAATAAATATTTGTATTAATTATCTTAATATATATTAAAATATAATTATTTTTTTTAACAAATAAACAAAATTGACATAAATAACATAAGAAAGTATTTATTGAAAAATTTAAATAAAAATATAAAAAAATTAGATAAATAATTTAAACATACCTGTAATATTATATAACATTACTAACACAACAAGTGAGACAGTGTGTTTATATCCTGTAGCATAAAAAAGATAATCGAGTTGTGGTATTTATTATTTTCTAATTTATTCTGTTAATTTTATTTTTTACATTTTTTCTAGTTAAATGTATTTTTACTAAAATATTTATATATTACTTTTTTTCTTGAGTTGTCACATTTTAAAGAAAAAATCCTAAAAATTTATGAAAACCCACGTTGAAATTCATTCAAGAATCTTATTTTTTTCTTTTCTTCGGATGTAGATTTTATCAAATCTATATATATTAAAATTTATAAGATAATTCAATTTTTTTATGATTGTAAGACTTCATTAAGCTGTTTCTCTTCTCAAAATTTTAATATAAATTCTAATTGTGATATAATTCAAACTCTACGTGATATAATATAAATTGTAAATTATAAGTTGTGGCTCCCTTACGCATCATTTGGTTATGGTTTCCTCGGAAAGTCTGATTGCTAGCGGCGGTGGGCGCTTTCCTTGCAACGTTTCTCTTTTTTTGGGTCGATGTAAGGCTCTCTTTGATGGGCCGATTTTGTCTTTGGTTTGAGATGATGGCTATGGGTTGGGGCCTTTTTTAGACCTTGATTTACTTTTTTGTAGGGATTGAGTCATCTGATCCTTGGTGGTGTACTGGGTCTTAGGCCTTTTTAATCCAATACATACTTATATCTTCGGGGAAAAAAAAAATCTTTGGGTTGCTATCCGAGCCTAGGGCTTCTAGGAGGCCTTGGGCCTTGGTTGTTTTACAGTGGGTTTTTTTTTTTTTCCTTCCCTTAACCTCTTTTTGTGTGTGTGTGTGTATATATATATATATATATATATTTTTTTTTTTTTTTCTCCTTGGTCCTCTCATTGTGGGCTTGTGTGAAGGCCCTCTCATTGTATTAAATGGGCCATTTTGTTGATTCTCATATAGTGATTTTAGATTTTGTTCCATCAATGGTGGGCTTTACAAAGACTTGGGCTTGAAACCATCAATTTTTGTCCAATTAATTTAAGACATTGACTTGTGCGAATTTATTTTTATTATGTTATTTAACGAATTAATTAAATTTTATATAACTATTTATTAAAATATATTGTTTTTGAAATTGATTCAAATCTATATACATCATATAATTAATATTTATATAAATATATTTTTATAAAAATTCATTATAAATTAAATATTATACTTCTAATTTATCAATTTAAAATATTATTTCAAATTATCTATATAAGTAAAAATATTTTCATATGTAAGAATAAATTTAATATTACTAATTGAAATTAAATTAATATTGAATTATTTTAAAATCAAGCGAGTTAAAACTTTCAAATTGGATAAAATGGCTACAGACATTCTCTTGCCTTTGAAATTATAATATATACAAGCCATGGGTTTACTTTTTATAATATTATTAAATATATTATTTAAATTCTGTTTATTTAATGGGGGGTGAGGGCCTAAAAGTTAAAGAGATGTAGGCTGAGAATGGGCCCAAATCCCAACCACATTGAGTGGTCGACTACAGACCAAGGCCCTGCCTAGTCTAAAGAGCCCGCTCTTGTTAGCCTACAGCTTTTAGGCATGGAAAGTCTAAGGTTAATTATTTTGAAATTTTAATTATTATAAATTTTATAAATTAGAAAAAATTTTAAACTACTGATTATATTTTAACAAAAAAATAAATACATCAAAAGAGGGCATAAAATTAATTAAATAAAAAATTTTTATTTTTTAATTAATATATTTTAAAAAAAACATTTTTTTCCTATATTTCTTATAATGATGATAATAATAAATGAAAAAAAAAAATCTAAATTCGGTGGATGCGATATCCTATCAAAAGTAAATAAAAGTCAAAACATAATCGAAAACATGTGATGGTGGTGTTAGAATTTTTGGGTTCTCCAACATTCTAATCAAAACCAACTTTCTCATGCGTAATAAGAGGACAATACTTTACACGAGGACAATATATATATATATTGGCTGTTTGTCTGCTTAGGCTTATCATCAATGGTGAAAACGAAGCGCAATTCCACTCGGACTCTCCGCACATAGGCAGGGTTGGGTATATGTTGCTTTCAGCCTTTCAGTCTCCATTGAAATCAGTAGTTTCGGTTTTGTGGTCTAATCAAATTTAAACCGAATAAAATAAGGTTGGTTTTGATTTTTTTTTTTAATTTTAATTTTGATTTAATGATAATTTTAATTTTAATTCAAATTAAATTGAGATAATTCGATTATTAAAATAATTTATAATTCGAATCAGCTTGAATAAGTGATTTTATTTGACTTAAAATTGGAAAAATAGAAACTGAAACCCGTCTTTATTATCACCAGAGACAAAAATTAGCAGCCCCATTTTTCTTACCTTTCTCGTGGATGCTGACATAGTTTTTGGCGAAGTGATAAAATTCTGTCTTATTGTCGTATGAAGTGGCTATTATTTTATTATAATTATTATATTTTTCCAAACTATGATAAATAATTCAACAGATTTAAAATGTACAATTTATCAATGAATTATTATTATTTTCTCAGACTAAAAATATCAATAAGCACAGTATATTAATTAACTGATTGATATGTTACGTAACAAAAAAAATATTAATTAATTAATATTATTATTTAAATTTTACTTAAATTAGTTTTATTAATATTAAAAAAATAAATTCATTTCCTACTTTTATTGGATATTGGATATAGTGTTCATTAAAATCTCTCTCTTTTTTTTCTTTTACTGATTTTAATAATTTAATTATTCTTTATATAATTATATTAAATAAATAATTCATGTGACACAAGGTAAAATGACTCATTAAAATTTACTTGATACACCATAGTTAGTTACATGGAGGATTATAATTTTTAGTTTATTAAATATGATTTGCACTCATTTAAAATGAATTTTTATACAATTTATTATTAAAATTATAATTTTTATATAAATAAAGTGTTGTAAATAAATCCTAATAATTGCATATTTACGCCATTAATATTTGGTAATGTTCTCTATTTTTGAAGGGAAAAAAGTCAAATTTCCAAAAATGTAAGTCAAAAAGGTATTTATTATTTCTGATTTAGTCAAAAAGTGGGCCATAATTAAGGAGGAAAAACCAAAATTGCAAGTTTGCAACCGTTAATTAAGGTTAGTTTATTTATTTATTTACTAAATTCATTTATTTTTTTCATAAAATGAAAAAAAAAATCCATGAATAAAAAATAATTTTGAGCTTTTTTATTTAAATTTATAAGTTTTTAATAAATTATTTATTGATTTTGTAGACATTATAAATATATAATTTTAAAGGAAATTTTTTTATTTTATAGAGAGAGCCGTATTTGAATGGACAAGAAAGCAGGAGCCCAACAAACGGCACAAAAAATCAAAAACATGTTAACGTGCTAATTGAAACTCGGAAGACGTTGCCATGTGTAGCTGACGTGGATGGGACCCACTGATAGATGGAACTTGTATTTCCTTCCCCAGGCATGCCCACGGGTTCTCTCCCACCGGGTAGGCCTTGGGTCCCAAATCCAAACCCTTTTCAAAACGGACAACACATCATCTTATGTATCGGCATGACATGATCTATCCATGTCATGGCATATGGATCAATCAACATTTATAGCATATAGCTATGCATCCAAGTCCAACCGACATATTTGAGTTAAGAATCATAGTCATGGCTGAGTCAGAAACAGAGACCTTTCATTCATGATTCACCTAACTCATTTTTCTCTACATGCATATTGATGCTCACAAATTCCATTCTCCCATTAAATTAATTATTGTATATCTATTTAATATTATTATTTTCAATTCTAAATTTTCACGCATTTGAAGCCCATATGAAAATAGATCTATAAAAAATATTTTTTATTAAAAAAAATTAAATTATTTTTTAAAAATAACTTTTTCTTTTTATTAAAAATAGTTATTATGTACATAATATAAATAAATATTATTAATTTAATATAATAATTAAATATTAAAAAATATTTTTAAGAAAGATATTTTTTAAAAAAATAATTTATATAAAAAATATTTTTCATAAATAAATTATTTTCTATGAAATAAATGAAATATTAATAAATAAAAATCTACACCCATTTACCTAGCTGGCTACCTTACTAATATAATCTCATTTATATTATAATTAATCTTGATTTACTACGTACATATTTTTATTTACAAAATTTTTTACTTGTTAAATTCACATTGTTATATATTAATAATATTTTTTCTTTAAATAAATAAGAGATTTTCAATTAACTCTTTCTTTTTTAATGTCACAAATTGTTGAACTCCCCCCCTAAATTATTCACTTAACAATTAGAACCGATTACGCTTAATTAATTAAAAGAGCCACAAGTAAATCCCTTAAGATTAGCAATAACTAGCATATTGACATATTAAAAAAATGTAATTATTGTAAAAAAATTTTATTATAAGCTTTTTCTGATATAATAATGAATTTAATAATTCTTAAATTACTTGTTTATTATATGAAATTGATTTATTGTCAGAATACTAATTATTTTTATCATGTATATATTTTAATTAATTAAATAATATTGCATGCAAATAAATCATGTTTAAGTAAATTATTAAATAATAATAATAATAATAATAATAATAATAATAATAATAATAATAGTGTTATTAATTGCACCCACTTAACTTTCAAAAACACATCCCTAGTAAGTTGCGATATTGATCCACAAGGAAGGTGATTGAGTTTACTTTGCTCACCAAATCCCAGATTATTAATATAAAAAAAAAAGAGTATCCAAAATAAAATAAAATAAAAGGAAACTTAAAAATGAAGCAATGATATTAGATTTTTTATATTTAAAAATTTTTTATTTATAGTATATATTTTGTAGAAAGGGATTAATCAATATCTTAAGAATTTCTCTTTTCTTGAATTCAATAAAAATTTAATAGGTGAGAAGTATGAAAGTGATCACTTTTAAATACTAATTCAAAATCTTTTATATTTTTTGTATTTTAAAAATTAAAATTGTATAATTAAATTATACTTATTAATTTAAAATTTTTATTTTATATGAAAATTTTATGTATATTTAATTTATTATATATTTATGTATTAAATTTATATATTTTATTAATAAATTTTATTATAATAAATCGAATTTGGATAATAAATTCGTTTCTTTATGTCGATGACGGCGACTAATTTCCCTTTAACTTCGTATGGAAAGATGAATTATTTTATTAGGGATGACCACGCGCATGATTTGGCCTCGCTTAGGCCTCACACGTCTGGCGGAAAATGCTAATACATTTTTTATATTTGCTACCGCTGAGATTAATACTCATTATAATAATTTTTTTAAAAATTAAACCAGTTGATAGAGACCTTTTGACTTAATTATAAAATCCATTTTAACTAAATTGCCCAAACTCATTATAAAATTGGGTGAAGCTCTTCAATCCGTGGACTGAAATAAAGAGAATTTTGTGCCTTGTCGAGACAGGATATCCTTTTTGGTTCAACTGGTATCAGAGCCTCGTAACGTTCCATGCGATCCCATGTTTGAGTCTCGCCCCTGAGTAAAAAATAACTTTGCGCTAAGAGTGGGCCTGGTGAACCCAGAGTCTGCGCAAGTAGAGTCGTGGTGAGTTTAGGCCTGTGAACGAAAATAAAGAGAATTTGATGACTTGTCCGGACAAGATATCCTTTACAATTGTTAATTTCTTTAATTTTTTATATTTATTTATCCAGATAAACACTTGTGATCTCTTATGTCATAAGGACCGACATATATATATATATATATATATATATATATGTCGGTCCTTATGACATAAGAGGAAGACCTTGGGGTAAATTAATTATTATTAAATAAAATAATAAATTATTGATTAATCATCATATATGCATATATAATAGAATGATGAAGAAGGCTTGTCCTAACTTAACCAAAATTTATAATTAATGTGTGAAGTGGATTATTTGTAGATTGTGAGCTTGGCCACACCACACACACACCTATATATATATATATATATATATGTGCTTAATTAATACCTAACTAATTTTTGTTTTCTTATGCCCCAAATTAATAAAAGCCTGCTTATGTGTGAGTGTAATTAGGTGGCTAATTTGGATTGAAGGATGACCTAATTAGCTAACTCCACCACAAGCATGCAGCTTTGCAGGACAAATTATTATTTTTTGTAAGTATTTAATATAAAAATAATAAATTATCAGAATAATTTGATTGGTTTTTTATTATTTTTAAGATGTAGAGAATGATTTTTTTATCTATTTATTTTAAAATTATTTACATTTATTATAAAAAATAAAAAATATTATCATTCATTATGTGGTCCATCAATTTCGTCAATTTATAGTACTTCCATTAAATTAAAAAATATTAATGAGTGAATAATTACAGTTATTTATTTTAAAAATAATTATTTATTAATTGTAATTTTTAAGATATATATATATATATATATATATTAAGATATATATATATATGTGTGTGTTTGATTAATTTACTATTTTATACAAGTTATCTTATATGTATTAATTTACTATTAATTTACAAAGAGTGTGAATGATGACTCATATGGCTGCTGATGTGGAATCCCCTTGTAATAGTTCATAGTTTGGGGTGATGGAACCCATACTTGTCGGAATATTCACGTCATCCTCAACTAATTCACAAAATATCAACGACATGTATAACAGATAATTATATAATCACTAATAATTATTAAAAATTTTTAATTTATTAATATTTTAAAATTACAATTTATGAATTCAAATTTCAATTATAATAATTATTAAATTAATAATTTAATATAATTACATATTTATTTCATAATAATTTATTTTAGATTTGCTTGTGTCGTTGGCATACATGGGTGAAATGAATCTCTCTTTAGTTTGTTTGAAAAAAGAAAATTCATTCAGATTACTTAAACCCTCCAATTAATTTGATATTTCTTCTATACTTATATTATTTTTTTACTATCATTAAATCAATGCATTTAATGATAATTATTAATAAATTAAATTTTATTATTAAAAACAAAGTTATAATAAAAATTTTCCTTAACTTGATGGTATGGCTATTTGAGAAAGTAATTGGGATTATGTAGAATAATTATTTATTATTATTATTTTTAAAAAAATATAGTAAAGAAGTAATGAGAGATTGATGTAATTAATACAATAATTAAGATAGCAACTTTTCGAAAATTAATTGGAGGGTTTAATCATTATTTTTCTAAAAGATAATAAAATTAGTGTGAAATCATATAATTAGAGCACAAAAGTCATTAATTATATGACATTGTAATTATCCACGCCTTAATGGTGACAAAATTGACAAATGCACTAGTAGTGTTACTAATAATAATAATAATATCATCTTAATGATGCATGAAATTACAAATTTGTTGCTTGTATTTTATTTTATTTTTTATTAATCCTCTTAATAATTGGCTTCTGATTTGTCCCATTTGAACCTAAATCTAATGCCATTTCATTTTAAATTGTGAGTAAAGGACTAAAAATGTCACGACCCAACCTATGGGCCGGACCGGCACTAGGACCTGGGCCAGCCTAAAGCCCCCGAGGCCCGTAGTAAGCCTTAACTATTCATTAACCCAACTCTAAGGCCCATTTGGGCCCAATTTCAAGAAAACAAACGGACAGAGTCCGGCCATAAAATGGACTTTCCAACGGGGAGTTTTTGACTCACCCGACCTGTAAACACAATAAATACTCAATTGGGGAGCTCAGCTCACCCTCCACATACTCATCAACATAAAATAAATGGGAGCTCAGCTCCCTCATCCAATCCATCAACATGCATAACATATTTAAGTTTACAGGTCCAACATGATAAAAATATTACAGACCAAATTCAAATAAATACTGCTAACACATGCGGAAATTCTAGGAGTAATTAAAATTACACAATATTGATAAACAACCTGCGAGGTAGAAAAGCGAGTTAACCTGAACAAAATATCCTCCCGTGGCTGTAAAAATTTTTGAACAGAGTGAGCGTTCGACTCGGAGAGTAAAATATCAATCTTAACTATAATCTCTATAACTATCTCAAACTAATGCAACTTTGTAGAGTGAAATGCAACATCAACACCATATTCACATCATAGCATCAAAAGGTAATTTGGAGCACTCACACACCTGTAACATCATTCATAGTATATGGGAGCCGATCCCTATCTGACTCTCTTAAATCCAATCGGTGCCGTGAAGAACTCATTTCGGACTTCCACTTAAATACCAAATCGGGGTCCTGAAGAACTCAAGCCGTGTCTACCCCGAAGGACCGGGTCCCAGCGAAGAACTCAAGCCGTGTCTACCCGTCCTATCCATAGTCCACACCACATCACACGCACGCCAACGCACGCACACTGCTCCAAATTACCGCAACACCATTCATGGCACTTTAACAGTTATGAATGCAACATAAATCGTGCCTAGAGTTTAAATACATAAATATATGCATATAAGTGATGCATGGGCATCTTGAACATATAATAATAACGAAATAATAATTAAAATTAATATTTTACTCACAGACTATACGACAAATTATCGTGGCGGTGGGCGGAGGAAGAAGGTGCTCACGACAATCATATTACATTTATTTAATACAATCGACTCAATACAAATAAAGAAAAAGACCAATTACGTCCTAAGTCGTGCAGAAAATCCGCAGTCTCCCTATACCTAGGACCTACCCAACCTGCAAAAGGGCTAAAAACGCACTTCTATACTCACAATCCATACATCAACAGTTCAATCATATCACACAGCCCCTCCTGGGCCCATCAAATCAATCATTCATCACAATATGTAAAATTTCAATTTAGTCCCTATAATTGACCATTTTTGCAAAAACTGCCCAAATCAACTCTAAAAATTCTAAAACTTTGCCCCGCGGTCCTTAGCAATATTACTAAGCTATTGCAAAAAGAATCGTAATTTTCTAAGCTACCACGAATATTTTATGGATTTTTAATCCTATTTAAGCACTAGAAAATTACGAAAAAACAAGGTTCGGGTTTACCTTTGCCGATTCCGACTTCGGGGACGCGCTCGGGACGTCTGACAATGGGGGGGTAGGCAAAATCTCGGCCCAATTCGGAGACTTTTCCGGTAACGGGTCTGTCTGGCCGGAATTTCGCAGACCCGGTCAACTGTCGAATTTCCGCGAAATGAGAATACCTACACGAAGCCCATAACACGGGGGTTAGTACATAAATTTTTCAGAATTTTCTAAGCTCATTTAATGCTCGAAAATACACTGCGAATTTCCGTGGGACCCACCGAAAAACGTTGTCGGAAAATTTTGAAATTAATATCCCGCGAAGCCCTCGTCGAGTGGAGCGTGCTGGTAGCCTCGGTTTTCTCGTGGGATTCACGGTTTTCGAGAAATCTAGCCCAAAAGTCGAAATGGGCGAAAATCTTCCCGAGCAAAAATCGGACAATCCGCTCGATGGATTTCGGCGTTCTTGGTGTCTATGGAAAGCTCTCGCCGAGTAGATGATTTTGGACACAAGACCCGGTCCAATCGGTGGCCGGATCGGCCGGATTTGGCCGAGGAATCGGAGCGACAGCGCGAGGAGAGGAGAGAGAAAAGAAAGAGAAAAGAGAGAGACGCGCGCGGGAGAAGAAAAAGGAAAGGGGGCCGGTTCGATTCGACCGGTCCGATCCGGTCCGGTTCGATTCGGCCGGTTCGATTCGAAATACAAAATTTTGAATTTTTACTCTGCCTCGGGACCGAAAACGAGGTCCAAAAATTCCGAAAAAATTCCATAAAACTCAGAAAAATACGTAGACTCCAAATATATTTTTAGTTTTGCCACGTGGTCTTTAAATAAATTTTTAAAAATCATCAAAGTTTATATTTTCGGAAAATCGAACCCGATTTTTAAAATCCGAAAAATCTCAAAAAATTTCCTAAAATTTAAATAAAATTTAAATATAAAAAATACTCATAATTAATAAAATTTGGGGTGTTACATTCTTCCTATACAGAAAATTCGTCCTCGAATTTTTACACAAGTAAATAAAACACATGATTATGCATTGAACAAATACGGGTACTTGCTACGCATGTCCCGTTCTGACTCCCAGGTGCACTCTTCCACTGACTGACTCCTCCACAAAACCTTAACCATAGGGATCTGTTTAGATCTCAGCTGTCTCACTTGGTAGTCCACTATGGCTACAGGCTGCTCCTCAAATGTCAAGTTCTCTTTTAGCTCTATCACATCCGGCTGCAGTACGTGAGAAGGATCGGGAATGTATTTCCTGAGCATGGAGATGTGAAACACGGGATGAACGTGAGAAAGGTTGGGTGGTAGTTCCAACCGGTAGGCAACTGCTCCAACTCTATCAGTAACCTCAAAAGGTCCAATATACCGAGGTGCCAACTTGCCCTTCTTTCCAAATCTCATGACTCCTTCATTGGAGAAACCTTCAGGAATACATAGTCGCCATCGCAAACTCCACATCCCTCCGTGCTGGGTCTGCATAACTCTTACATCTCTTGAAGCCGTCCTCGATCGTTCCTCGATTAAAGGAACTACTTCTGAAGTGTGCTGCACTAGGTCTACATCATGCACCTTCGCTTCCCCCATTTCTGTCCAACACAGAGGAGACCTACACTTTCTTCCATATAGTGCCTCATAGGGTGCCATCCTATCTTTGGAGTGATAAGCTGTTGTTGTAGGCAAACTCCACCAAATCTAGCTCATCCCATTGACCTCCAAAATCCAAGACACTCATGCGAAGCATGTCTTCGATGTTTGGATTGTCCTTTCAATTGTCCGTCTGTTCGAGGGTGGAAGGTCGCATCAAGTTCAATTGTGTGCCAAGTGCCTCCTGCAACTTTCTCCAAACCGAGAAGTGAAGGGCCCTCTATCGGATATTATGGGCCGGAATTCCATGCAATCGACTATTTCTCGAATGTAGAGCCGCATCTTGTGCCATAGAGTATGTAGTCTTTACAGTAAGAAGTGAGTGATTTGGTCAAGCGGTCCACAATTACCCATATCGAATCATATCCTCGCGTGGTACGAGGCAACCAGTCACAAAATCCATAGTGATCATTTCCCACTTCCATTCTCGGGATAGGGAGCTCTTGCAGCTTCCCGACGGTCTGGTGTTCAAACTTCACCTTCTGACAAGTCAAGCACTTGGACACAAAGTCTGCTATGTCTCTTTTCATGCCATTCCACCAGTAGCTATCTTTCACATCATGGTACATCTTGGTGGAACCTGGGTGGATACTGTACAGTGTGTAGTGTGCCTCTTGCATGATTTCATTCCTGAGATTGTCCACATCGGGCACACATATTCTAGAACCTTGCACTAGGGCGCCATCATTGGCAAATCCAAACTCCCCACCTTCACCTTGCTGCACTCTTTCTATGATCTTCATCAGTTGTTGGTCTCTCTTTGGAAACTCTAACTGTCCCTCAAGTCTGGCCTCACTGAAAAGTGAGCCAACAATACCCCCTCATCTGAAAGATCTAGGATTAAACCTTGATCCATCAACTCATGTACCTCCTGAATCAATGGTCTCTTTTCTACTGAAATGTGCGCCAAACTGCCAGAAGATTTTCTGCTCAAGGCATCTGCCACAACATTGGCCTTTCCAGGGTGGTACTGGATGGTGCAATCATAGTCTTTCAGAAGCTCCATCCATCTCCTCTGTCTCAAGTTTAAGTCCCTCTGTTGGAAGATGTATTTCAAACTCTTATGGTCGGTGTATATCTCGCACACTTCCCCATACAGGTAGTGTCTCCAGATTTTTAGTGCAAAGACTACAGCCGCCATTTCTAAATCATGGGTGGGGTAGTTCTGCTCATGCTTCTTCAGCTGCCTTGAAGCATAAGCCACTACCTTTCCATTCTGCATCAAAACACACCCTAGGCCAATTCTGGAGGCGTCACAATACACGGTGTATCCTTCACCACTCACAGGTAGTGTCAACACAGGGGCAGTGGTTAGACACTCCTTAAGCTTCTGGAAACTCACCTCACAGTCATCTGTCCAAATGAATGGAACATTCTTCCTGGTCAACTTAGTTAGGGGAGCCGCTATCCTGGAGAAATCTTGCACAAAACGCCTATAGTAGCCAGCTAAACCCAGAAAACTTCGCACCTCAGTGACTGTTGTAGGCCTAAGCCAATCAGTTACAGCTTCAATTTTCTTGGGATCCACTTGAATGCCATCACTGGAAACCACGTGTCCCAAGAATGAGACGCTTTCTAGCCAAAATTCACATTTTGAAAATTTGGCATATAGCTGGTGCTCCCTCAACGTCTGCAACACCATTCTCAAGTGCCACACGTGTTCTTCCTCGGTCCGAGAGTACACCAAAATGTCATCTATGAATACGATGACAAAACGGTCCAAAAATGGCTTGAACACCCTGTTCATCAAGTCCATGAAGGCCGCTGGTGCATTAGTGAGTCCAAAAGACATCACCAAGAACTCATAATGACCATATCTTGTCCTGAAAGCCGTTTTGGACACGTCCTCATTCCTGATTCTCAACTGATGGTAGCCTGATCGCAGGTCTATCTTGGAAAAGAATCTAGCTCCTTGGAGCTGATCAAACAAATCATCGATCCGAGGAAGTGGATACTTGTTCTTCACAGTGACCTTGTTCAGCTGTCTGTAGTCGATACACAACCTCAATGACCCATCCTTCATTCTAACAAATCGAACAGAGCACCGGTGAAGTGCTCAGACGTATGAAACCCTTATCCAAAAGCTCCTGTAGTTGCTCCTTCAGCTCTTTCAATTCTGCTGGTGCCATCCTGTAAGGTGGCATGGATATGGGGTTTGTACCCGGAATAACATCAATGCAGAACTCTATTCCCCTTTCTGGTGGCAACCCTGGAAGCTCTTCAGGGAAGACATCCATAAATTCTCTGACAACAGGAACATTTTCCATGCTGACACCTTCTACAGATGTATCTCTCACCAATGCCAAATACCCTTGGCATCCACGCCTCAACATTTTTCTAGCACTAATTGCTGACACCAAATTATATGGAGCCACGCTCCTGTCACCATCAAAACTAAACTCTTCCACACCAGGTATGTGGAAATACACCTTTTTGTTCCTGCAGTCTAAGGTGGCATAGTGAGTTGCCAACGGTGCATCCCCAGGATTACATCGAAATCCATTACTGGTAGAGGAACCAAGTCTGCTGGGAGGATCTTTCCATCCACTACCACTGGGCTACCCGGAAATACCATGTCTACTTCTATGTTGTCACTAAGTGGGGTAGCTACTGACAAAGGGCACTCTAAAGTTGTAGGGTTTCTACCCAACCTCATGGCAAACACAGGGGAGACAAATGAGTGCGTAGCACCCGGATCTATCAAAACACGAGCCTCATAAGAATGTACTGTAAGAATAAGCGCCCAATTGCATTTGAAGCTTGAGCATCCTGGTGGGTCAGGGTGAAAACCCGAGCTTGTCCCCTACGAGTGGCGGAACCACATCGACTTCTACCTCGACCGCCTCCAAATCCACGTCCCCCTTGTCCTCGGCCTGTTGATGGCCTTGCCATGTTGGAAGCACCGGATACAATCGGCGAGGAACATTTGCAATGAGAACCTTGTGACCCCATCGTGGCTCATCAAAACGGCGATCTCTAGCAAAGTGGCCCGGTTGGCCACACCTGAAGCATACTCCTGACCCCATCAAACAAGGTCCTGAATGTCCTCTTCCACACTGTGCACACGGTGCCAAAGAGGATCCTGAACCAGAGCCAGAACTGCCTTGCCCTGAACTGTTACCACTGCTGGATCCGTACCCTGGTCTGAACCCTCGGGATTTGTGTCTAAAACCACTCCTCTTATTTCTGCTTCTTCCTCTGTAAGTAGTTTGGCCACCGCTATCCGTAGTACCCATGTGGGGAACACCTGAAGAACCCTCTGCTCTGTTTTTCTTTGCTCTTCCGCTGTCATCCACAGCATAGCTAACCTCAATCTGTCTGGCTCGATCCACCACCACATCAAAAGACTGATCAGACATCATGGCCAGGTTCGCATACCTCCTGTCAAGCCCCTTTAGGAATCTTTTCACCTTCATCTTTTCTGTAGCTACTGCTGTAGGGGCATATCTGCTCAATTCGTAAAGTGCAGAGCATATTCATCTACAGACCTGCCATTCTGTCTTAAGGCCTCAAAGGCCCACTGCTTCTGATCTCTGAAGCTTTCTGGCACAAACCGATTGATAAAAAGTTCCACAAACTGAGCCCATGTCAAACCCTCCATCCGAGGTAACACGTAGTCATTCATCCATTGCCTAGGCATGGGCCCCATGACGTGCTGCATACATTCTATCAATCTTCTATCAGTCAACTGTAATTACATTTCTGCACATGCTGCAGGAATCCAAAACCGATATCGTCGTCGACACATCATAAGTACCGCACCAACTTCTTGAAGTTTATGATCCGCTTTGTAAGATTCCTCTCTTGGTGCGGTGGATGCTGCTGCTTGTGGAGGATGGACCATATACTGAGCCATCATGTCGATGGTTCTCTGCAGACCAGCTAGAGTAGCTGCCATGGGGTCCATGGGACCCTGTGCCATAAAGGACTGTTCCTGTACTGGGGTTGGCTGCTCCTCTACTTGAGCAGCTCTAGGCCTCCTACCCCGCCTCCTCGGGGCAGGCGCCTCATCCTGTGCCGACACTTCGTCGGGCACATCTGGTTCTGGTGCAGTGGCAGCTCTCCTGCTTCTACGCATTTTCCTGAAATTCAGCAGCATTAGCCCACAAAATTCAAAACTGCACATTATACAGCTCTATAGACTCATATTTATACATAACATATGGAGCAGAAACTAGAAGCAAAGATGACAATGCAAGACGAATGTGGACCCTATATTTCCGCATGTGACTCCTATTAGACTCTTCTCAACACTTTAGACAACATTCCCTAAGAATCTGGAGCCTAAGCTCTGATACCAATTGTAACGACCCAGCCCAGCCCAGTCAGTATTGTCCGCTTTGGCCCGTGGGCCTCACGGCTTTGTCCCTTGGGAGGTTTCGCTCCCAAAAGCGCGCTGACCAGTTTAGGCTGACCCCCACATATATGGCCCAGATTCCCTTCTCCCGTTTCCGATGTGGGACGGGCGGCACCTGCAGGCGTTACGTATCGCCGTCCCCACAGTCCGTTACAACCCACCAACTTCCGCTGGGGGCGTCCTCGCACCCACTCGTACTGGAGGGAGTCCGGCTCTGATACCACATTTGTCACGACCCAACCTATGGGCCGGACCGGCACTAGGACCTGGGCCAGCCTAAAGCCCCCGAGGCCCGTAGTAAGCCTTAACTATTCATTAACCCAACTCTAAGGCCCATTTGGGCCCAATTTCAAGAAAACAAACGGACAGAGTCCGGCCATAAAATGGACTTTCCAACGGGGAGTTTTTGACTCACCCGACCTGTAAACACAATAAATACTCAATTGGGGAGCTCAGCTCACCCTCCACATACTCATCAACATAAAATAAATGGGAGCTCAGCTCCCTCATCCAATCCATCAACATGCATAACATATTTAAGTTTACAGGTCCAACATGATAAAAATATTACAGACCAAATTCAAATAAATACTGCTAACACATGCGGAAATTCTAGGAGTAATTAAAATTACACAATATTGATAAACAACCTGCGAGGTAGAAAAGCAGGTTAACCCAGAACAAAATATCCTCCGTGGCTGTAAAAATTTTTGAACAGAGTGAGCGTCGACTCAGAGAGTAAAATATCAATCTTAACTATAATCTCTATAACTATCTCAAACTAATGCAACTTTGTAGAGTGAAATGCAACATCAACACCATATTCACATCATAGCATCAAAAGGTAATTTGGAGCACTCACACACCTGTAACATCATTCATAGTATATGGGAGCCGATCCTATCTGACTCTCTTAAATCCAACTGTGCCGTGAAGAACTCATTTCGGACTTCCACTTAAATACCAAATCGGGGTCCCAGTGAAGAACTCAAGCCGTGTCTACCCGAAGGACCGGGTCCCCAAGAACTCAAGCCGTGTCTACCCGTCCTATCCATAGTCCACACCACATCACACGCACGCCAACGCACGCACTCGCTGCTCCAAATTACCGCAACACATTTCATGGCACTTTATCAGTTATGAATGCAACATAATTCGTGCCTAGAGTTTAACTACATAAATATATGCATATAAGTGATGCATGGGCATGCTGAACATATAATAATATCGAAATTATAATTAAAATTAATATTTTACTCACGGACTTGACGACAAATTACGTGGCGGTGGGCGGAGGAAGAAGGTCAGCTCACGACAATCATATTACATTTATTTAATACAACTGACTCAATACAAATAAAGAAAAAGACCAATTACGTCCTAAGTCGTGCGAAAATCCGCAGAGTCTCCCTATACCTAGGACCTACCCAACTCGCAAAAGGGCTAAAACACACTTCTATACTCACAATCCATATATCAACAGTTCAATCATATCACACAGCCCCTCCTGGGCCCATCAAATCAATCATTCATCACAATATGTAAAATTTCAATTTAGTCCCTATAATTGACCATTTTTGCAAAAACTGCCCAAATCAACTCTAAAAATTCTAAAACTTTGCCCCGCGGTCCTTAGCAATATTACTAAGCTATTGCAAAAAGAATCGTAATTTTCTAAGCTACCACGAATATTTTATGGATTTTTAATCCTATTTAAGCACTAGAAAATTACGAAAAAACAAGGTTCGGGTTTACCTTTGCCGATTCCGACTTCAGGGACGCTCGACGTCGACAATGGGGGTAGGCAAAATCTCGCCCAATTCGAGACTTTTCCAGAATCTGTTCGCCGGAATTTCGCAGACCCGGTCAACTGTCGAATTTCCGCGAAATGAGAATACCTACACGAAGCCCATAACACGGGGGTTAGTACATAAATTTTTCAGAATTTTCTAAGCTCATTTAATGCTCGAAAATACACTGCGAATTTCCGTGGGACCCACCGAAAAACGTTGTCGGAAAATTTTGAAATTAATATCCCGCGAAGCCCTCGTCGAGTGGAGCGTGCTGGTAGCCTCGGTTTTCTCGTGGGATTCACGGTTTTCGAGAAATCTAGCCCAAAAGTCGAAATGGGCGAAAATCTTCCCGAGCAAAAATCGGACAATCCGCTCGATGGATTTCGGCGTTCTTGGTGTCTATGGAAAGCTCTCGCCGAGTAGATGATTTTGGACACAAGACCCGGTCCAATCGGTGGCCGGATCGGCCGGATTTGGCCGGAGAAACTGGAGCGACGCGCGCGCGCAGGGGAGAGGAGGAGAGAGAAAAGAAAGAGAAAAGAGAGAGACGCGCGCGGGAGAAGAAAAAGGAAAGGGGGCCGGTTCGATTCGACCGGTCCGATCCGGTCCGGTTCGATTCGGCCGGTTCGATTCGAAATACAAAATTTTGAATTTTTACTCTGCCTCGGGACCGAAAATGAGGTCCAAAAATTCCGAAAAAATTCCATAAAACTCAGAAAAATACGTAGACTCCAAATATATTTTTAGTTTTGCCACGTGGTCTTTAAATAAATTTTTAAAAATCATCAAAGTTTATATTTTCGGAAAATCGAACCCGATTTTTAAAATCCGAAAAATCTCAAAAAATTTCCTAAAATTTAAATAAAATTTAAATATAAAAAATACTCATAATTAATAAAATTTGGGGTGTTACAAAAAATATGACTAATTATTAAGTACATCAGGAGCACTAAAAAATAATGCTCATTCTCTCACAGAAAGTGAATCATTTCTATTATATAGGGAGTGGATTTCACATAATTTTGAGAGAAGGTGTATATGCACCGGTGCACATAATAATTCTTCCTAAAAATATATCTTTTAGAAAAAGTGTGATTTAAATATCGTTGAAAAAATTACTAATTATTATAAATTTTTTATTACTAAAATATAAGTTCAATTTTAAACTAAATTTTAAGTTTTTTAAATAAATATGAAAATATAAAATTTTATATTACCATAATTTTATATAGATAAATTTAAAATAAATTATTTTTAAAAATATAATAATAATTATTTTAATTTGAATGATTTGATTATCTTGAAAAAATATTAGAGTTGATAATGGGAAAAGAGATTTTTTTTAATATTCCTAATAATTTTAAAAGAGGTATATTAAAATAATATATTAAAAGAGATATTTTTTTTCGTGGTAATAATAATATATTAAATAAATCCTAAATGTATTAAATATCACTATACACTTTCTTTTAAATTTACATCTTAATCACTGATTAATCAATGCGTTAATCACATGTGAAACAGTAATTAATTAATATTTAAAGGAAAAATTAGATCGGCTGCTCCTCTTTTTCCGTTCTTTCTCCATCTCCTTTACGTTGCTGCTTAAGAAAGAAAGGCTTTACTTTTAGAGGTTTAAGAAATATAAGTACTTGAAAGTCCTATTTCTTGTCTTTGCCCTTGGCCTTTTGTAATGCAAATTAAACTTTCACAAGTGTCTACCATTCCATAATGAATAAGGACAAAAGTTTCCTCTTTGTCTTACATATTTATTTATTTTAGCCACCCAATTTCTTAATTATCTTGAGTTGTGTATGAATTGCCTATTAGATAGGAAGAAGAAAAAGGTGGTTGATCTTAAATTCTCTTCTTCCCTTATAATATAATATCTTCACAATGCGTACACAGAACTACAGAACTACCATATATAGGTGGCTAATGGCTAAGGCCTGCATTGCTTTTCCTTTCTTTTTTTCTTTATAACAACCTATTACTTGTTTCATTCATACAGATCAATTATACTTTAATATGGTATATATCAGCTTTAATTTTTTGCATTAATTGTTAATGTTATTATTGTAAAGATGTATAAGCCACAAAGCAAAAGTGATAAATTGCATTGTTAATTAAAGTTAGTGCAAATCTTTGTTCAAAAGAAAGTAATTGACATAACAGTATGACTAAAACATGGGACATTGACACGAACAATTTTCTTATAAAATGGCTTTAGAATACTTAATTAGGTGTGTCCCCTGAAGGAAGCTGATGGCTAAAAGCTCGTGGTAGCAGTGAAAAGGCATTGTTTAGCTACAAGGATAATCGTCTTTCTTTGCATGGAATTGCAGCTATTGAAGATTCTGTAAAGTCATTTATCGTGGAATTTCATGTTCATACTCTTGTATTGGATGGGGACAACAACTATAATAATAATAATAATAAAAAATCTACAATAATATAAAATCGAAATGTATTGAGTGGGCGTCATTGCCCCCTAGAGTGTTCGGTTCTGATTCAGTTTGGGGTTTAGTTAGGAGCCGAAACCGAATTAAAATTTCGGTATGATTTCAGTTCGATTCTTCATTATTTCGATTTCGGTTCAGTACGATTCTCGGTTCTTCAATTCTGTTTTGGTTCTCGGTTCTTAAAATAATTTTATATCATTATTTCCTTAAAAAGTCATTCTTAAATTAGCATTTAAGTTTTAAATTTGATTATTAATACATAATATATCATATAATATATATTTTAGCTATACCTAAAATGTATATATAATTTAGGATTAAATATATAATATAATAGAATATCATATAATATATATTTTAATTATTTATTACTCATATAATATTTAACTATAAGATATAAACATAATTAAGAATTAATATATATATATATATATGTGTGTACACGCGCATAAAAGATTATAGTATATTTATAATTAAAAATTATAAGGTAATTTAATATATTTATAATTAAAATAATTAAGAAAATATAAAAAAATAAAATATAATATCATATTATATTTAGTTTATAATTTTATGTACATATATAAATATATATAATTATATTGAAAGTGTATAATACATTTAAAAAATATAAAAAAATATGTATAAATTCAGTTCTCAATTTAATTTTAATACGATTTTTTCGATTCTTAATAAAGAATTAGAATTGAATCAAAATATATTCAGTTTAGTAAAGTTCTTCAGTTCGGTTCGCGATTCCGCAGAAACCATGCCCCTAATTGCCCCTAAACCAAATCAGAAAAAAACTAAATAAAGCTCAACTTCCTGATTATGAATTAATCCGTTATATACATGGATAATAAAATTATCGAATTAATTTATAAAAATATTATAAATTGTCGTGAAATGCAAATGTGTTCTAGAATGCACAAATGTCCAATAAGGGGCAAGGCGTATGGACCACCCCACTTCGTATCTGACCTTGAGGCATGAAACAGGCAGTACACAACCATCACTTTTCAACTCTTTTTTTTTTTTTTTTTTTTTAAGCAACTCCATTTTCAACTCAAAAAGAAAAGCCTCACGTTTATATATACTACAAAGTATACAATCCGAATCCACTAATTAAATTGGAGTGCACAAGTGGCCATTTATAAACGTTAATTGGATGAATATTATTATAGGACAACTTTATTTATTTATTTTTAAATCATCATTAGTAAAATGATTAAAGAACAAAGGAAACAAACCAACCAACTGAACCGGCATTAATTGCCGGCCGGGTACACCATTATGTAATTACTAACCTAAACAAATTCTACCCTAATTACAAGTACTTCAACGTTTTACTCCGTCCATTTGTACTTTTCTCTCTCTCTCACTCTCTCTGTCACTTGTACTTATTTACATCACCGTCCGTCCATTATCCACCGTCGATTATCCTCTGTTCACATCACGGAACACGAATTTGGATTCTCGTCGCTGAATATTTGCGGCGCATGCATTGGATGGTGGTATACTGGTTCCATAACATACCCCTGCTGTACATATCCTTGTTGTACGTACCCATGGTTCATCATAGGGTACCCATGGTTCATCATAGGGTACCCTAGTCCTTGATTCACCGCATAATAACCGTGTTGGGGCTCCACTGCGTAACTTTGACCAAACACTCCATCTAACCATTGTGTCGGCACCGGTGCTGGGAAGTACTCCAACTTGCTCACCTCCACCTTAGCTGCAGCCTCTTCCTTCTTGCCACCGTCTCCTTCTTTCTTTTCAGCTTTAGCTTCTTCTTTCTTCTCGGCCTTTGCTTCTTCTTTCTTCTCGCCGCCTCCTTCCTTCTTCTCTTCATCTTTCTTAGGGGGAACTACCTCCACGTTCCTCTTGAGCTTCTCCTTGAGGTAAGGCACCATTTCCTTCACTTTCATTGTCCCTTTCACCGTGACTAGATCTTTTGTTCCGTCCACTGTCACGTTATCAACCCCTGTTCATCAGCCATTTCAGATTTCCGTCAGCTTTGGATTCTACGTTAATCTCACTATCATAATATGATTTAGAATAACTAATTATTTAAATACCTTTGTATTTCAAGATTGTCTCCTTTATATTTGGAATGCAACCATCGCAGTGTTCTCTGATTTTCAAAACGACCGTACTCTGCATCGTTTAGTTTAATCACAGTTAGTTAAGCACTTGATTTGGATTTAATCAACCAAAAACTCGATAACAATGGCACATGAATTAAGAATTTGATTATTAACGGTGAAAATTTTTACCTCTTTGGGCGGTTTCTTCTCCTCTGGTTTTTTCTCCTCCGGTTTCTTCTCTGCTTTTTCCTCTGGTTTCTTATCGCCGCCGTCTTTCTTAGGCTGAGGAGACACAATCTCCACTTTCTTCTTGGTTTTCTCTTCCACTCTCGCCTTCACATTCGCCGGGTCTACTTTCCCGGTCACCGTCAGTTTGTTTCCTTCACAATCTGTCTTCACGGCTTCCACACCTTCAATAACCAATTCAATCGATTAATTTTCAGTTTGCTTAAAAGCAATTTGATTAAATTTTAAAACACTTACCTTCTAACCGTCTAACTGCGCGTCTAATTTTCTTGGCACAGCCCTCGCAATGCATGTCTATCTTATAAACGGAGATGACCTTGGCGTCATCTTTCTTATCACCGGCGGCGCCAGCATCGGCAGCAGGTTTCTTCTCTGCATCACCCTTTGCAACATCTTTCTGCTCAGCACCCATTTGTTAGCCAAACAGCTAGAGAACCTATTAGAGAATATGTTTAGTTACTGGAATCGTTTTTGAAGGAATGAAATGGAGGCACAGGTTGGGAATATATAAGAAGAGGAAATGGAATGGATTGGTTGGTGGTGGATGTATGGACTGTATGGTATGTACATACATAGATGATCATGATTATCATAATATGATATTTATAAGATTATGAGATGAGGTCAGCTTGGGTGGGCGTTCGTGTGAGAGAGAGCGCTTTCTCTCCTTTCTGGCTTTCTCGCATGGCCGCCCGATTGGACTAATAGTTGTCGAAAAACGATGACCGTGACCACTCAAATGAAATGGCACTAGTACCCTCCTGAACATTTTACACAGAGGAGTTAATGTAATAGGGTAGTTTTGTAATTGAGCACCGCATGAGTGATGAGTTGCCTTGCCTTGCTTTGCTGCTCCCACAGTAATATTAGGGCTGTGTTTGGTAAGAGAAAGGATAGAAAAGAGAATTAAAAAAGAAAAATAATTAAAAAAAATTATAATAATTAAAGAAATTATTAATAATTCATGCTATATTTTAATTTAATAAAAATTTAATTTTATTATTTATAATACTAAATATATCCATAATAAATAAATAGCTTGATGATTTCGTGCGTAATTTAAAGTATGATTCTGTTATTTTAGATAAATTATATGTTTTACTATGATTTAAGATTGAGTTCACAAGTCTAAATAAAATAAAGAAATTTTCTTATGATTATTTGCTTGAATGGGAAATCAAATCATTCTATTATATAGTGACTGATGGACAATAATGTCATTTAATTAATTAATTTTTTTTTTTTTTAAAACTCGATGATGGAGTATAGACTTTGCATTATTCATAAAAACGTAGTCTCCCACGCAACAATTAATCATGCAAACACCATCCCATCACTGCTTATGGGAAATAAAGAATTAAAAGGTCTTTCGGATTTTTATTTGACATAAAGAAAAAAAAAATGTGGCTTCTTCATTCACCAAGCAAATATATACATAAATGTCTTCAATTAATTTCTAGTAACTTATAAATTCTTTTATTAAACCTCAATATAAATAAACTTACAAAACATTTTATATTGTATTTGATTAAAATCACGTAGTATAGATCATTTATTTTTTTTTTATTTGTAAATTCAATTTAAATAATACTCAACTCAACTTAATTAAATATTTATTCTAAAAATTTGAGATCGGCTATATGAATTCTCTTTTTTCACTATAAACGATTTTGAGTTAAATCCTCAAAAATATATAATATTTTTAGTTCATGTTATATTACTCTACTCAAAATCAGTTTAGATCTACACTTTTTTTTTTTTCTTTATATCCTTTAATCTAATGTGTTATATTTGTCTAACTGGAAACTCCGTACGTATGTGCAAATTCAATTTAAATAATAATTAATAAAAATAAAAAAAAATCTCAATTATTGAATTTATCAAAATTAAATCAAGATAATTCAAATTAAACTATAATTATAATGTAATTAAAATTGAGTGATTATGCAGTATGAGTCTGATACCCATAAATTATTTAATTAGATCAATCGAATCATATAATTTATGATGTCTTTTATTATTATTATTTTATTTTTTAACCACTTTATTTATATCTTTTTATTTATCTTTTTTAATATGCAATTTATTGCATTAAGTAATGTCTATTAGATAAATACATCGAGATCAGGTTACATAATGGGCAAAGGTTAAAAATGACCCCCATATAGTAATCCCAAACCCATAGAACACAGTCATAGGAAAACTGCCATTAACCTAAAACCACCGAACACCATACTGCCCACAGGAATAAGAAAATCGCCAAAATCACGAAGCAGCATCATCAAACGCCTCAGAGTCGAAGTTGGTGCAGTGACTGAGGGAAAAACATTCGAAGCATCTACAACCTTCGAAATACAAGATCGTATAAACCTAGTTACCACTAGACCATCAATCAAGGAGAAGAAGAGGGCAAAAGGCCATGGCATTCTAGGCATGGGAAAATCACAAAAAGACTTTCAAGTGTCGACTCTAAATCCTCTGAATCGCATTCCTTAAAACTTATTCTTTAGTCAATCACCTACCCTTCCCACTGAAACTAGACTTAATGGCACCAAGAAGAAACAGAACCGTGAAACATGAACATGTCTCTTTCAACCATAGAGCTGCATTGCAGGACAACAAGAAATTTTTGCCAATAACGCTCATCTGGCAAATCAAAATCAATCGAAGTTATTAACAGGCTCACCCACACTCAATGACGAGGGGAGAAGCTCATGTTCTGAAAAGGAAAAAGAATCATCCCCTGCGTCAAAGGGTAAAGAATGGCATAAAATTATTGAGAAAACTGGAGTGGAAAATCGAAGAGAAACAAAACCTTTGAGAAAAAAAAAATTATTTAAGTAAAAAGATTGTGAAACTATTCTCTCTCAAATATAATAGATGGCATATGTTATTTTATTTTTCCTATATATAATTATTCTTAATTTATTGAATGATGATTAATTATAAAATAAATTTTATTTTATTAAAAATATACCAATCAAAGAATGTTCCAAAAAAGGCTTACGAAAACAATGACGTGAGAAAACCGACTTTCAAATTCCACTCAAATGCGGAGGCGAATCCTAGGCCCATTTCTAATTTTGAATAATAATAATAATAATAATTTATTCTGAATTTTAAATTAATTCAAATTAATTGTATAATTTTTTATCATTATATTTTTTATATAATTAATTTTTATTAAAAATTTAAATTCAAAACTTTACTTTTAATGATTTTAATATCATTAAATTAAAATTTATGATTAAAAATTATTATTATTATATAATTACACATATACATAATTTTTTTCATTATTTTACTTTATTCAAATCTGTTCTATCCATTTATAATTTCTAAATATATGAAAATTATTTACATAAAAATTCGGGTGAAACAAAACAAATTCAATTATTAAGGGATGAAAATGACATGATTTACGCATATTATTCGATTTTTTTATGATGAATTTGTGGATTTATCAACATCGATATCAATTTAATAATGTAGATAAGTTTACCTCTTTCAAACTTTAATTTAAAAATATTTTTGTCTTTAACAATAATTACATAATATTCCATAGATAGGAAAGCTAGTTTGTTTCAACATAAATCCAATAATTGAAAAAAAATAAATGACCATAGAAATTGAAAAAAAAATTAGTGATAATTAAATTAAAATTTACTACCACAATAATTATGAAATTTTGAATTTAAGTATGAAATTCGGAAACACAATCTCTGTTTTCTTCTTTGTTTTCTCTTCCACCATCGCCTCGAATTTCGTTGGGTCTACTTTCCTGATGACCTTCAGTCTGTTTTCTTCCCAATTTGTCTTCACGGCTTCCACACCTTCAATAATCAACACAGTATTCAATAGATTGATTCAGTTTTCTTAAAATCAATTTTATTAAATTTTTAAAATCCTTACCTTCTAATTGTTCAACTGCGAGTCTAATTTTCTTGGCACAACCTTCGCAATGCATGTCCATCTTATAAACGGAGATGACCTTGGCGTCATCATCGGTAGCGGGTTTCTTCTCTGCACTCATTTGTTAGGCAGCTAGAGAACTTGTTAGAGTACAGAGTGTGTATTTGGTTACTGAAATTGTTTTTGATGATGTTGTTAAAGAGTTGGCTTTGTCTGCCAAAGAGGGTGGTGTGAATTTAGGGCTTTATCTGTCAATATGGATACGCACAAGGTATTAAGAAATTTTTGTTACAGATGGAGATTTTGTTGGAGATGCTGTAGAAGCAGAAACAATAGAGGCGAAGTGGAGAGGAGAGAGGATGCAGGAAATGATGAAGAGAGCGAAAAGCAGAGGCGAATGATCATAATGGGGCCGCCGGAGATGCCCAATAAGACTAGTCTCGCTCGTCGATTTTTGCAGAATAATTCTTGATCTGGTTCATTAATATTTTTTTAAAAGTTAAAAAAAAAATTGTTTAGTTATTTTGAAAAGTTATAATTAAATATATGAAATGTATTTTTAAATTAAATTTTAATATTTTTAATTAATATACTTAAAGTGTGTTGGGTGGGTTTGATCATTTATTTTTAATTTTTTGATTTTATGAATGAAAATGTATTTTTAATTTATAAGTTAATTTAAAAATAATTACTTAAATGTTCAATTAAAAAATATATTAAAAAATTTAATTTATTAAAATGATAAAAAATGATATATCATTGGATATTGTGAATATTAAAATAAAAATAGTGTTAATATTTTTATAAATTATTTGATAAGTATAATTAAAATTTTTTTTTAAATAAATAAGATAAGTAATAAATAAGAGTATTTTACTCGTGAATTTTTACTTATTTTAAATATTTTTAACTTATAAGTTAAATTAAATATTAATACAAAAAGACTTTTTATTTATAAATCAAATTGATCGATTTATAAGTCAAACTAAATATCTGGTACTATATTTAGATTGTTATGCAATGATTTAACATCAATTTCACAAATTTAAATAACATAAAAAAAAAATTTATAGTTAAAAAAAGGTATGCTCGTGAAGAGCTCGAATTCATACGAAAATAAGTGTATTCACTGTTACATTAAATTTTTACATATATATTTTGATATAAATATTTAATCTAATAGTAATTAACTTTGTTTTCATATAACTTCGATCTTATACTTGAAAAAATAAACTCCAAATGCTTGCCTTATAATTTTAAATAACTAATAATTAAGGAATGATTTGATTTAATAATGAGTTAAAAAAAAAAGGAGAAAGTTAGAACATTTATTAAAACTAGCTTTCATGCATTCAAGAACCAATGTTCCAAGTTCCCAACGGCACATCACGAGGCCATGTGCTATTAATGTGTAATAGTTCATGCCTTTCAGCAATTTGCTGCTGAAGAAAAGCCAAGAATTATTGACCATGTTCAAATGTCAACTTCTAGCAAGAAATTCCTATAACCAGCACATGAAAATGGACTCATTGAGTCAACCAGTTTCAAAACAACCTGCAAAAAGCAATGCACATTGCTATTAAATTTAATATATTTTAATCATAGAAATTTTAATTGGAGTCTAAATTTGTAAGTTATGACAAAAACAAACGTGAAACATGCACTTTGGAGAATATAAATTTAACACTTCTCATGCAATTTGGTCTTTTTCTTTGCTAGAATAATATGGATTTTAACCACTAAAGATTCTCTTGCATTGCACATTCGGCCCTCATTCATCAAATGAGCTTTAGCACATCCCTCGGCTGGCCCATTTCTGTTACGGTCCAAACCCACAGATGGTAGACACTATACCCTCCAGCATATCTGCCCAGCAAACGAGCATAGAGGAGACCAGTACCGGCCATTTCCATTCCGGCCACCGCCATGCCTCCAGTTCTATCTTCACTTCATATCCTACACCCACGCCTCAGCCTCTACGTGAAGCCACTCTTCCTTCGCAAATTCCCTCTGCCCAGGCGATCACTCCCGATAAACCCTAGAACTCTTTCCTCTGTAGCCTCCGCACAGTCTCCAACTGAAAATGGCGATAGCCGTGGCAGGTCCGGCTCCCTATCGGCTCCGCCGCCGCTTCTAGAGGAAGCTGTTCAAAAAATCGACGTCAATCCTCCAAAAGGGACTAGGGATTTTCCTCCTGAAGAAATGCGCCTCCGTAACTGGCTGTTCCACAATTTCAGAGAGGTTAGAGCTCTACCTCCCTCACTCTACACATATGTACCCAGAAACACACGATATGTATGCAGTTCATTAATTTGTTTTTATTTTCCTTATTGATTGTGAAGGTCTCGGGATTGTATGGATTTGAAGAGGTTGATTTCCCAGTGTTGGAGTCGGAGGCATTGTTTATTAGGAAAGCCGGAGAGGAAATTAAGGACCAGGTTAGTTTGTTAGATTTTAAACGACGTTGTTTACTACATGCAATGAGATTGTTCAATTGATTGTTTCTTGTGTGCAAGTTTATTACCTGTTTAATGTGCTTACAATTTCATATTCGGTTCATTGTATTTGGAAAAATCTACTTCTTTTAGTTGCTAATCTAGGTACTGATAATCTAGAATGAATTGCTTTACTGAATCATGGGTTCTGATATCAACATTTGTCTGAAGTACAAGTCTTCAAATTCCATTTTTTTTTTTGTCTGTTTGAAAATTTACAAATAGTTTCTTTAACACAATGAAGACTTTTGTCGCCACCGGATGACATTAGGGAAAGCCTTATAAAATGATTGGAAATCTTAAACGGCATTGGCAAAAGGAGGAGGAGTGCCATTCATGTATGCTGGTTTCAATTAATAATTTGGCACTAGTATCACTAAGGATTTGTTTTGGACTACTGTTACCATGGCCCTCGCAGCATACTGATTTGGCAATTTCTCTTCTTTTAGAATAAATCACAAAGCACTTAATGTAAGTAGAGATATCCTCAACATGCATTTGTGCAGGCATCTGCCTTTTGTATAGTGTCTTATTCATTGACTATGAATAGCCAAATTGGCATAGCTTCTTGAATTGTATTTAAACCTTTTAATGTACTTTTGAATTCAAATCCCATAACTTTTGATCTCTTTCTTGGTGCAGTTATATTGTTTTGAAGATCGCGGAAATCGTCGTGTTGCATTGAGGCCTGAGCTCACTCCATCTCTGGCAAGGCTAGTAATACAGAAAGGGTACTGAAAATTCTAGTCCATTATTGTTCAGCTAATATGACATTTTGATGCACAAACCCTTTAAGTATTCATATATTATTTGCGTATGATTTTGCATCCAGGTGCAGATCCCAGAATTTGATCCCCATGTTTTTTTTGGTTCAGAAAATCAGTACCCCTCCCACTGAAATGGTTTGCTGTTGGACAGTGCTGGCGATATGAAAGGATGACTAGGGGTCGTCGGCGCGAGCACTACCAATGGAATATGGATATAATTGGTGTACCTGAAGTCACAGTAAGTGCTGCGAACTTCTTATTTACACATGTTCACATGGTTGTCCACCTTCCTCTTCTTATTGGACAGACCACTTTATTAAAGCCCTCAAGATAAACTTTTTTCTGGGCTCCAACTTTAGTGATGTAATTTCCTTTATATCGTTGTTTTAATTTTTTAAGTTTTTCTCTGTATATTTTTTAGGCTGAAGCAGAGCTTATTTCTTCTATAGTTACATTTTTCAAGCGGATTGGAGTCACTGCATCAGATGTTGGATTCAAGGTTTCTAGCCGAAAGGTATTGGAATTTTTCTTTGGAGGAATGTGGCATTGCATTTCTTGATAACTAGATATCTTTAGTGAGAGAGTCAGATGTATTGCTCTTATTGAGCTCTTGGTTCTGCATATTTAATTGAGTTAATAACTTCAGTAGGTGTTACTTATAAAATGTAGTATTAAAAAGGGGCTCATGTATCTTAATCACTAAAGATGATATTGCAGAATAGTGGTTGATGGAATTCAGGAATAGTTCATCTTCTGGTAGTTTCTTCTGTTAGAAATTCATGAAATGGCTATTTTACCATGGATGATATCCTTCAGTGGGGATTAGAGTGCAGCTTGAGATAATATACTGCACTTGTTCCAGCATTTTAGACTCCTGTGGATGAATAAACATAATTTGATAATGCTACAGCAATGGTTTCTTCCTGCATGATAGTAATAAGAATGGTGTTTATTTAGTATTGAATTGAAATTTTCATGCAGAATTAGTGCATAATGCATACTGGGCATCATATATATTAACATTTGGAGTGCTTTCTTCTTTTTAAAGGTTCTGCAGGAAGTATTGAGGTGCTATTCCATATCTGAAAATTTGTTTGGCAAGGTTTGCATCATAATAGACAAGGTTGGTTGCTAAAGTTGGCATGTCTTGAGATGCAAGTTTTCCTCATTTTCTTTGTTGTTTACAGTCATGACTGATGTGTTGTCATAATAGTAACCCACCACAAACCTTGATTCGTCTTACAAATTAAAATTTGATTGTCACTTATGCAAAGCCAGGATTTGAGATTAAGGGGAGCAAACTTTCATGTAAAAAAATTGTATAAGGGCCTGCTCGGTTTAAATTCGGGAATCAATTAATATTTGATTCTCTTGAGTCATATTACTGCAATCGAAATCAATGTTAAAATATGAAATTCAATTGAATTCTATATAATTTCATTGTTAAAATTCATTTACTCTTCTTAAAATACCCTCGGTAGTAAAACAACAATATATTTTTTTAAATTATTTGACTGTTAAACCAAAGGCTTGAGACAACGATAAATTTGTGAAATTGTTTGACTATCATACTAAAAACTAGTTTTGTCTACTCCAAAATTGAAATTAATTAACAGTGTAGGATGAAATTACAAATTACTTTTTAGCGTAATAAGGGAAAATCTAATTAAAAAAAAAAAAAACTATGAGAATTACAATATCATGATATTTAATAATTTTAGGAACTAAACATAATAACAGTGATTTACCCAATTGTAATAAATGTAAACTTTGAGGAGAGGCCATATATAAGAATCACAATAACATTATTTTAATAATATGGCCTTTCCCAATTCCAAGGACCAATGTTAATTACAACAAGTTTCTTAATCATTAGAATCATTAAAACTTTAAAATTATGATACAAGTTATCAATATTTTTTTTTGTGTTTTATTATATTTACATCAAAATTTAAAATTGAGAGTAGAGAAAGCAAATTTATAAAATAGATTTTGGTAATTACAAAAATATATAAAACTATAATAATTTTTTCTTTGTTTGAGAAGTTAGAAGATGAAACTACAAGAAAATGAAAAAACTAAATACAAATACAAAATTATTGAAATTTTATTTTTTGATACTTCACCTTCTTTCTCTTTGACTCTGTTCAATTCTTTTTACTTTATCCTCTTTTCTATGGGTTGTGATCCAAAAAGACAAATGAAAGACAACTTTGAATTTGTCGTTTTTGAGAGTACAAAGAAGACAAAAACTAAGATATCTCTGTCTTTTCTTTTAAGTCAAAATTGGGGGGGGGGGGGGGCGGGACGGCGGGCGTGGGTGAGTGTTGTGGGGGTTGGGTTGGGGATATTAAACTCTAAGGGGAGGAACTTCCAAATTTAATATTTTCAAAAGTAGTGATTTTTTAAAAAAAAAAAAAAAACAAAAAGTGAGTGGGAGCAAATGTCCCCCTTGAGTTAAATGTAGCTTCCCCTCAATGTCACTTTTTAGTGCTTGTACATAGTCATATGTTGCTTTAGTAACATTTCTCTTCCTTTGTGCACTACTAATGGCGCTATCAAAACAGATCGAGAAGATTCCTATGGATGAAATTAAAAAGGATTTGAAGTCAGTTGGGATGTCAGAGGAGGCTGTTGAGGACCTGCTGCGAGTCCTTTCCATAAAGTCATTGACAAAGTTGGAAGGTTGGATTTAACAAGAGGCTTGATAAGTTATTTTTATTTTTTGAAGATTCTCAGGTTATTCTCTGGCATATTGCAAGTGTTCGATGCTCAATTACAGTAAAATATAACCAAAAGGAACTTTCTTAGTGGTAGAGAACTGAAATGTATTATCCTAAATTCGGTAAAATGGCAATATGTAATTCATGCATGCTAAAACTTGATCCCTTAGGAGTTTCGACTAATGGTGCTAAGAAAATTTGCATGATGCATCATTACCCATTTTTGTACTATTTTAGTTTACTTCTAATGTATTACCACCCCACCCTTCTCCTCCTCTTTTTTCAATCTATTGGTTAATCCACTGAAATGTATATTCAAGATGTTTATACAGAAAGTAGTTTGTACACTGTTTTTAAGTTAATTATACCTTCTCCTTAGGAAACAACATAGAAGTTCACATTATTACTTTCAGATTCTGAATTGATTAGAATTGAAATGATTGCTTAAGGTTACTTTTTGGAGATTAACCAATTCCTAACTTCTAGCTGTATTTGACTGCTTGTGTAAATGTAGAAATACTTGGAGGTCCAGGGGAAGCAGTTGCTGATCTTAAACAACTTTTCTCGCTTGCTGAAAAGTTTGGTTATTCTGAGTGGATTCAGTTTGATGCATCAGTTGTCCGTGGCCTTGCCTATTACACTGGTATTGTTTTTGAGGTTAGATTTATGAGATCATTTTTCCATCTTTAACTTCACCGTAGACACATGGAAGAATTGTGCTTAAAAATGCTACTCTCTCGATCAATAAAATGCTATTGCATGGGGTGGACAGAAGGCACTTCTCTGTGCCTGTTCCAGATATTGCATGAAAACATGAACCGCTGACCTTACACGCCTAGAGATGCATAGCAATAGTCCTCTGGAGTGATGCTAAATAATAGCACGAGATCACTAGCTCACACATGAAACAAGTGGCATATAACAGTCTTGTTTGAAAACATGTGTTTTAGATACTTCATTAGATGAATACTGCATACAATTGTAGCATCCTGCTCATCCTGTGTGCAAGAAAAACAGTCTTCCATGTCTCTCTAAAATAATTTACAATGTGGATGAGATGCATTTTACAGTATGCTGGAAAGCTTTGCTTGGATCTTCAGTGATCGACGTTATTCATCCATGAGATCATGGACAGCTTGATCACAAAGATTCTGCTCCTCCCCCCTTTCCAAGTAACCATCTAAAATGGCTTAAGTTCTTATCCTTTAGGGTTTTGATAGAGAAGGAAAGCTGAGAGCCATATGTGGTGGTGGGAGATATGATCGCCTACTCTCTACTTTTGGTGGTGATGACATTCCAGCTTGTGGCTTCGGATTTGGTGATGCTGTCATAGTTGAAGTAAGTAGGAAGGATCTCTTCTTTTTATGGAGGGTTTTACTTCTTGTTATGCGTGACAGTTATATATGTTCCTTAACTATGTATTCCAAAAGCTTAAGTGTTCATTTCATTTTATCATGTCTCAAGCAAGATATAATTTTAGTACATTATTGTTTGAATTGTAGCCTCTAATTGGGAATTGTAGTCTCTAATTAGGCTATTACATGTTAAAAACAGTAATCTGGTTTGAATTTGGCTGCCAAACAGGAGAAATTTGAAGCATCAGTTTACTTGTTTTGTTGAATTTGAATGTGACATAAGCATCATATTTCTTGATGATTTTTGAATTACTACTTTACACTGGGATTATATATTGCGGATTCTGACACATGATCTTATTCATCATTTTGATTTTTTCAATTTAGTGTGTTGTTTTTCTTCTTTTTTTTTTTTTTTGTCATCTTTAATTTGTTATTGTACTTTTAGTTTATTCTATTTTTGTGTATGATCTATCTTTGGCTGGTGGTGGTAGCTACTGAAGGAGAAGGGTATCCTACCAGAACTCAGCCTGCAAGTAGAGAACATCGTTTGCGCTCTAGATGGTGATCTTCAAGGAGCAGCTGCTACAGTTGCTACCATACTCAGAGATAAAGGACAAAGTGTTGATTTAGTTTTGGAAAACAAACCTCTTAAATGGTATTGAATTCCTTCATTTTCACCTTGGCTCTCTGGAAATTCTAATATGTTGTTAGCTTATAAATCCTACTTCTTTTTCAGGGTGTTCAAACGGGCAGCACGTATAAATGCACAGAGGCTCATATTGGTGGGAAATACAGAGTGGCAAAAGGGTATGGTTGGTGTAAAAATTCTCTCATCTGGTGAACAATATGAGGTTAAACTTAACGAGCTAGAGTGACAAGAAAATGGATGGTAGGTCATATCTGTGTACTATATTATTGTTATTGTTTTACTGATAGGTGTAAACTTTTGTTAGTTCATATTCGTTCACCAACTCATCTGCTTCCATAAATTTTTGGTAGAAATGGTTAATAGATAAATTGTTGATTTTGCTGGTATGATTATTATTATTTTTTTTTGTTAAAACAATGAAGGTTCCAAACTTCTAGTAAGTACGCATGCCCGCATGTTAGCAAGAACACTCGATTTTAAGAAGGATGGCAATGGTAGAATAGAGAAAATTTATTACTATATCAAAAAAATTAAATTTAATTAATAATTTTAATATTTAAATTCATCTTAAATTTTGATTAACATTATTTTAATTGTCCAAATCCATTTTCATTAATGCTATTCAATTTATTTAATTTTATATATTTTAATTAATAATTTATATACAAAATTTTTATTAATAAAATATATTTAAAATATAATATTCTAAAATTATTATTATTATTATAAAATCGATTCGTCACTCATCTCATAAGGATTGAAGCGGATACCGAAATCCCCTCCAACCTACGTTAAATTTGTGCGAAAAGTTCCCATGAAACAGAATCTTCTTCGGGACACCCAACCTCCAAATCGTTACGTGACAGTATTTGTCACGACCCAACCTATGGGCCGGACCGGCACTAGGACTTGGGCTAGTCTAAAGCCCCCGAGGCCCGTAGTAAGCCTAACTGTTCATTAACCCAACTCTAAGGCCCATTGGGCTCAAATTCAAGAAAACAAACGGACAGAGTCCGGCCATAAAATGGACTTTCCAACGGGGAGTTTTCGACTCACCCGACCTGTAAACACAATAAACAATCCATTGGGGAGCTCAGCTCACCCTCCATATACTCATCAACATAATAATAAATGGGAGCTCAGCTCCCTCATCCAATCCATCAAAACAGACTTAAAATATTAAGTTTACAGGTCCAACATGATAATAATATTACAGACCAAATTCAAATAATTACTGCTAACACATGCGGAAATTCTAGGAGTAATTAAAATTACACAAATATTAATAAACAACCTGCGAAGTAGAAAAACAGGTTAACCCAGAACAAAATATCCTCCTGTGGCCTGTAAAAATATTTGAACAGGAGTGAGCGTTCGACTCAGAAAGTAAAATATCAATTTTAACCATAATCTCTATAACTATCTAAAACTAATGCACCCTGTAGAGTGAAATGCAACATCCACATCATTTTCATATCATAACATCAAAAAGGTAATTTGGAGCACTCACGCACCCTGTAGCATCAATCATAACATATGGGAGCTGATCCCCTATACAGCTCTCTTAAATCCAACCTGGTGCCAGCGAAGAACTCAAGCCGGACTTTCGCTTAATAAGCCAAATCGAGGGTCCCAGCGAAGAACTCAAGCCGTGACTACCCGTCCTATCCATAGTCCACACCATGTCACACGCACGCCAACGCACGCACACTGCTCCAAATTACCACAACAACATTATGGCACTTTTAACATTTATCAATGCATCATAAATCGTGCCTAGAGTTTAACTACATAAATATATGCATATAAGTGATGCATGGGCATACTTGAACATATAATAATAGTGAAATTACAATTAAAATTAATATTTTACTCACAGACTTGACGACAATCACTGTGGCGGGCGGAGGAAGAAAGGCATCGCTCACACGACAATTATATTACAATTATTTAATACAATCGACTCAATACAAACAAAGAAAAGACCAATTACGTCCTAAGTCTTGCAGAAAATCCCAGTGAGTCTCCCTATACCTAGGACCTACCCAACCTGCAAAAGGGTTCAAAACACACTTCTATACTCACAATCCATATATCCACAACTCAATCATATCACACAGCCCCTCCTGGGCCCATCAAATCAGTCATCCATCACAATACGCAAAATTTCAATTTAGTCCTTATTATTGATCATTTTTGCAAAAACTGCCCAAACAAGCTCTAAAAATTATAAAACTTTGCCCCGCGGTCCTTAGCAACATCACTAAGCTATTGCAAAAAGAATCATAATTTTCTAAGCTACCACGAATATTTTATGGATTTTTAATCCTATTTAAGCACTAGAAAATTACGAAAAAGCAAGGTTCGGGTTTACCTTTGCCGATTCCGACTTTGGACGCTCGGACGTCGACAATGGGGCTAGCCAAAACCTCGGTCCAATTCGGAGACTTTTCCGGTAACGGGTCTGTCTAGCTGGAATTTCGCAGACCCGGTCAACTGTCGAATTTCCGCGAATTGAGGATACCTACACGAAGCCCATAACACGGGGGTTAGTACATAAATTTTTCAGAATTTTCTAAACTCATTAAAGGCTCGGAAAAATACTGCGAAGTTCCGTGGGACCCACCGAAAAACGGTGTCAAAAAAATTTGAAATTTATGTCGCCGCAAAGCTCTCGACGAGTGGAGCGCGCTAGTAACCTCTGTTTTCTCTTGGGATTCACGGTTTTCGAGAAATCTAGCCCAAAAGTCGAAATGGGCTAAAATCTTCCAGAGCAAAAATCGGACAAACCGCTCGATGGATTTCGGCGTTCTTAATGTCTATGGAAAGCTCTCGCCGAGTAGATGATTTTAGACACAAGACCCGGTCTAATTGGTGGCCGGATCGGCCGGATTTTGGCCGGAAGCTGGCAGCGCAGAGGCGTTACAGCGTTTTCCGGCCGTTTGGGCGGTGGTGGGTGTTTGGTGGGGTGGCGCCGATCTCTTGAGAGGCTGGGTGGTGGTGGCCGTGGTGAGGTGGGAGAGAGAAACGAGAGAGAAAAGGGAGAGAGCCATCGCGCGCGGGAGGGAGGAGAAAAAGAGAAGAAGACCGGTCCGATTCGACCGGTCCGATCCGGTCCGGTTCGATTCGGCCGGTTTGATTCGAAATACAAAATTTTGAATTTTTACTCTGCCTCGGGATCGAAAACGAGGTCCAAAAATTCTGAAAAAATTCCAGAAAACTCAGAAAAATATGTAGACTCCAAATATATTTTTAGTTTTGCCACGTGGTCTTTAAATTAATTTTTAAAAATCATCAAAGTTTATATTTTCAGAAAATCGAACCCGATTTTTAAAATCCGAAAAATCTGAAAAAAATTCCTAAAATTTAAATAAAATTAAAATACCAAAAATGCCCATAAATTTTAAAATTTTGGGGTGTTACATTCTTCCCCCCTTACAGAAAATTCGTCCTCGAATTTTACACAAGGCAGAATAAAGCACATGATTATACATTGAACAGATAAGGGTACTTGCTACGCATGTCCCGTTCTGACTCCCAGGTGCACTCTTCCACTAACTGACTCCTCCACAAAACCTTAACCACAGGGATCTGTTTTGATCTCAGCTGTCTCACTTGGTAGTCCACTATGGCTACAGGCTGCTCCTCAAATGTCAAGTTCTCTTTTAGCTCTATCACATCCGGCTGCAGTACATGAGAAGGATCGGGAATGTATTTCCTGAGCATGGAGATGTGAAACACGGGATGAACGTGAGAGAGGTTGGGTGGTAGCTCCAACCGGTAGGCAACTGCTCCAATTCTATCAGTAACCTCAAATGGTCCGATATACCGAGGTGCCAACTTGCCCTTCTTTCCAAATCTCATGACTCCCTTCATTGGAGAAACCTTCAGGAATACATAGTCGCCCACTGCAAACTCCACATCCCTCCGTCTGCAGAGTGCATAACTCTTACATCTCTTGAAAGTCATCAGTCGTTCCCTGATTAAAAGAACTACCTCTGAAGTGTACTGCACTAGGTCTACATCATGCACCTTCGCTTCCCCCATTTCCGTCCAACACAGAGGAGACCTACACTTTCTTCCATATAATGCCTCATAGGGTGCCATTCCTATGCTGGAGTGGTAACTGTTGTTGTAGGCGAACTCCACCAAAGCTAGCTGCTCATCCCATTGACCTCCAAAATCCAAGACACTCATGCGAAGCATGTCTTCCAGTGTTTGGATTGTCCTTTCGGACTGTCCATCTGTCTGAGGGTGGAAAGCCATACTGAAGTTCAACTGTGTGCCAAGTGCCTCCTGCAACTTTCTCCAAAACCGAAAAGTGAACTGGGGCCCTCTGTCAGATATTATGGAAGCCGGAACTCCATGCAATCTGACTATTTCTCGAATGTAAAGCCGGGCATACTGTGCCACAGAGTATGTAGTCTTCTGAGTAAGAAGAGTGATTTGGTTAGACGGTCTACAATTACCCATATCGAGTCATATCCTCGCGTGGTACGAGGCAACCCAGTCACAAAATCCATAGTGATCATTTCCCACTTCCATTCTGGGATAGGGAGCTCTTGCAGCTTCCCTGACGGTCTCTGGTGTTCAAACTTCACCTTCTGACAAGTCAAGCACTTGGACACAAAGTCTGCTATGTCTTTCTTCATGCCATTCCACCAATAGCTATCTTTCATATCATGGTACATCTTGGTGGAACCTGGGTGGACATTGTACAGTGTGTAGTGTGCCTCTCGCATGATTTCATTCCTGAGGTTGTCTACATCGGGCACACATATCCTAGAACCTTGTACTAGGGCGCTATCATTGGCAAATCCAAACTCACCACCTTCACCTTGCTGTACTCTCTCTATAATCTTCATCAATTGTTGGTCTCTGTGCTGGGAAACTCTAACTCTGTCCCTCAAGTCTGGCCTCACTGAAAAGTGAGCCAACAATACCCCCTCATCTGAAAGATCTAGGATTAAACCTTGATCCATCAACTCATGTACCTCCTGAATCAGTGGTCTCTTCTCTCTTTGAAATGTGCGCCAAATCGCGGAAGATTTTCTGCTCAAGGCATCTGCCACAACATTGGCCTTTCCAGGGTGGTACTGGATGGTGCAATCATAGTCTTTCAGAAGCTCCATCCATCTCCTCTGTCTCAAGTTTAAATCCCTCTGTTGGAAGATGTACTTTAAACTCTTGTGGTCGGTGTATATCTCACACACTTCACCATACAGGTAGTGTCTCCAGATTTTAAGTGCAAAGACTACAGCCGCCATTTCCAAATCATGGGTGGGGTAGTTCTGCTCATGCCTCTTGGTGCCTTGAAGCATAAGCCACTACCTTTCCATTACGCATCAAGACACCCTAGGCCAACTCTGGTGGCGTCACAATACATGGTGTATCCTTTACCACTCACAGGTAGTGTCAACACAGGGGCAGTGGTTAGACACTCCTTAAGCTTCTGGAAACTCACCTCACAGTCATCTGTCCAAATGAATGGAACATTCTTCCTGGTCAACTTAGTTAGGGGAGCCGCTATCCTGGAGAAATCTTGTACAAAACGCCTATAGTAGCCAGCTAAACCCAGAAAACTTCGCACCTCAGTGACTGTTGTAGGCCTAAGCCAATCAGTTACAGCTTCAATTTTCTTGGGATCCACTTGAATGCCGTCACTAGAAACCACGTGTCCCAAGAATGAGATGCTTTCTAGCCAAAATTCACATTTTGAAAATTTGGCATATAGCTGGTGCTCCCTCAACGTCTGCAACACCATCCTCAAGTGCCACACGTGTTCTTCCTCGGTCCGAGAGTACACCAAAATGTCATCTATGAATACGATGACAAAACGGTCCAAAAATGGCTTGAACACCCTGTTCATCAAGTCCATGAAGGCTGCTGGTGCATTAATGAGTCCAAAAGACATCACCAAGAACTCATAATGACCATATCTTGTCCTGAAAGCCGTTTTGGACACATCCTCATTCCTGATTCTCAATTGATGGTAGCCTGATCGCAGGTCTATTTTGGAAAAGAATCTAGCTCCTTGGAGCTGATCAAACAAATCATCGATCCGAGGAAGTGGATACTTGTTCTTCACAGTCACCTTGTTCAGCTGTCTGTAGTCGATACACAACCTCAATGACCCATCCTTCTTTCTCACAAATAGAACAGGAGCGCCCCAAGGTGAAGTGCTCGGACGTATAAAATCCTTGTCCAAAAGCTCCTGTAGTTGCTCCTTCAGCTCTTTCAATTCTGCTGGTGCCATCCTGTAAGGTGGCATCGATATGGGGTTTGTACCCGGCACAACATCAATGCAAAACTCTATTTCCCTTCCTGGTGGCAACCCTGGAAGCTCCTCTGGGAAGACATCCATAAATTCTCTGACAACAGGAACATTTTCCATGCTGACTCCTTCTACAGATGTATCTCTCACCAATGCCAAATACCCTTGGCATCAACGCCTCAACATTTTTCTAGCACTAATTGCTGACACCAAATTATATGGAGCCACGCTCCTGTCACCATCAAAGCTAAATTCTTCCACACCAGGTATGTGGAAATACACCTTTTTGTTCCTGCAGTCTAAAGTGGCATAGTGAGTTGACAACCAATCCATCCCTAGGATTATATCAAAATCCATTACTGGTAGAGGAACCAAGTCTGCTGGGAGGATCTTTCCATCCACTACCACTGGGCTACCCGGAAAAATCATATCTACATCTATGTTGTCACTAAGCGGGGTAGCTACTGACAAAGGGCACTCTAAAGTTGTAGAGTTTCTACCCAACCTCATGGCAAACACAGGGGAGACAAATGAGTGCGTAGCACCCGGATCTATCAAAACATGAGCCTCATAAGAACAGACCAGAAGAATACCTGCCACAACTGCATTGGAAGCCTGAGCATCCTGGTGGGTCAGGGTGAAAACCCGAGCTTGACCCCTACCCTGAGTGGCGTAACCACGATCTCGACTTCTACCTCGGATCGCCTCCAAATCCACGTCCCCCTTGTCCTCGGCCTGTTGAATGGCGCACTGCCATGTTGGAAGTACCTGGATACAACTGGCGAGGAACATTTGCAACAGAACCCTATGACCCCATCTGTGGCTCACTGAAAACGGGGCATTCTCTAGCAAAGTGACCGGGTTGGCCACACCTGAAGCATACTCCTGATCCCATCAAACAAGGTCCTGAATGTCCTCTTCCACACTGTGCACACGGTGCCAAAGAGGATCCTGAACCAGACCCAGAATTGCTGTATCCCGAAATGTGAACTCTGCTGGATCCGTACCCTGGTCTGAATCCTCGTGGTTTGTGTCTAAAACCACTCTTCTTGTTCCTACTTCTTCCTCTGTAATTATTCTGGCCACCACTGTCTGGAGTACCCATGGAAGGGACACCTGAGGAACCCTCTGCTCTGTTTTTCTTGGCTCTCCATTGTCATCATGGCATAAGCGATCTCTATCTGTCTAGCTCGATCAACTACCACGTCAAAAGCGATCGGACATCATGGCTAGGTTCGCATACCTCTGTCAAGCCCCCTTAGGAATCTCTTCACCTTCATAGTTTCGTAGCTCTGCTGCGAGGGCATATCTGCTCAATTCGAAGTGCAGAGCATATTCGTCTCTGGACACGCCATTCTGTCTTAAGGCCTCAAAGGCCCACCGCTTCGATCTCTGAAGCTTTACGCACAAACCGATTGATAAAAAGTTCCTGGCGAGCCCATGTCAAACCCTCCATCCGGGGTAACACGTAGTCATTCATCCATTGTCTAGGCACAGGCCCCATGACATGCTGCATACACTCTATCAGTCTTCCATCGATCAATCGTAATTACATTCTGCACACTGCTGCTGCGAGAATCCAAAAATCGATATGCGTCGTCTGACACATCATAAGTACCAGGCACCAACTTCTTGAAATTTATGATCTGTTTGTAAGGTTCTCCTCTTGGTGCGGTGGACTGCTGCTGCTGTGGAGGGTGGACCACATACTGCGCCATCATATCGATGGTTCTCTGCAACCCAGCTAGAGTAGCTGCCATGGGGTCCATGGGACCCTATGCCACAAAAGACTGATCCTGAACTGGTGGCAGCTGCTCTTCTACTTGAGCAGCTCTAGGCCTCCTACCCCGCCTCCTCGGGGCAGGCGCCTCATCCTGTGCTGACACCTCGTCAGGCACATCTGGTTCTGGTGCAGTGGCAGCTCTCCTACTTCTGCTCATTTTCCTAAAATTCAGCAGCATTAGCCCACAAAATTCAAAACTGTACATTATACAGCTCTATAGACTCATATTTATACATAACATATGGAGCAGAAACTAGAAGCAAAGATGACAATGCAAGACGAATATGGACCCTATATTTTCGCATGTGACTCCTAGTAGACTCTTCCCAACACTTTAGACAACATTCCCTAAGAATCTGGAGCCTAAGCTCTGATACCACATTTGTCACGACCCAACCTATGGGCCGGACCGGCACTAGGACCTGGGCCAGCCTAAAGCCCCCGAGGCCCGTAGTAAGCCTAACTGTTCATTAACCCAACTCTAAGGCCCATTGGGCCCAAATTCAAGAAAACAAACGGACAGAGTCCGGCCATAAAATGGACTTTCCAACGGGGAGTTTTCGACTCACCCGACCTGTAAACACAATAAACAATCCATTGGGGAGCTCAGCTCACCCTCCATATACTCATCAACATAATAATAAATGGGAGCTCAGCTCCCTCATCCAATCCATCAAAAGAAACTTAAAATATTAAGTTTACAGGTCCAACATGATAATAATATTACAGACCAAATTCAAATAATTACTGCTAACACATACGAAAATTCTAGGAGTAATTAAAATTACACAAATATTAATAAACAACCTGCGAAGTAGAAAAGCAGGTTAACCCAGAACAAAATATCCTCCTGTGGCCTGTAAAAATATTTGAACAGGAGTGAGCGTTCGACTCAGAGAGTAAAATATCAATTTTAACCATAATCTCTATAACTATCTAAAACTAATGCACCCTGCAGAGTGAAATGCAACATCCACATCATTTTCACATCATAACATCAAAAAGGTAATTTGGAGCACTCACGCACCCTGTAGCATCAATCATAACATATGGGAGCTGATCCCTATCTGACTCTCTTAAATCCAACACGGTGCCGTGAAGAACTCAAGCGGACTTTCGCTTAATAAGCCAAATCGAGGGTCCCAGCGAAGAACTCAAGCCGTGACTACCCCTCGAAGGATCGGGTCCCAGCGAAGAACTCAAGCCGTGACTACCCGTCCTATCCATAGTCCACACCACATCACACGCACGCCAACGCACGCATACTGCTCTTAATTACCATAACAACATTATGGCACTTTTAACATTTATCAATGCATCATAAATCATGCCTAGAGTTTAACTACATAAATATATGCATATAAGTGATGCATGGGCATACTTGAACATATAATAATAGTGAAATTACAATTAAAATTAATATTTTACTCACAGACTTTGACGACAATCATCATGGCGGTGGGCGGAGGAAGAAGGCTGTCCCGGCTCACCTGACAATTATATTACAATTATTTAATACAATCTGACTCAATACAAACAAAGAAAAAGACCAATTACGTTCTAAGTCGTGCCGAAAATCCGGCAGAGTCTCCCCTATACCTAGGACCTACCCAACCTGCAAAAGGGTTCAAAACACACTTCTATACTCACAATCCATATATCCACAACTCAATCATATCACACAGCCCCTCCTGGGCCCATCAAATCAGTCATCCATCACAATACGCAAAATTTCAATTTAGTCCTTATTATTGATCATTTTTGCAAAAACTGCCCAAACAAGCTCTAAAAATTATTAAACTTTGCCCATCTGTCCTTAGCAACATCACTAATATTTTGGAAAAAGAATCATAATTTTCTAAGCTAAAACGAATATTTTATGGATTTTTATTAATATTTAATCACTATAAAATTACGAAAAAGCAAGGTTCGGGTTTACCTTTGCGATTCCGACTTGAGGGCCTTTCGGGGCGTCGACAATGGGGGCTAGCCAAAACCTCGGTCAATTCGGAGACTTTTCGTGCAGTGCATGCGGCGGAATTTATGAACCGGTCAACTGTCGAATTTCCGCGAATTGAGGATACCTACACGAAGCCCATAACACGGGGGTTAGTACATAAATTTTTCAGAATTTTCTAAACTCATTAAAGGCTCGGAAAAACACTGCGAAGTTCCGTGGGACCCACCGAAAAACGGTGTCGAAAAAATTTGAAATTTATGTCGCCGCGAAGCTCTCGACGAGTTGAGCGTGCTGGTACCCTCGGTTTTCTCGTGGGATTCACGGTTTTCGAGAAATCTAGCCCAAAAGTCGAAATGGGCTAAAATCTTCCAGAGCAAAAATCGGACAAACCGCTCAATGGATTTCGGCGTTCTTGATGTCTATGGAAAGTTCTCACCGAGTAGATGATTTTAGACACAAGACCCGGTCTAATTGGTGGCCGGATCGGCCGGATTTTGGCCGGGGAAGCTGAAGTGGCGCAGGCGTTGCGCGCATTTTTCGGCCGTTTAGGCGTGTGGTATTGTTTGAAATTTGGTGGGCGGCCGCCTGGGTGGTGAGTGGTGGCCGTGGAGTGGGGAGGAGAGAGAAACGAGAGAGAAAAGGGAGAGAGCCATCGCGCGCGGGAGGGAGGAGAAAAAGAGAAGAAGACCGGTCCGATTCGACCGGTCCGATTCGGTCCGGTTCGATTCGAAATACAAAATTTTGAATTTTTACTTTGCCTCGGGACCGAAAACGAGGTCCAAAAATTTCGAAAAAATTCCAGAAAACTCAGAAAAATACGTAGACTCCAAATATATTTTTAGTTTTGCCACGTGGTCTTTAAATTAATTTTTAAAAATCATCAAAGTTTATATTTTCGGAAAATCGAACCGGATTTTTAAAATCCGAAAAATCTCAAAAAAATTCTTAAAATTTAAATAAAATTAAAATACCAAAAATGTCCATAAATTTTAAAATTTTGGGGTGTTACAGTATTCTTCTTCTCATCCTTGCCATGACAAGTTCACTCCAGGTTCTGTCATTGACGTGAAACTCTTCCTTGCGATCTGCTCCAGTTCAGTTGATCAAAGGCACCATTGAAGTTTTTGGAAGATATTCTTCAACCAATTAAATGCATGTGCACCTTTAGGTGTGGATTCCATCTTTATTAAAATAATTTTAAATTTCTTTTTGTGTACATTATGGATTTAAGATGGTGGTGGTATCTATATATTAAATAAATAAAATTTACATTTTAAATTTCACTAACAAAGGTATGTATTTTGCTTTTATTAAAATAAATTAAATTATATTTTCATGCGTGAAAATTTTTGTACATTATAAATTTAAAAATAGGTGACATTTATATATTAAATAAATAAAATTTACAATTAAAATTTATAATAGATTAGATCTAAATTTATTTAACTGTTAGCAATTATTTGATACCGTAGAATATATGCTTTAATTTGCTCATATTGGAGATCAGTAATGTATTATCCCTTAGATTGAAGTTAAACATTAACCTATTATTATTATTATTATTATTATTATTATTATTATTATTATTATTATTCTTTCCTCACTTATTCTCTACGCCATCTATCTCAATCGAAACTAAAACCAACAAAATGTTGGAATGTAGCATTTTTCTCTCAAGTAGGTATATAGTTAACCAGGACCACCTGGACTACTGTAACTAGGCACAGATTCAGACTCCATTATTCTTGTAAAATTGTTCTTTTTTAATTTGCCATTAAAATTTTGGTCCGAGCTGGATTGCAGAATATGATCAATCTTTTTAATCTCAACTTCGAGAGAAAGTGAGATTAATCCCACTGAAAATAAGATTACAAGTAGCAACTTCATGACCAAACTGCACAACAAAACAATGGTTAATTACGTGCTACAAGTTGGAATACAACCATGAGTTTTGAGTCAATGGTACTGGAGGTACCTCAAGTTTGAATGCCAAGAGATTATCGAATTAGAAGAGATCGAAACACATCTGTTATAGCAATCAGAAATGGTGATTGTTGTTGGAATGAAAGCCAAGAGCTGTCCAACTTGATACTAATTAATGCAGAAATCCTACCAGCCAAAGAAACGAGAAGCAGAAAGAGTTTATGGGAAGCTCTTTTGTGCCTTGAATTTTTGTGGTGATGGAATTTTTGTGCCTTCAATTGGTATGTGCATGTGAAAGATATATAAAATAAGTGATTGAAGGTGGCAATGTTGTTGGACTTCTGCCAACTTACATTCGCACCAAGTTGCACTATAGCCATGACATGCATGTGGCTTTGAACTGCGGCACAGTTTTGTAGGATTCACACCAAGTTGTACTGTAGACATGGCATGCATGTGGCTCTGAATTGGGGCAGAAAAGGGGGGAGGAGATGGAGAGTAATTAGAGCCAACCGGCTCTTTCCTCAATGGTTGAGTGAGGGCTTTTCAGTACATGGAGCATGCGACAACGGGGGAGTGTTCCTGTCAAATATTAGAAGAATACTTGGTTAATTTTGTGCAGAAAATATTGTGACAGGAACTGCATACTGATTTACAATTCAATAGAAGTTACAGTTTCAGGATTTTTACAAATTTATGAGATTTACAGCTTTAAAGATGTAATTAAATTTTAGGATTGTTGTAATCAGGATCCTCTGTTGGCATCACACAACCAAGAAATAACATCATCACAACTAGTCATGGCGACAGTCCAGTTCTGGCTCGGAGCAGGAGTGGAACCGGACAGTCCAATATGGAACTGAAACCAGTTTGAGCTGACTTAATAGAAATCTGAATCTAATTGAAACTGATCATTCTGATTATAGATTAAAATTAATTTTTTTTTCCTTGCGAAAAAAATCTAATTATTAGATTTGATCAAAATCTTCAATTCCTTTAAACCAATGAACCAAAAGTACCGGTTATAGCTCGAAAGTGGCCAGGAACGAACAGGCGGCCATGACTAATCACAGCTAATAAGAGTACCAGAGTAAGTACTCCCATTTTAAACAATGATTCAAAGAAGAAATTCAAAAGGTAGCTATGCTGAGAATATCAATATCAATGAAAATCATAAGGGGAATTGAACAATATACGATTTTTAGCATCGATTGATTAATCTTTTGTAGAAAAAGAGTATGCTCCATGCGAATGTCCAGTCTTTCTGTAACGAGATATCACCAAGGAAATGAAATTCTTGCAACTGCTCAATCACTCTTCACAGCTTAACTGAGAATTTATATGATTACTTGTGTAAAGTTTAGGCTTGAAGAATGAGCATTTGTGTTCAGCAGACAATTGAAACAAGAGTTAAATTCATATCCATCTCTGTGTGAAGGATAACAGAACGATGAATCCTTTCCTCTCTCAAATTTTCACGTTTCCTACTCTTTAAACAAGGCCTTCCCGTTCCATTAAAGTCAGCAAAATGTCTGCTCTTAGTGCCCAAATCTCCCAAAACACTTGGTGAGAAGAAAGATGGGATTTTGTGGGCATGAACCATTGCCTAAGATACATTTTTGTCTTTGCTGGATCTCACCTCTAGTGGGCTATGATTATATATTCATAACTTACGAGCATCTTCAAGCTGCAATCTTTACCCCATGCAGGAAGCAACCCACAATAGAAAAGAAGAAGCTAAACAATTGTATAATTCTTTTTTAACTGGTATTGGGATTCTAGGTGAGCCTTGGGCTACTGTTATAGTCTACATTAATGGTGAGTCATTCATTGAAGTTTTCATGGTCCTTCAAATGGTAAACATCTCTAACTAAATGTATCCAGCCGGACCTAGTCCATTGTAGCCTCAGTCCGCTCCTCTCTCGCTCTTCTTGCTGCTGTTTATTTCAGCCCATCTCCACTTTGGTAATAAATGTATATCATCTATATGGCATTAGCAGGTATCTTATGAATTGTCAACTTTTCACAATTACCAAACCTTGACCTAAATTAAAAACAACCCAGTAGTTGTTGAGCTCACTCTAATGGATCATTCAAACCTTTCCTACATCAGAGTTATCTAATGAATTGTGAGCAATTCAAACTCTAGTTTCTTTTTCTTCCACTAATCATGGAATATATATATATATATATATATATATATATATATATATATATATATATATATATATATATATATATATATATATATATATATATATATAATAAAAAGAAAATATTGTGAAGTGAAAAGATGAGCTCATCAAATTAAAATATTTATCTAGACTAAACGAATGCAATAATAAAATAAAATAAAGAATGCATAAAATTTATGTGATTTGGCATAAGCTTGCAGAAAATCTATACTAATAAACTAAAAAGTGGCAAAAGGGCAAGAGAAAGAGAGAAACTCACAACCCTTAATCCAAATACAGTCAAAATCTCTCAAAGAATACCACTCACATGGTTACTTCATTTCTCTCAAAGGGTTCTCTCCTTTTACAGTGCTCTCAAAAATTTACAAGAGAAGCTAAGCATTGAAAATTCACAAGTAACAAAAGCTTTACAAAGTTGCAATAAGATGCACATATTTCAAAGAACTTAGTGCTTAGCATAGTTGGCCACAAATTCCAATAATCAAAATTTATCTATCTTATAAATTCAAGTCACAATTTCATCATATTATTTATGCCAGCCCTTGTTTTCCTCTTAAAATAATTGAAAGCCAAAAATATTTTCATGTCCTACTTCCAATCATGCTTATTCCACAGGAGTTTAAAACACTCACTTTCAAAATCCTAAAGCCTTCCTTTTGTTCTTTTAACCTTTTAATGAAGCAGAAGCTTCCAGTTAGTGTGTAATGGCATAATCTCTATAATATTTTTTTAAGTCTCTCTAATATCCAAAAACTCTTTTCTCCTATTTTGTGTGTCTTAAATATAGAATATGAATAATCAAGATTAGGAAATTATTTACTAATATGGTGTATAAAAATTGACCCTTAATATTAGTTTGTTATAATCCTGCAAAAAATGCAGTAATTGATAGTAGCATAATCAAATTAGTACTTTCTCATTTGCTAGATTCAGTATTGATGATGGTCAATGGGTCATCTGTTTGAGTTTTTTTTTTTTTTTTTTTTTTTTTTTTTTAACTTTCTTCTGGATTCTTTAACAAAAACTAATGAAAAAATAAATAAATAAATAAATTCTATACTTTTAGTTGAGGGTCAAATAAATTTAAAATTAAGTGTTGAGTCAAATATAAGAATTGAACTTTTTAGTTAATGCCAAATAAATTATCACCTAATAAAATATTATTTTTTTAATTTTTAAATACTAAAATTATTTATTATTTTTAATTAAAATGAAATAAAATTATAAAAAATAAACAAATAATATTTAACATTAAAAATATTATTTTTAATATTTTATTATTAAAAATTTAGGAAAAATAATATTTTAATTTTTTTTATAAAAAATTGAATATATTTAACTTTAATTAAAAAAAATTATATCTTTATTTAACTCAAAATTTAATTTTAATTTTATGTAGTATTTAATTGAAATTATATGAGCTTATTGATTTTTTTTTTTTTTTTACAAAGATTAATAAATGATCTTTAACTTTCCAGTTTTTGGTGTTAATCTTTACTAGGTAGAGATTTACAATTCCCAAAAAGTTATAATAGGCTAATGGCATGTAATTGTATAAGTAATTTAATAGTATTCTTATTTCCAATATATGAACTATAACTTCAATTAAAATCTCCACATCCTGATCTTCCCCTTGAAATCAAACTCAAAGAGGTATATTTTCATAAGAAAATTATACATTATCTCATGATGATAGAGCTTTGTGAAGTAGCAAAGTTTTAACAATTGTATTAATGAGTTTTAATTTAGCTGTATTGAAATTATTTTAAAATTATTAAGTTTTAAATTTAAATTCTGATCGAAATTAAATAAAAAAATTAGTAATTAATATTATGCATTTTTCATTATCATTGATAACCCTATACAAAAGTGATTAAAAAAAAAATAAAAAAATTGATATTACTTTATTTCATTTTAGTGTTATAAATTTAATTTTTTTAGTAAGGGATTAGAGTGAGGCTTAAAAGTAACCTTACTAAACAAGTAATACGTCTTTGCTTATTAACAGTGATAGACATAATATTTGAACTTAGGAGTGGCTAATGACATATATAATATTTAGAGTTATGTATTTTATTCATAATTTGACACTTTTTAAATTTATAAAAAATATTGACCAATTATTTTTTAATTTAATTGGGTCAATAATTTTTTTTTTAAATTATTATAATATTAACCCTTTAAATTTTAAGAGGAGCAATGACCCTTCTCAGCCCAAGTTCCGTGTTTTAATTAAACTGATAAAAAATTTAACTTTTCAAATCTTATTAGAAAATTTTTGGATTAAATGTGAGTTTTTTTAAATAAATAGCCCTTAGAGTTTGTCTTGCCCATTAAATCAAGTCAAAACTAGATAATTTCATTTTATCACTATTTTTTTTTTAACGTGCGATTCACATGTTTTTTATATTTATTTTATGTACTTGTAATTTAATATATATATTGGTTAATTTTTTTATATGATATATTATTATTATTATAATATATTAATTATTACTAATGATAATATAATAATTTTTTATTTTTTATAATATGTATATTGTATGTGCATTTATTATTTTTAGATTAAGTTAATAAAAATGGGAGTATGTCAATAGAAATAAGAAATTATAAAAGTGAAATTTATTATAGAAAATTTTATTATTATAATGTAATTTTATAATTGTAAGTATTTTATAAATATATAAATTTAACTATTTATTATTTTGTTAATTCATATATTTTCATGTTAAATTTATTTAATAATGAAGTATTAAATTTTTAAAAGACTAATTAGTTTTTTACATTATATAATTTTTATAAAACATATATAATTAGTATGAAAAATCTAAAATTTTTCAAATACTATTTAAAAGTTTATGCATATAATAGTAAAATAAATTGAATTTGGTATAATTTATATGTTATTTTGTTTATTTCTAATTATTTTCTATTCAATTTTATAAATTTATTTTATAAAATTAATTGTGCACAATCATATTAATAAGTATCAATATTATTAATTTTTATTTGATATATAATATTTTACATAATTTCATATTTTCTTATGAGATGAAGAAAAACATTGAGAATAAGATTAACAAATATATTAACACTAATAAATTATTTATAAATAATAAATTTAAAACTAAAATTTTCTTTTTATATAAAAGCTGAAAAATTAATGCTAATAGAATAAAAAAAATTAACCTTAGTATATTATTATTTTAATTATAATAATTATAATAAAAAATATATAGATAATTATTTAATTTATAATAAAATCCTTTATCAAACTAAATATAAAGTATTTTTAAATTAAATTTTTTATAATTATTTTTTTTAAAGTAAACGTAAATTTTAATAAAGAAAAGTGGTTAACTCAAATAAATAAAAATTTTATTAAATGATGTAATATTTGTATTTATATAAAAATTAGTTTTTTTTAATTAAAATATTAATTTATTTTTATATTTAAATATAAATTTATTAAATTAAAATAACAATTCTATATTTAAAATATATTTCCTAATTTTTTAAATAAGTATTCACTATTTGCTAAATTACGATAAAATTATAGTATTAAAAAATTAAAAGCTCATCATATTTCTTTTCATATGTATGCACATTAATATTTTTAAAATTTTAATAATATATCATTTTAAAATAAAAAAATAAGTATTATAAATTTTAATCATCTTTTTTATTATATAATTTTATAATTAAACTCAAATATAACATATTATATTAATTATTAATTTTTAAATAATATATATTTATCTATTTAAATATTTTTATTATATATATATATATATATAATTTGCTGCTTTGTACATAATTATATATTATTTAAAAATTTTAGATTCATATAATTTTATTATATATTACATATTATTTAAATATTTTTTTTTATAAATTAATGAATATGAATTTTTTTAAAATATTTTTCTATTGTTATATATATAGCTTATCAATATATAAATTGGAATATACTTGTAATAAAATATTTTTACATAAATAATTATAAAATATAAATAAAAATTTATTAAAATTTATTAAAAAAGTGATTAATTCATATAAATAAAATACCTCTCTATTTTTATTAATAATATAGATCATGAAAATATTTTTATAAAATTTTATTTTAAATTATATTATAATGAAATTTTAATGAAATAGAGTTTAAATACAAATACGATTAAAAATATTAGATTTATATAAATTTTAAAATTATATAAGTAATTAAATTTAAAATTTATTTAAACTTTAAAATTAACTTAAATAATAAAAAATATAATGGCAATTTGAATAAAATTAATATTTTATATATATATATATATATTATTGGTGATTAAAAAAAAATTCCAGTCCAAAAAGTAATAAAAAACAATCTAAGTAATTATACTAGATTTTAATATTAAAATTTACAATAATATATATATATATAAAAAAAGAGAACGGCCCTAGTTAATTTTCCCACCCAAAATAACAAGAAAATGGAGGTATAGAAAGCAAAACTGTAGCAAACAAACTAAACCCTCAAATTTCCCTCTTTTCCAAAGCTCAAACAACAGACAATAAACAATAACACTCACCTGCTATATTGTCTTCCTTCCCCCACTCTCTCAGATCACCGCTAGCACCATCTCCTCTATTTCAATCCGTACCGCCATTCCTACGCCACCTAAATCCCATCAATCGCCTATATCCACTATTCCACCCTGATTTGTCTTTCTTCTGCAATGGTCACTGGTGGGTCACACCAGGATGATGGGGACAAGAACCACCCTCCCGCTGCCACAGTTTCTAGAGCCGGCGCCAGCAGGTCTTGGGGCACCACTACTATCTCCGGTCAATCGGTTTCCACCAGTGGCAGCATCGGTTCCCCTTCCAGCCGGAGTGAGCAGGCCATGGCCACGCCCGGCAGTGACAGCACTTTTCTTAGGCTGAACCATCTTGACATTCACGCTGACGATGCCGCCACCCAAGATGCCGCTGCGTCAGTCTTCTTCTTCTTCTTCTTCTTCTTCTTCTTCTTTTTGTTATTGTTTATTTGTTTTTGGCTTTCTTCTTTTAGGTAATAATGCTGAATTTTGATTTTGGGTTTTGGGGTTTTTGTGTTTTTGAGGGGTTTTGGCTATAATTGGTGTTAATTTTATTCAGATTATTATAATTGTTGGAATGCGAATTGCGCAACCCTGTATATCCTTGAATTTGGTATGCTGGCCACGATTGATCCCTTTCTATGATAGTGTAATAGTGCAAGTTATTGAAAAGTCAACTGTTGGATTTCTTATTCACTTAGAATTGGGTTGGCCTTGATAGTTGTTGTTGCTGTTATATATATTATAATTGTAGCTCAATTAACTCTTATCTTTATAGTAATTGTGTATTTATCAAAAGGGGTTCTGTGTTCTAAAGCTTTTGCTGCTCTTGACAGAGTATTACTTTTGATGTCAATTGTAAAGTTGTATTTATTTATAGTCTTAGTAATTTTCCATGTCATGGTCGTCAGTATAAACACCATCTTTATGCTAGTGGTTGGAGATGGACTATGGTATTGCTAAATGATCCTGTGTGTGTATAGATATAGCTTAAATCTCATTCGTACATTAATTTGATAATCTTGTTTATATACAGTAACAAGAAGAAGAAGCGAGGTCAAAGGGCAGCTGGAGCTGATAAGAGTGGTAGAGGACTCCGCCAATTTAGTATGAAAGGTATTTGATTCATACCCTTCCCACTCATTTCCGTGCCAGAATTTGAGTAGTTATGTGATGGCTGATCTTATATCCTCTTTATCCCCAAGATGGGCCAGTTTGCTGTAGATGAGTTTTTCTCTAACTTATTTTATGTTTTAATTATTTCACATTGTGTTCAGTGTGTGAAAAAGTGGAAAGCAAGGGAACAACTACTTACAATGAGGTAAGGTGGTGTCTGAAGGCAGTCTTTAGATTTTATTTTTCTTGATTGAATGCTGAGTTTATTTGTTTGAATAGTTATTTCTACATACAAATGGCCCTCTTATTATTTAAAAGCATTTGTTTTGTGCTTCAGCCTTTGGATTTAAAAATCAAACGCAACTCTTGGAGATTATGTAGATTCTCAGTTTGTTCGTTCTAGATTTTCAGAACCATATTTTTTTAGAATTGCAGCTCTCAGATATTAGAATTTCTTGGATTTGTGACTAAGTGAAAATATTTTTATATATAATGTCCCAAATTGTAAGACGTGGGATATAGAACATTATGTCTAGGATTTGGTGGGCCTATAGAATGCAGTGTAGTTGGATGAAATGGTCATGATATCGAGATTATTGAGGTGATATGAAATTTTCCAGGTTTGTTTGTAATGCAATGCGATATCACAACGCACTTCTAGGGTTTGATGGTGAGGAAGTTATTGGTGTACGGATATCCTCTTCTTCTTCTTCTTCTTCTTCTTCTTCTTCTTCTTCAATGGATATTGAAAGGAGGGATAAGCAGGAGATGAGATGTGGCTCCCATGTAGCAGACCAGAGAAGGAATTTCTGGAGAGGAATAAATATTCTTCTCCTTTTTGCTTCAAAGTTTGGTTTTGTACATTTAATCGCCTAGAAATTTTTCATTTTTACATATCTAAACAGAAAACTACATTTATATTCACCATATTTACCTTTCAGATCCTCTTTGAGTTTGTCTTCCTGATGTTATCATTATGAGGTTGTTGTACCATGTTAATTTCCTTCCACATCTCTATGCAATTGTTGGATGCTGCTCCATGTAACTTGTAATATATATAAAGAATACAATTGTGTTGGTGAATATTTGTTCTCACCTACTTTGACTTAGTTGTTTGGCCCATTAAAATGCTTCAAATTTGCTTAAGTTTTGATGCTGTATGTTATCAGAATTCAGAGTCAATGTTCTTCACCAGAACTATCAAATCCTTGTGCCTATTTGTATTCTTTTACTACCATTTATAAATGTATGCCTATGTCTGAGATTTTGAAGCAATTTTCAGGTTGCAGATGAACTTGTAGCAGAGTTTGCTGACCCTAGCAACAGTGTTTCATCTCCTGATCAGGTTATCTATAACTACGTAACAAGTTATTTGGTTCATTTTAACGAATACATCCTTTATCTTAAAGGAAAAATGCAAAACTAGATGATGTGGGCCTCCCTTTTCTTTTGTTGAAGCAGCAACAATATGATGAGAAAAACATACGGCGAAGGGTATATGATGCCCTGAATGTACTCATGGCGTTGGATATCATATCTAAGGATAAAAAAGAAATACAATGGAAAGGTCTTCCTCGAACTAGCCTGAGTGATATTGAAGAATTAAAGGTATCAATATAACTTATGCATGCTTGTCTAGCTGTCTTAGGCATCAAGAGAAGTTATTTATGTGGACCTAATATGATCTTATTGAACTCATTTAATGTGACTAATGCAGGCTGAACGTCTTGGATTGAGAAATAGAATTGAGAAGAAAACTGCCTATTTGCAAGAACTGGAGGAGCAAGTAAGAATAGCATCTTTGAGTTCTCTTACTATTTGAATGTGAAGTTGCTTGCAGATGCATCTAGTCTGGAATTTCTTGTTTTAAGGATTTAGTTGATTAGAGTTTGTTCATTGACTTCTTTTCTCTTCTAAAGTACATAGGTCTTCAGAACCTGATACATCGAAATGAACAACTGTACGGCTCAGAGAACGCTCCCAGTGGGGGTGTGTCTTTACCTTTTATTTTGGTTCAGGTAAAATTTCTTCCCAGTTTTGCTATTGTATTAAAGGCCATGAACTGAGTAGTGGTAAAAGTCTTCAGCTTGCAACCAAAAAATTGTTGGTTTGAGAACTGAGAGTAGCCACTTGTGTGAAAATGCAGAAAGGTAGAACTGTCTCCAAATTTCCCAATTTAGGACCCTACAATGGATCACAAGTAGGCAAAGGTCATAGGGTCTTAAAGCTTTTAGTGTTATTTGGTTGTGCTGGAGCCAACCACTGGTTAGCTTGAATTCAAGATTTAATTTCATGCATGGTGAGATGTAGAAGATTTGAAGAAGAAGTACAAGAAGATAATTAAATAAATACTTTCACCTTCATTATTTAATAAAAAAATAAAAAGGAATCATTGGGCATGTCTATTAGGGGGAGCTAGTGGATGCATCCCAATTTGTCTAGGAGAACTTGAAAGATATATTCCTTGGGTAACTTAGAATTCCCTATTAATACTTACTTCTGCCTACATTTTTCAATGATCTTCTATTAAATTGCTGAGTCTTTAATTTCTTAAGCTGTTGAGCATGGTTCTAATATTCTTTCAGTCCATTGTTAGCCGAATGTGCACAATCTACTTTCCTTTGCGTAATATTCAGTTCTGATTGCTGCTTCAGAATCAGGCTTTAGGGGACTCTGAAGCTGCCAATATTTGTCTATCTATGTTGATGTTTTCTATTTTTCTGTGGTTGCGATTTTGTTATTTAGGATAGGTGAACAATGGGTCTGAGGCATTAATAACTTAAAATGAATTTCACTTAGATTTTTGAGGTTGCTTATTCTTGAAATGAAGCTCTGTAAAGTGTAAAGCATAGCTATTCACATAAAATTGCAACAAAGCTTTCTAGAGTAGGCATTTACACGCATGCCCAGAAAATACAGACTGGCATACTCCACAACAAAAATATGAGAAAGTGCTGCTTATGATGTCCCGATACAGTAATTGACTAGGAGGGGTACGGGATGATGGGGGAAGAAAAGAGACTGAAAATTTGAAATTCTAAATAGATTAGCATGAGAATGCCACTCTAACACCGAGTAGGAGGTAGGGAGGAAATTTCTAAAGTGTCTCCCAAAAGAGTGTCTGACTGTGGTGGATGGGTGACAGAGAGAACACATTTTGTGGCTTGCTGCAAACATGTGGGATGGAACTTCATTGAGGTAGAGCCTGTCTTTAGGCATGCACGTTTCTGTGCTGTAATAAAACACTTTTTCCCAACTAATTGAAGAAGATATTCTCATAGATTAGAAATTTATTTTGAGCTGTGCTGCAAACCCTAAATGGGCAATTTAGGCCTGGATTTGTAGAAGCTCAGTTTGAGTAGTAACCAGTATGACATTTTCAGCTAAAGCAGTAAAGCTTGAAGGGACTCTTTTCAAATCATTTGGAATGCTATAATGTATTAGTAGGAAGGGGAGGTCTGGTTCTATTAGAAGAGCCTCAACATTCTTCTCTTTGGTTTATTAAAGGTTGAGTGGTCTTGGGAATTGGAACGGTGAACCCACCATGTTAGGACAAGAAGTAATGGTCTAAACTGTTCAAGTTGACCCTTTTTTTTTAATCTAAATATCTAAATATAGGGTAATATCTGCAAGTGCAGCATAGGGGTTGTGTGGCTAAAATTCAGAATATGTAGGGAAAGCCAACCAACCAGGCATCACGTTTGGATTTTTCTAAAATTGAGTTTGAGCAGCTGCTGAGCTCTTGATAATTGTTACCAACTAAGCCTAAAGTATTAGGTATTTATGTATGGCCCATTTGCAGCTCCACTCTCAATAGAGGATTTGAAAAGCAGGACAAATTTTGAGATGATATATATATATATATATATATATATATATATATATATAGAGAGAGAGAGAGAGAGAGAGAGAGAGAGAGAGAGAGTTTTTGTGTGGGAATTTTTTAGTAGTAGGATAGGGGTAATCTCTCTCTCTCTCTCTCTCTCTCTCTCTCTCTCTCTCTCTCTCCTTTTTCTTTTTTGAAGGGAGGGGTTGGCATAATGGGATGCTTTATATGGCTTTATTTCATTTGGAGAGAGAGAGAGAGAGAGAGAGGAAAAATGCATGTAACTTCTGGCTGAGACTTTAGTGAGTTAGCAATTACTCAACACAGCCTCACTACCAACAGTTTGGTTATTTATATGGATCATTTTCTATTCTGTTTGGCTTAGGACTTATCTTGGTTGAGACTTGAGAAAAGCTGGTTATGTCCTAAACTGCAAAAGATTCTACTTTCCAATAGTTATCGGACATTAGTTTCAATAAAATAGTCCATAATTATTAAATGGTAAATAAAAATATATCTATGAGAATCTTATTATAGACCTACTTATAATAATGCATATTGTCAGTACCACTTATTACTTTCCATCAGAGAACCCTAAAATTTAATCGGCAAATATTTTTCTATGTTATTTGATTTATTTAGGATATGATATTGCTAAATCTATAGTAAAAATGACTACATCCCACATAAACCAAATAGCCAATTATGCTTTGTGTGTTTTAGTAATATGAAATATTAAAGAGGCTTCTCTTGTCCATTATGGGTCTAGACTCTAGAGCTATTATGTGTGTGAGAGAGAAAAGTTATTGCCAGGATAAAAAGAATGAAAGACCTGACTGCTTGAAGAAACACAATCATAAACCAAACAGAAGAAATGAATAAAGAAAGGAATGTAGATTATACAAATACATGTTGATGTACAATCCTAACGTGATTGGGGTTTCTAACTCTATGAATAGGGCTTAGTTTCTATGTTTTATTTACGGATCTATTATGCTATTGACTTTTGATTTCAGTAGTAAAATCTGAGAATTTGTTTCTCTTCAGCTTAGTTAATTAGTTTTTCTCCCCCAAAATCTCCTCAATACTTGTTAGTTCTACATCACGTGTTGATATGAACCTGCCTAATTCCACCTCAAAAGTTATCTCACAAGGGGAGGTTTGTAAACCCATATATATAACACCCAAGGCCTCTCTACAGAACCGATATGAAACGCATCATTTCCGACCGCTTTAGACTGAACGTCCTCGTGAAGCAACTGGGGTCATGACTTGTTCACCCCGACCTCTCCAAAGAACGTCAGGGAATCTTTGTACATGGCCTTGATCTATCAACCTGTGTAGAGTGAGACTCTGATACTAAATAATATGAACCTGCCTAACTTCACCTTAAAAGTTAGCTCACAATGGGAGGTTTGCAAACCCATATGTGTAACACCCAAGACATTCCTGCAGAACCGATGTGCGACGCATCACATGTAGACCTAAATTCTAATGGGTGGGGGTTGCTTTTGCCTTCTCAGTTCTGAAAAAGGCCAATTATTAATTGATAAAGAGAGTGGAGACAAATTATAGGTGCTATGGTAAAGCTTAGTGGATGAAATCAATAAAGAAGGTTTTTAAGTACTATGGTGGAAGGAAAATGTGCTAATTTTCCTGTTATCATCTGAGTAATATGCAATTGCTCAAATCATTTTCATGCATGTATCATCTTTGAACATTAAATGAATATAAGACCACAATATAATATTCTGTGAAATATTCACCTTCCATAATCTAATTATGCTTTTGAATCCTAGATATTGGAGTTGATTTCTTCTGATGCCTCACATTTTTCCTCCTTGCCATTTGGAAACTGTAGACACGCCCTCATGCAACTGTTGAAGTGGAAATATCAGAAGATATGCAGCTGGTGCATTTTGACTTTAATAGGTAAGAAAGCATACGAACTTGCCATGTATTTAAAGGATTAAGCAGTATATTCAGCCATATAACTGGATGACTATTAATAATCTAGTCAGCTTACAATGTGGTGGCTCTCCACACCTAAATCTGCTAAGAATGCATCAAATTGATATAAGGGATGGGGAGTGGGATTTGTGTTAGTTTTTTCATGCCTTGCAGAGATGCAATACTTCAGGAAACAACCGAGTCATATTTTAAAACCATTATTTTGAAATGTTTGGTGAAGTTAGGGTCCTAACTGTTAACTAATATTTGATTTGCTATTGCAGCACCCCTTTTGAGCTGCATGATGATAATTATGTTCTCAAGGCAATGAAATTTTGTGAGAGACCACAGAGTGATGATATGGCACCCAATCTAGCTAATGACGGGGGTGAAGGTTCTAGCATGTCCAACATGTTCCAACAACAAATCCATTCTTCTCCAGGAAAAAACACACCAATTAGGCCACCCACCTCACCGCCAATTCCTGGAATTATAAAAGCACGTGTTAAGCATGAGCATTGATAAGCATGTTACCATGGGCAATAATCTCAGCTGTGTATGTAAATTGTGTAAAGTAGCTTGCCGGATGTGGGAAGGCCCCTATAATTACTTTCACCTTCCTGATTTTACCCTCATTTGGAGGAATCAAGGTAACATGCAGATCAGTCCTTTTGCTTAGAGACTTGCATGGAATATGTAATTTTGTCAGGTTCTCAGGTTTACATCCATGTTTAGCTGCTGTAATTGTTTAATCATTTTTTTTTTCACCTATTGTAGTAAAAATGAAGGCAGTCTGTTGGTTTATATTAGGCTATAGGGGATTGTCTTAGCCGCACACAGAATCATAGAATCAAGGCAACAATTTGATATTACTTGTATTGCACATTACATTTATGCCATTGCTGTTTATCATCAGCGACATTGTCGTTCTATAATCTGCATTTTATGGCAGGGATCTTTGAGAGGTAAGAAATTGATTAGTTTTTAATATGTGGGCTGAAATGCAAACGGTATTGTCTTCTTTTTCTTCTCTCTCTCTCTCTCTCTCTCTTTTTATTTTAAAGTCCTGGTTGCCAATGTTGACTCCCTGGACTTGAATGGTTAACAGCTGAACCTGAACTTATTCGTGATCATTTTTAACTGGGAATGTGTCTTTCCCTCCTTCCTTCAGCTAGTATTGAGGTCCTTGCAATTTTGGTATGTAGCTGGTATCGTTTATGAGCTTTCAAGTTGTACCTGTTTCTTTTCTTTTCTGTGTGGGTGCCCTACTGTTCACCAGAAATAGCCAGAGCATTGTTCTTTCTGCTGTACCCTCCACATGGGATTCACTGAATCATTGTTGGGTTTTGGAGAGAAGAATGGTTGTGTGGGTCTGCTCGGTATTCATTCCCGTTTCTGGGCTATTACGGTGATGGTGGCTTGTCTCTTGTGGGAGGGAGAGGTTTTGCATGCTATATTGTTGATGGTTTCCTATTTGCTTTGCCCACAGAAATAATGCGAGGCCATTTCTCCGCACTGCATCACTACCACCACCACCGCGATGATGATATGATGGTACAAATATATTAAATAATATGAAATAATATTATTCATTTAGTTATAAATTCATCAATTAAATATATTTGCAAATGGAAGCATGAATATTTAAAAAGAAAAAAGAAAAGGGAACTTGATTTCTTTTACGATTAATTGAACATATAAGTTACTAAAAAATTTGTGTAGCACGCTGAATTAAAAATGTTTTATGATGTACTTAAATTGAAATTAAGATACCACGATTCTTTCCTATTTCTGCTGGCATCATCAATTCATTTGTCAACTGCTGACGAATGCTTATGTGTGTAATTTGAGCTGGACATGAATTCCCGCGTGATGCATCACGTGGACCTTCGCTCTCCTCATGTTCCATATCTCTCTATTTCAAATAATAGAATAAAACGACGCCATGCATCAAATAAAAATCCACCGTCAAGCTTGTTCCTGTGGTACTCCATATCTGTTTATATAAAGGAAAAAAGGTTTCTGGTTTTTCTTCAAGCTGAACATTTCTTTTGTACTCTTCTTGTAGTAAAGGGTTCTTGTTTTTACAGGTTTTTCAGTGCTATACATATAGCCAAGGCATCATTTATCTGCGTTTGCACCTGCACCTTCTCTATAAGCTATACTTGGAATGGAGAAAGGTGCAGATGCTAAGTGCAGACAAATGCCATCTTGGTTTTCTCTCTCCCTGTACCTGGTGTTTCAACCATAGAAAGAAACCTTTCACAAAGTCATTATCCTGCTAACTCTTGATGACTAATATTTGAAGTGAGAGCTACTCACTGCTATACTGATCATATATGTATCTGTTCTTCTGTTTAATCAGATACAAATATATAAAACAGACTCCATGATATAGAATAAACAAATGAAGATTATACGAGGTTTTCATTCTCTATCTACTTCATGTTTCTGAAACCCTAAAAACACAAAACCTAGCTGTGTCTCTACGTTATCGTGGGGGTGTAACTTGAAAGGTCCATGGAATAGTGACATCACATATTGTTGCATGTGTTCATTTTTTTTTTTTTTTTAATTTTCCTTCTGCAGGACCTCCTCTGGAAATGTTGGGCTGGCTGTTACCTGCTAAAAAATTAACTAGGTAAAAAGGAAAGTACGAAGGAATTCATTTGGGCTCCTTGCGAACAAGAAACAGGTCCATGAATCCTAACGACGTGCTTCAATCTAAAGACCTTCAACGACGTCGATTTATTTATTTGTTATTAATAGAAAACACGACTCCTAACGAATTTTCACTATTTTCGGTCTCTGGATTAATCATCTGGTGTTTCAACTTTCAACACAAAACCCCCCCACAACCCTAACTTTGCATAAAATGGGAGGCAAATGTCCGAGCAGGAAAGTGAAGAAGAGAAGATACACTCACAAGACTGCTCGCCGCTCCAAATTCCTCGTCAAAGATATCCTTTTTTGAATAAAATTTTTATTTAATTTAGTCTTTTTTTCTCTTTTCGTGATTAATCCAATTTTCCCTCAATTTCTTTTATTATGTGTCTGTGAAACTGTGATTCCTTGAATGATAATGTTTTGGTCACGTGACGATGCTGTCTATGAGGAGCTGCAAAAGCCTGATGTGGAGAAGAAGGCCTTGCCCTTAGATGAGGACTTGCCTGGCATGGGCCAATATTATTGTTTGCACTGCAAGTAAGTTAATTTGAATTGAGGCTTTAACTATTTAATTAGAAAATCATCAAAGAAGGATTGTTTTTAATCTGAGGTTTCTTGTTTAGTCTTTCTATTTCAAGTAGAATTCATGTTTCAAATTTGACTGGGCTGCTTTTGTTGGATTTTTGTTGCATAATTGGTTAATTTTTTTGTTATTTTCAGCCGATACTTTGCTAATGTCACTGCGAGGGACGAGCATTTCAAGACCAAACGTCATAAGAAGCGGTAAGCTGCTTCCATTCATCTAGTTCCTGTTCTGTGTTTGCTTTGTTATAAATCACATTGCATTTTTTTTCATGGTCCATTTGTTATTTCCTCATTTTTCACATAATGTATGTACCTATACATTATGCATTAATTTGTTATGTCTAGTAAAATTATGCCTCGTTTTCCTCATTTAGATAGGTGTTTGCTCAAATGCCATAGTCTAGTAAAATTGTGGGTGGGTGGTAAAATGAACCAAATAGCTTAGTTTATTAGGTGTAGTTTTATCTTAAGCTGTGGTTGTATTAGCCATCTTGAGACTATACTATTGATCTTCCGTTTTATATTAGGAATGGTACCATATTAGACTCTTCAAGCCATTTGTGCAAGTTCATGATAGAGCAAATGCTCTAGTAGCTAAATTTGCTAGGGGAAGGAGGATTCTAGTGCTACTATTGCTGTTGAACTTGGAACCAGTTGGATGGTGGCTTGCTCTATCAAGCCACATAATGTACTGAAGTGTTTGTCTTCTTCTTCTTCCTTGTTGGGCTACACAACTGTGTGATAGCTCACTCCAAACCCATAAACATCCCTTTGAATGCTAGAATGAATCTTCATTGACCGGTTAACTACTATGTGCAGTTACTACTATTATTAACCCACTTAATACACCTACACATTTTATTATTATTATTTTTTCCATATTATGTAACCTGACTTCAAGAGGGGAAAAGAATTTGTATTTGGATATGTCCACAACTTAGATTGTACAGACCAGTTATTAAGGTCACAAATCCGATGCCTGGGAAGTTTGACCTGGGCTGGGACCTTCTTCACCTACTAACTGAAATTAAAATCCAACACTTGCTCCCCACGTGTCATCTGATATTATCATTGCAAAATGCAGTGTGAAGCAAATGATGGGACCTGCACCGCACACGCAACTGGATGCTGAATTAGCTGCTGGGATGGGTATGCCAGATAATGGTCCTACGCTTATGTCTATGTGAGCTTTCTATTTTTTTTTTAATGTATATGTTAGATGATAAGCGAGATGAGAACAGCCTGACTGTAGGATAATTGGTACTGTAAGAGTGGTCTTTGCATGATTGTTACTTGTGTGGCCACAAAAGTAGTGGCAATTAATTTTCTTTGTGGTCCACTGTATGATGTATTTTTTTTTCATGTTTGATGCATTTTCTTTCTCAGATTTTGGAGTTTGGATTGTGAATTTTTACTTTGTCAACTCTGTATCATGAACTCATTCAGATGTACTACCAAAATGTAATCCAGCGTGTATCATCCATTTTGGAATGCATCTTTCTCTACCAGCAATCACCTTTTCATGTTTCAGTGGGGTTTTGACAAAAAATGTGTAATAAAAAATACAAAATATAAAAAAAGGGTGAGTTTGAAACTAATTATAAAAAAGGGGTGAATTATGCTGAGTTAGGTGAGTGAGGAACGCTAATTATAATAGCGTTTTTAAGATCCGAACGCTATTCAAAATAGCGTCCGCGTCAAAAATTTAAAAAGAGAGCTGGACACTATTCCAAATAGTATCCAGCTAGCGTCCAACTTTTTTTTTTAATTTTTAATAATTTTATTTTATATTTTAAATAAAATATAAATATTATTTTAATAAATAAAATTATAATATATAATATTATATATTATAATATTTTTATTATAAATATTATTTTTTAATTTAAAATTAAATGAAAATTTAATAAAATAAAAAATTAAAATTAAAAAATAAATAATTAAAAAAATTTAAAAAAAGTTGGACGCTACTATAAGTAGCGTCCAACTTTTCTTTAAATTTTTAATTATTTTATTTTATTTTTTAAATAAATTAAAAATATTATTTTAATAAATAAAATTATAATGTGATATTATATATTATAATATTTTTATTATAAATATTATTTTATAATTTAAAATTAAATTAAAATTTAATAAAATAAAAAAAGTTGGAACCAACTTTTCTTAAATTTAAATTTTTTTAATTATTTATTTTTAAATTTTAATTTTTTAATTTATTAAATTTTAATTTAATTTTAAATTAAAAAATAATATTTATAATAAAAATATTATAATATATAATATTACATATTATAATTTTATTTATTAAAATAATATTTATATTTTATTTAAAATATAAAATAAAATTATTAAAAATTAAAAAAAAAGGTTGGACGCTACTATAAGTAGCGTCCGACCTTTAAACTTTTTTTAATTAATTTTTTATTATTGTAAGGAGAGCTGGTCGCTATTTTAAATAGCGTTCAGCTCTCCTTTCAAATTTTGAACCTTAAAATTAAAAATGCTATTATAATTAGGTCCCACACTCACCTCGTCCATCTCAGCATAATTCACCCCCTTACCCCCTTTTTAGTAATTAGTTTCAAACTCATCCTTTTTCTGTATTTTGTATTTTTTATTACACTTTTTTTATCGAAAGCCTGTTTCAGTGTTTTGCTAAGAAGGCTCTCAACTTTTGTTGATTGCCGTGACACAATCTACAAATAGCTTGGTACAAATTAGAATATGTTTGGTAGACCATAATGAATAACAATTGATTGAAAATGCAATGGAGACGAAGTGATTAATTAGAAATTTTACTCTATTACATTCTATTACGTTCTGCCGATACATCCACTGAATGAAATGGGCTTTGGTTTTGGATTGTGTTGGTCCTATGTTTTCTTCTCATCAGATCTGCAAAATTTTGTTGGGTTTTTTGGCTGTAGCAAGTGGCATTTCCTTGGATCAAAGATAATGTTGATGATCGGATGTCTATATGAATGAGAAAATGTTGATATAATGAAATGCATGCCTTGGCTGCGTTATAAGCCACTATGCCTCCTGAAAATGTTTCTCAATTTGGGCTGCAAACTAAGTAGGGCAGAATTGAACATATGCGAAATTTTATCTTTCTTTATGAACGGAGTTTCCTGGAATCGTAACCAACTATACTTTTGGTATTCTGTGTGTCACTAGTTTCACAGGAGAACATGTTACTATTGGCTACACTCAATTACAAAGCGAATATGTAATTTTTTAAGGTATAAACCTCCATTTTTTTTTCTTAAGCTGCTAATCCGCTGTCTCGCAAATCCAGCTTCAAGTTTAGCATTTACTCTTTTTTTTTTCAAAAAAAAAAATATATTTAACTTCGATTAGAACTCTAAATTTTATAGTCCTAGAGATAATTTCAGCATTCACTATGAGATTGATAATAGAAAGAATCACAATGTATTTTAGCATAAAATAGATATGGCATTCATATGCTATGGCATATAAAAATTCCAAGTTTGAGTTGACTTGTCTCAATGTCATGGAAATGCATGAATTTCTTATATTTGGTCGGTTTGTTTAGTCTCCATCCTAGGAATAATTACATATAATTTATGAGAGATTTCCCAGTGGCTTTCTGAGTGGATCATAGTTGATTTGTTTCTGATTGTGATTTTGCTTTATTTAGTGAAAGCAAGTGCTAAGGATGTAGCGTTTTTGTCCTCGAAGCCAGGAGCTAATAAAGGCCTGTCATTATTATTAGGTGGAAGTTTCACAATGGTTTTTATAGTTGGCTGTTTCTTGTTATCTTATATCTTTTATATTGTCTGGTCTGGGCTCTCGTTGGGTTTCTCTTGTTTTCAAATGGATAGTGGGCTGCTTGTGTCAGGTCTCCTGCAACTACTATCACTTTTTTCTGAGGGGATATGATTTGGGGGAGGGGGTTTTGAGTACACAAGCAAGATTACCAGTCCAAATTTCCAATCAATGTAAGTAAAATCTTGGCAGAATTTGTTAGCGTTTTTGAAATCAACCCAATCAAGCTCTCATGTCACTTGTTAATTTGGTTATGCTAATCAAACTTAATCCTGCAAAATGTGTATTTTTTAAAAGGAAAAAAGAGTTGACTCGTGAAGTCCTTTAATAGTTGAAGAAACCAATATATTCCATAAGGTGTAAGGTGACCTGAATTCAAAACTTTAACCTCTTTTATGGGCAGTACATAATTGCAGAACCAAGAAGAAGGTTATCATAGCTTTTGAGGCATCTGTCTCTCCTATTGTTTTTCAGTATTTGCCGCTTCCGATCCAGACAAGAACAATAGTCACAGTCAGTATTTAGCAGTGTGTTACCACCCAATATCACTCCAAAAGCTAAAATGCTCTGAGCACTTGAAAACAAAACAAGACCACCACAATCAACACCCTATCTGTGGCCACTAGCATCCTTACATTTCTTTAACAACAAAGAGATTAGGTGTGTCCCACACACTCATAGACAAATAGCATCCCATGAGGCTAGGATCAAAGATCAAACACCATCATCTCTTCCCTGTCATTTTCAATGGGATAAAATCCCACATCCTAAACTTTTCTTTCACGCCTGTCCACCGCCAGCTATTGCTTGAAAATGTAAAGATTATATTGATTCCCTTCCTGTCTCTTTGCCTTGCTATTTTTCCTCTTTTCACTCGGTTTCCTCGTGTTGCAATCTTGTCCTTAAAAACCTTAGTGCATATTTACAACCACCATGTGAACTTGGACGTTCAATAATTTTGTTCCCCACACTCCACATCGAGAAAAATAGATGCAAACCCAATTTAGATCAAGAGTGGATGATTTCAAATTGCCAAGAATTTATTACCTTTTAAGTTTGGATGGTGAACTATAATCACCACAGCACGTTATTAGTCTGAGGTCTACATCTCACAGACAATAGGTCCATTACTTTTCGAACATGCATGAGTGGCGTTGTAATGGAATCATAAAACCCTCCATTCATCATTGTGGGGAAATATTTAAAGGATTCCATGCAAGATTTGATAGATAATGGAGATTTGGACATATTTGTTTTAGCACATATCCATTTGTACATCAAAATGTAGGGTCTGTCTTTTGAGTTTTGACACCTTTCTTTCTCCATTATTTTCCAACATTAGGCATCTTTCCTTCCATCCCAACACTTTCATCAAAGTGGAAGAGAAACTGATGCACGAGGTATGCTTCCAGGAATCTGTCCCTTCTTTTGGTAAATACATAATCACTATATTTCACTCCTGCAACTAATTGTCATAATCGTTTTCCTTGGAAAGATTCATAGGATCAGAATATATGGTAAAAAAAAATATAATTAGATAATACACAATACTATACTATACCATGGCATTAAAACTAAAAAAAAAATACTCAAAAATCACAAGGGGTATGTGGGAATATACTCCTCTTACTGCTGCTGCTTTCTCTTGATCTCATTAGCCTTCCCTCTCTTCGTCGTCCTTCTGTCTAGCAGAGGAACTTGATCCTGAAGTCATTCCAATGACTTGGCTATGTGTAAACCTTTGTAACTGTATCATCCGAGCATAACATCCATCAGGATAATTTTTCAATAGATGAGAGTGGGATCCTTGCTCTGCTACTTTCCCATCGTCGATCACAGCAATGACGTGGGCATTTCTAATAGTTGATAGTCTGTGTGCAACCACAATCGTGGTCTTTCCCGAACAAGCACGGTCTAGAGCCTCCTGGACAGACCTCTCAGACTCAGCATCTAGCGCACTTGTTGCCTCATCAAGTAGCATAAGTTCTGCCCTTCTTACAAGAGCCCGAGCTATGGCAATTCTCTGCTTCTGTCCACCGGATAACTGCACTCCCCTCTCCCCTACAAATGTTTTGTACCCATCTGGCAATCCTGATATGAATTTATGAGCATTGGCTAAAGTAGCAGCTTCAATGATTTCTGCCTCTGTTGCTGATTCATGACCGTAGGCAATGTTTTCGTAAATGGTAGCTGCAAAGAGACATGGCTCCTGAGGGACCATGGCAATGTGCTTTCTCAGGGACTTGAGGTTGTATTTTCGAATGTCCTTCCCATCAATCATAACCCTTCCTGATGATGGCTCATAGAAACGCTGTATAAGTGCAATGACTGAGCTCTTACCACATCCACTTGGACCTACAAGGGCTAGAGTTTTTCCAGCTCTTGCACGAAGATTGAGATCACGGAAAATTGGGACATCAGGGCGAGTTGGATAAGAGAAGTCTACGTGCTTTAGTTCAACTTCTCCACGAAGACGGTCAGGAACTGCGGTGGCATCTGGATCATCAGGTTCAATTTCTGTTTTGCGGTCAAGCAGGTCGAAGACTGAGCGCATGGCTCGACCGCCCTTGATAAAGTCAGGAGCTAAGGTTAATGTTTCAGCTGCGCCATTGGCAGAAACCATAAGGACCATGAAAACTCGAATTGTCTTTGAGAAATCTGAAATCCCATGCTTCACCAGCCAAGATGCATACCAAAGACCAAGAGCATAGGAAGCATAGAGTGAAAACTGGGCTATTCCAAATCCACTTCCAGCTATCTGCCCCTTCCAAAAGCAGCGTCGGAGGGGAATTTGAAGGTTGGTGTCGAAAAGACCAACTATTTGTGACTCTGAATTGAAGGCAGCAACAGTCCTTACATTGGCTATGGCCTCACCTGCCAGTTGTGTGGCTTTGGCATGTGCAGCTTCTAAGTCCCCGGAGAAACCAGTCATGAACATTTTCTGTTGAAACCCAACAAAAATGGTGACAAAAAAATGATTCATTTTTGGTGATATTAGGACAAAAGTTTCAAATGGCAAGGAAAATAAGAACTGTTGCTCATAATTATTGACTCCATTCAATTTTCTCAAATTTTCCCTCTTAAAATATATTCCATTTGTCCCACTCAAATAATCTATTGAATTCAATGCACATTTTAATTAACGGTTCACCACTAGCTTCTAATAATTTGACCATTTGTTTCCAAACATGGTAAAATTGATGTTGATGAACAAATTAGAGAAACAAACCTGTAGAACAGTGGCTGCAACAACCAAGGGGAAGACAGCTATAAGGACAAGGGCTAGGCGCCACTGCAAAACAAACCCTGCGGTGCAAGCAACTAGCATCAAGGCTGTATTCTGTACAATCACTGAAATCCTGTCTCCAATGGCTGATCTGACATTGTTTGCATCGAGAGCTAATCTTGCTGCAATCCTAGCACTCTCATTTTCCTCCTGATCAAACCATGCCATTTCATTTTTTAGTACTGCTGCCAGCATTTTCTCCCTCACTCGTTTTGTAAGATTCTCTCCTACAATGTCCCAGAAGAAATGCTGCAATGTGTTGAAGATTAGTGCAGCCGATGAGAGCCCAATCAACAAATAGCAGTACTTTCCAATTTCTCGGCTCATATAAGCATGGTTTTGATTATAGTAGACACTGAGGACAGCACTGAGGACATAGGCAAAGAAGGCACTCAGGGAGCCACAAATAACTGAGCCTATAGAACCAACTAGTGCGTAAACCCATTCAGGAGAATTCATCTTTGCCAGGCGCCAGAATGAACTCGCTTGCTCTTTGAAAGCAAGCTTTTCGAGTCGGTAATTGGGATGTGTGGCATCAAGGGAGAGACTAAAATCTGAGGTAGAGAAGTCAGATAGCCTGCGTGAGTATGGTGATCGACCATAAGAAGAATTACGTGCAATTATTGGTGAGCTCACAGAGTTCCTGGCACTTGAGGGCCTGCAGATGAAGAACCCATTAGTGAACAAACTAATGACATTTTTTATTATAATATATGCGCCATTTTGGAAAACCAGAAAAATTTATGGAACAGATCTTTTAAAGTGAAATTGAAATTAGAAAGTTGAAACACCTTGCGCTACTCTTTCTGGCATTGTTCATAGCTGTTTCATGAGCCATTTCCTGCATTCTGATGAGCTTGGCATAAACACCATTCTCTCCTTTGGCAATAAGCTCATCATGGGTTCCGATTTCAGTGACACTACCCTGCTGGAGAACAGCTACAAGATCAGCCTTGCGAATGGTGGAGAGCCTGTGAGCAATGACAAGAGTTGTCCTCCCAATCATGAATCTGTCAAGGGCCTCCTGCACCAGTTTTTCTGATTCAGAGTCCAAAGCACTAGTTGCCTCATCTAAAAGCAGAATAGCAGGGTTTTTCAGCATTGCCCTTGCTATAGCTATTCTCTGCTTCTGTCCTCCAGACAACTGCAGTCCTCTCTCACCTACCTGTCATTTTCAACATTATTTCTTACTGATGCTCACTGGTAATTCCGCATAAATTTTATGATAGTTGATTCCAGTACAACACAAAAAAAGAAACAAAAACATGGAATTACGTTAACAGCTTTGGTCGAGGTAAGATATTTGGTTTATTTCCTCTTCAAACCACTCAAACAATTAATTAAAATTTTTCCTGGTATAATTTTGTTATCATTGAACTGTCTTTAATTTTAGTCACCTTTTCAGATTTTCCTGCCGGTCAGTTGTAAATTTAAATATGCAAGTAATGAATCTTAATTAAAGGCTTGCTTACTGATTTTATTATTTGTTTTCTATACATGAATTGGAAGATGTTGATTTAACTTCCAATCCTTGCTGATTAACTAGTGCCTAAATGAATAGTCCATTCATTATCATTCTTTCAGGTATTTCTTCCCATCTGTTCTCTTCAAGTCATCATCCACCTCCTTGGTCAACATCATAAAGATTCTTATTCTCCTTCTAATGTTGAATTGTTTATTTTTCCCAAGGGTTAGACTAACACATATAATGAAGACTTGATGCTCTTCATTTTCTTATAATATTGTCTTCTTCATGTCTCATAAGTTATATCCTCTTTCTAATTATATTTTCCCCTTATTTATGCACATGGATTGTAGACTGAAGCATGTTACCTTCCTTCAAATGCATGAATGACCAAAACACATCCTCACATTTGGCTTCTAAAAAACAAATTAAATAAAGTTAGGCCAAGTTTGTTGACCAAATAAGTAATTTCAATATTTAATACCCCCAAAATATTGAAGTAGCAAGTAGCAATTATTTGCCATAAAAAAAAAATCTAACCAACCATGATCCCTACTGGTCAAGATCCATCATTTCACTTTCACTATCTAGAACAACCCACTTTACCCCACTCCCCGTCTCCCTCATCTGACATAAAGAAAACATGTCAAACTTGTATAGGATAGCACTTAGTTTGGCAATTATTATGGTTGGATGTCAAAGGAGAGTAGTTAGCCATTTAATCAATTTACTTGGAAGATTTCAATTTCAATTTCAGAAGATTCCCAGTTTTTGAGTGAAATAGATGGTTATCAGAACAAGTTCATGATCAACTGTGATGAAAATTACCACAAGAGACAAAACTTTCATTGCCCTATTGGATTTCTTAGGTCGTATTCACAGTTTAATGTCAAAAAACTAACACACCTGAGTATCAAAGCCTTCAGGTAGCTTGACAATAAATGAATGTGCATTGGCAACTCTGGCAGCTTCTTCGATTTCGATTTGATCTGCATCAGGTCTACCCAACAGTATATTTTCTTTAATGGTGGTGGCAAACAGGGCAGGCTCTTGGCTAACAAGTCCTATTTGTTGTCTCAACCATCTCAATTTTAATGTCTTGATGTCATGCCCATCTAGCAGAACTTGCCCTGAAGAAAAAATATCGATTTTATTAATAGAATTTCTTTAAAACACCAATACTCACTTGGAGTACATGAACTCAAGAACCAAAGTTTACAAATTGGTAAGCATACACCCATTAATTTTGTGGAGCAAAAGATCAGCAGATGTACAAGTAAAGATATCACCTTTATGAATATAGAATAAAACTATAGCAGAATTTACCTGAGTTGGGATCATAGAATCTCTCAATGAGGGAGACCACAGTGCTTTTGCCAGAGCCGCTGCTGCCAACCAGAGCTATGGTCTTGCCGGCAGAAACATTGAGGGTAAAATTGTTTAGAATCCGCACGTCTGGCCTAGATGGGTAGGAGAAATCTACATTTTTGAGCTCTACTAGCCCTGTAACCGAGTCTAACTCTAACCCAGATTCACTGTTTCGATCAACAGCAGGCTTATGATCAATTATACGAAAAATTTTTGTAGCAGCAACTTTTGCTTTCGCAAATGCACCCATACTAGGGGCAGATTGGCCTAAAGCCCTGCCAAACAAGCAAAACAAAAGTTAAGAAACCCAAAAATGAAAGGGAAAAGGATTGAATTAGAGAAAGCGGTCAAATTTTGTAACGGAAACAGAGCACTTACAATCCTCCAATCATGACAGCGAACATGGTGGCTATTGCTAGTCCTCCATTGGTGTAGTGATGCCTAACAAGATAACCTCCATACCATAGAAGCAGAGCATAGCAGCAGAAAACAACAAAGTAGGTTGCACCTAATCCCATTCCCTTAGCAAATCCACTCTTGTAACCGACTCTTTGAGCCACTTTCAATGCTGACGAATAGCCTTGCAATGCTCTTGATTCTCCAACAAATGCCAAAACAACCCGAATTTGGACTATCGTCTGCAATTTGGCTTCAATTTAGCACATACCCAGATACTAAAATGCAGAAAATTTTTGCCGTAAAAGTAACTCTAAATCCTATCCTGCACAACCCAAAATTAAGAGAATAGAGATTACCAATTTGAACCTTGCATTCCTTTCTTACCTGTTCTACAATGTTTCCTGCCTGTGATAGAGCTTCTTGGCTCTTCCCAGATAACTTAGCTAACGTGTTGGTGTGGATTGCTGCAATTACAGCAATAAGAGGAACCACTGCTAGAGTGACCAGTGCTAATTGCCACACAGCTGTGAAACCCACCACAAATCCAGACACAAATGTTGCCATGTAGTGAAGGAAATTGCCCAGCTGTTCAAAAATATAAACAAAACAAAACCAAGAAGATCACATTTTTGTCCAAGACCTCATCAAAAGCTGGAACAGGGGAGTTGCGTTCTGTTCTGTTTTACCTTCTCACTAATGGCATCTTGGACCATCACCGCATCGGTGTTAATGGCAAAAACGACGTCCGAGGTGCGAACCTCGGTGTCAAAGTACTGAATGTCCTGGTTTAGAGCTGCTTCTAAGTACTTGATCCTCATCCTAGTTGTTTGCCTCTCTCCAGTCCACATCCAACATGATATCTCTGTACCCAATTCAAAAGCTCTGTTTCACTTCACATTAACATATAAGCAAATAAAGAAAACCAGAAACAGAACACAATAAATCGAAACAGAGTCAAGAACAACCTGCCCAGGAAGACGCCCAGATTGCAGCACCAACAATAAGAAAGTAAAATGCGTACTGCGATTTTCAAAAATCCAGAACTAGTTAATTTCATTGGATCAGAATGGTAACTCAAAATTGGATTCTTGTGAATTTGTTTTTCTTTTCTTTTCTTTACCTTCAAAACTTCTTGCATCATCTTATCCATGTCATTGGCGTTAGACCCGAAAGAGTTAACAAGATCGGCGAAGAAGCGGAGAAAGAGAGGCAAAGAAGAGCCATGTACAAGTGCACCAATAGACCCAATAGCCATCAACACATAATCCAACCCATCAGCAAATCTGAACAGCTCTCCAAACCCAACAGTAGCAACATCCCCTGACTTCTCTCCATTACCACTTGGACTACTACTACTACCAGCACCACTACCATCTTTCTTTGGGGTAGTGTTATCCATTTCTCTTCTCTCTAGTACAGTCTCTTGATGGTTTTCCTCTTGTTGTTGGTGTTCTTTGGAGTTGATTGTTAGAGTTGGAGTTGGAGGAGCGGAAGCAGTGTTGTTTATAAAGGGGTCATGAGCAGGAGGCACGAGTTCGAGGCCTTGCATTTCGGACCATTTCCACTGCTCAATCGTCTTTATCTCCTGAGACTCTTGTGACATTTGCAAAAATTCTCTCTCTTTACTCTTTCGCTTAGCTTATTTTAGCTTTATTGAAACAACAAACCCACCACCCACCCTCCCTTACCTCTTCTTTATTATCTCACTTCTCTATCCCACCTGGCTTTTGAGCTCATGTTCTTTTCCTCCCCCCTCTCTCTCTCTTTTTAATCCCTTTCTTGGGTTTTTCTTTTTCCCCTTCTTTTTCAAGTTTTTACTCTCCACATACAGTATTATCTAATCAAACAATTCTCTTTCTTTCTTTCTTTCTTTCTTTCTTTTCTTCCTTCAATACAAAACACCAATTAGGCTTTGCTTATATTATAAAAAACATTGAAAATGACACAAACAGGTTGAGAGAGAGAGAGAGAGAGAGAGAGAGAGAGAGAGAGAGATTTTCCACCCGACACTGAACACAGGGAAACTTTAGAGATGGGTTTTTGACCAGAACAGCTTCTCATTTAAAGAAAAAACTTGAAAAAAAAAAAAGAAAGAAAACCAGTAAGAGTACTGTTATTAATGATTGTTGTGAAGCGTTGGTTTTGGTTTTCAATTTAGCAATTTCTTTTGTTTAAAAGGGATTTTGGCTTGTTCTGCAAGTTAAAGAGAAAAAATCTGTAAAGTTAAAAACCAGAAAGAAAGCTTGTGGAACAAAATATTTCAATGTTCATACTTTACCTTAACCTTATCTTTACCTCCCTCACTGTCGTCTGTCTCTAGCCTATAAATCCGGCGTCCTTTGCTATAAACTCTAGATTTATATTAATAATTAATTAATTATTATTATTAATAATAACATAAAAACGTTTTTTTTTTCTTCTTTCACATTCAACCAAGCACCACCTTTCTTGCATGCTTGCTTCTCTCCCTTTTTTCTGTTCTCTTTCTGTAACACTGCCTTTCTCATGTGAATTTCCACTCATTTTCATCATACTACTCGTCCATTCTTGGCGTCTATCCTCCTGTTAATTTTTTATATTTATGATGAGAATACTACAAAAAAAGTATGCTATTGACGACATTAATAATTTCATTTAGAGATGAATATCAAGAAATTTCTACTGACTTAACCTTTCCCATTTTAGATTTGAGAGCAGTACTAAATGCTAACTATTAATGGATCCACCTAAATCTAACAGCAAGTATAAAAAGACTATAGCAGGTGAATTAAGGTATTTAATTTAATGGTGCTGTATATATAATTAATTATAATTTATGCAATCTTTTTTTATTGTTGGTGAAAAGTGTCAATGTAAACTCTAGCTATATTTGTTAAAAGGGCTTCTTCTCTTGGTAAAAATTAAAACTACCAACTTACATGCCAGGCTAGGTTTCTTCAATTCTTTGAACTTGAATGCTTTAAGCCACCAACATTCCAGTAAATAAGATCTCAGATGTTGAATTTCTACTTTTATGTCAGGCTAAACAGCTATTATCGTTACAATCTTCAACTATTCTTGTACTAAAAACCACACAAAATATATAGAAATTCTTTAAAACATGATGAGGAAGTGAGATTCCAAGAAATTGTCGGGAAATCCTGTGAAAATCTTGGGATTCCTCTAAATTTTTGTTCTTTATTAAAAAATGACAGCAAATTAACCCATTTCTTTAAAATGAAACTATAAAAGTTTACTGATTTTTTTTTCCAAGTCCCTGTACTGCTGCACACTGCCAAAGTTGAACTCAGTAAACCAACCTGTTCTTAGAAATGAGAGTGTGAGATGTTGCTTTAATCATATGGGTTTGGAGTTCTAATTTTGGATTAATTAGAAATTAGAACAGAGTATAGAATAGAGAATACAAATAAAGCAAAGGCTGACATTTTCTGACAGTGTAAATTCCTTTAAGTGGCAATATTTTATTTTTCACAATATATTCCTTTATTTCAGTGGAATTATATAAAAGAAAAGAAAAGGAATTTAAATGGAAAACGTTAAAGAGAAAATAATAAAAGAAGAAGAAGGGTGGGAAAGTGGGTTTGATATCTTTCTCTCTTTTCACGCATATATCGTACTGGGTTTTCTCTGCAAGTCCTCCTGGCCAAGCCTCTTCTTCTTTGGCTTTGTCCTCCACCCACGGGCACTTGTCCACTTTCTCCTCTTACTTTTTTTTTTTAAAATTTTTGTTTTTACAGTTAAGCCAATGCTTTCTGTTCTTTAATTTATTTATATATTATATCTCACTAGAAATTAAAAAAAAAAAGGAAGATATGATACAACAGATGAAATCCTCATCAGTTTATATTATGTGATTTCAATACCATTAAATTATTATTATTATTTTTTAACTCTAAGCCAAGCATCATTCTTTACCTAGTAAGAGAGACCTCAGCAACCTTGGCCAATTGGAAATGGGGGAGGAAAAAATCATGAATTGCATAAGCAACCAAAGTTGGTGGAGGAAAATACAGAAGATGTGCATTATATGTCAGGTGAGACATTACTATTTAAAGAAGTTGGGATCTCATCAATGTGATGTAACCAGCAAATTAACCCCAACTACTCTCTTACCACAGGAAGTAAACTTCTGCAACTACAAATATGGGAAAAAGTTAAAATTTATGTGTAATGCTATAGTAACTCAGATTTTTTTTTTTTTTCTGTTAATTGGTAGAATGCATATATCCAATATTAGGGACAGAACTTGACATTTTAATAAAACACAGCAGTAACTCAGACTTATTTGATGATTTCATTTGATGTCATTGTATTTGAGATGCCCTAATAATCATCACCCCAACTCCATGATGTACCACACAGAAGAGGGTTGTATAATCACCAAATAGAGAAGTCATAGTCCCAAAGAAAAAGTAATGACTATTGCTAATAATAGGCCTCAACTTATGGTTTATGCAGCTTTTACCCCATTAGAATATATATAATAATAAAGTGAAGATTCCTTAGAACTAGGATTAGAATAGGACAGGCAAAAGAGAGAAGTGAACAAAGATATTAGGGTTACTTTCTTGCTCATATGATTCAGTTTCTTGTACCAGTAGCTATCTAAGAGAACAATAAAGAAAAAATGGGCACTATCATCATCAAGAAAACTCTTGGCATCTCATAAGATTATTGTTAATTAGAAAAAGAAAATAATAAAACATCCCTAGCAAGATTGGTTGGACATTAGGTGCAAAGTGGCAGCATTAGTTGAATTAAATTATACATTATATTAGTATTAGTACTAAAACTCTTTTAATTTATAGGCAGGTAATCTGCCAAATTTAAGGGAGGAGTAAGTGACTTTGAAGAAGTCAAAAAGGGGAAAAAGAAAAGAAAATCCCTCTCTCTATCTCACTATTTGAGAGGCTGTAATTATTAGTGTAATTATAAAAGGGATGGTCCATTTTCACCCTCTTTATTCTTAATCCAATGTGAGAAAGGTATAAAAAAAATTGTTTAATTATTAAAAAAATTCCCAGTAAAATCAAACACTCATGAAATTTTGAAAGAGGTGCATGTGGCACTCATTATGCCATTCCATTGTCTTTCTTGTGGTTAAGTGTGCATTTTTTTATTAAATCTTAATTGGGAATAGGATTATGTAGTCTTAATTTATAAGTTATGATGATTTTGTGGGGGGTGTTGGATGCAACTGCACCCAGATGATGGTTATGTGTTGGTAACTTGGCTTCCTAACAACAACACAAGTGGCAAAATTACTTGAGCATAGCTAGCTCCTAGCTGCCTCATAAATTTTTATTTACTTGTGTAATCTCACACAACTTTCATTGCTTTTTTATTTATTTAACATTTAAATATATACTAAGATCTTATTATAAATTAATATAATTAATCTCTTCATATCATTTAAAAAATATAAAAAATTATTTTCAAATTCTCTATCATTTTACATGATGTGGATTTTAAAGTTCATGGTAAATGAGAATGAAGATAAAACTGCCTCTATAAAAAATATAATAAAACCTTGATTTATTAATAAATAATAAATTATTATCTAATGAAATGGGAGGATTTATTTTTTAAAATATTTATAATTAAAAATACTTTTATCAATTTTCAATCATTTATTTTTTTTTAAAATGATTTTAAACTCATACTCTTTTCCTATTAGTCTGATAAAATAAATAATTTTGAAACACTTATTAGAAAAATTAAGATCTAATCGATACAATTGAATTAATTTTACTTCCGCACAAAATTAATTTTATTTAATCAAATGTATTAAAAGTATGTAATTAATTGGACATAAAATATTAAAATTGTGCAAATTAATATTAACATAAAAAAATATATTTGTTAATAATATTTGAGAATGCCACCAAGTGTGGTAGTTTGGTGGTTAATTTGATAAGATTGTTTTATCTCACCTCGATTCAACTCTTCACACCATAAAAACTGAATATTATCTTTACTTAGAAGTGTAATGGGAGTCGAGACCGATTGTGTCCAATAGTTCGTCTCATTGAATATTATCTCAAATTTGTTGAATTAAATTGAGGATATCAACTGGTGATTTCGAGTGTCAAACCTAAAAGAATTATAACTGTTATGCTCAAAAAGTCCTAAAAGAATATTTGATGATCATTGTCATTCAAATACAGCCTCAACTGCAGTCAAATGTGCATTCTAAAGATGAGATTTGATGTTTAAATAAATTCCTACTATAAAATGCTAAATACAATTGATGAACCATAATGAAACTATAACAAATTATAAATATAATCACAGAGAATCCTAATTAAATCTCAAACCTTTTCCATATCTTGAGCAACGAGCGTCAAGAAAAGACGGTTTGATTTGAGATATGGTAGGGAACTTGTTAGACATGTGAAATAAAGGGTAAACAATTATTTCTTTTTTTCCCTTAATAAGATGATAGTATATAATAACAAGCTCATGAAAAAGTGTGAAACTGGGAAAATTAGGGTTTATTTTGGGTCCACCTTCTTAGGCTCTTTCAATTTCCCAAGCAGGATTTAATTGACTAGAAAATACACAATAATAAACACTATTAAATATGATCATGCCCTACATGCTCTCTTTTTTTATGACTTTGCATCCATTTTGGGTCACACATGTTTTTAGCAGCTTCTGGACCCTATTCTATATATCTCTATATGCTCATCTATCATCTTCTTCATTTGGGTGTTTATAATATTAGCCATAGCTTCATTTCCTATCTCAATTGTTTATTTTTCCACCCTTTTGTTGCAAAATGAGAGGCAGTCCATTGAGACAACTTAGATCCCTAAAAATCAAGTGAATAGTCAATTAATTCTAATTTTTTAGCAATGATTTATTTTAATTCAAGCAAACTCATTTCACATATTAAGAACTCTTACTTCAATCTACTCGTTTATCTTTGTCCATTTAACTCAGTTTAATAATATAAGCATTAATTATTATTATTATAATATTCTTATTTTCTTATAAAAAAAATAAGTGAATAGTTGATCTTCCATTGCATAAAAAGAAATTATTACTTTTTTCTGCTATCAGGTTGCTCCTTTATTTTGGTCTCATATATGTTTTCAGATTTTTCACTTAACATCACAAATTTTAAATTAATTGTATAAGTTTTGACCTAATTATCAGGTTTTAATTTGACTTGTTTCATTAAGTTTTTTTTACTATTATTTAATAAATAATTTAGTTTATTGAAGAAAAAGAAATTATTACTATTATAGATTCTTATGATATAGCCCTTGGGTTGGATTTTTTTAATCAAATTATTGATATTGGTGAATATTTTTAATGGTTTTTACTTATTAAATTCATTAATTAACTAGATTTTTTTATTAATAAAGGCAAAATCTATATCTTTAATTATATTATTAAAAATCCTACACTTCAGAGCACAGAAGGTTTTAACCTTTGTCATATTGCAGGTAACTTTTTAGCTTTAATGATACAATCTTAACTTTTTCAAGAATATTTATAGGTATCAATAATGTGGCATAATACTAAAACCTAACACTAAGAAGTGGGAAATCTTGGGAACAAGATTTGGATATTTTTGTCAAATTTCTACCAAACATCAGTGACAACCTATGAGAGTAGGTAAACATCACAGATACAGTAGTGAGAACAGAGACAAATCAAGTGGAGAAATTTCTTGGCAGAAATTTCATGTGAACTGTTTATTATCCTAAACACACCACTTGGTTGTTCAACAGCCATTCCAGGAAAATGGGTTAAATGGTATCCCCTTGTCATTTCACAAACAGAAAACTTGTAAAATATTTCCAATCAAAGTTGAGGTTTGTGGTTAATTAATTATCAAGTATTATTTTTATATATTCAATTCTCCTTTAGTACTTTTTGAAAAGAGAATAATAACTTTATGTTATTGACATTCTCTCTTTTTTTTTTTTTTTTTTACATAGTGTTTAGTTGGATTCTACAATAAACATTGATATTTATTTGAAATGAATTCTAACTAAATTTGAAATGATACAATTTCAAACACAGAATTTAATTGAATTCTATATAATTTCAGAATTAAAATTCATTTTTCTTCATTTTTTAAATTATTTTCAAGAATAAGATTAAAAAATTATAATTTTCTACATCATTTATAATATAATTTAAAACTTAAAATTTTGCATAGTTATATTTTATTTTATTTTTTTTATATTTTTTAGGGAATCATAAATATTAGTTGTAATGTTTAACATTATAGTGATTAAATTTGAACTTTTAAAAAAGAAAAAAATTGTATAATATTATTTTTATACGTCTAATCAAATTATTTAATATTAATATGTACGAAAATTTAAATTAACACTAACACAAAATATAAATATTTAAAACTATGTAATTATTTAAAAAGTTTTGAAGCCAACTTCCTCCTTATTTTTTGTTCTTAAAATGTAACCCTTCTTTCTCACAAGTTACTCATTTCTAAATTTGCATGCCACAAAGGTTATTCAATCTCCTTACTACAATCACAATCACTCTCCTTGTTACTAGAGATTTTCCAAAATAAAAATAGTCACACAAAAGAGGAGAGTCATGAGTTTTAGATAACAATTTTGACTATTTCAAGCCTTCGATCATTTAATCAACAACATCAATCAACTCTTCTTATATAAAGTATCCAATAAGCAAACAAACTCATCAAATTCAAATGAATTTTTGGGTATATTGGTGATGATTGACCTGCAACATTTCAATATGATTCTTATTGATCCACAGTTGATTGGTGATAATATGTGAGTGAAATCAATTTTAGCATCTTTTGAACTTTCATGGGTGATCAATCATAAATGCAACAAATGTCAAATAGAAAGCAAAAAGAGAGAATAAAAAAATAAAATTTTACTTTTATTAAATAAAATATTACATTTGTATGTAAATTTTGACTATTTTAATCAGTTAGATAAAATTATAAACAATTTCAAAAATTTAATTTAAATTGTTAAATTAATATTTGAATTAAAAGGTATATTTATAAAAAAAATATTAAATTTTAATTTAATTGAATTTTTATATTAATAAAAATAATTATAAATTATAACAAATTTGATGCATATGCAATCGTGCGTACTTCAAAAATTAATTCTGCTAAATTACCCAATAATTAAAAAAAAAAAAAAAACAAGGAAAGAATGGAGAGTTTTAATTCCATCCCCAAATCGCAATGTCGACTCTCCCTTATAATCCCAGCAATCCCCACCCAAAAATTACAAATATACAAATTTCAAGAACATAAAAGAGTAGTAGAAATTATTTGTAATTACACAATTCTATCAACTTAAAAAACCATAACCTTTGATATTCAACTATAATCATAAAGAGTAGTATAAATTATATATAATTAATCATTGAGCATAACATTTAAATTTGATTTGATTAGGAAAAAAAAAAAAAAACATTGAGACTACTTTAAAATTGATTTTAAAAGGATCGGATTCTCTCATGAGCAAGAAAGAAAGCAATCAAGTAAACAAATATTCCTAATTTCAGGTTGCAGCTCATGCTTTGAGCTTCCTCATGGAAGCCCCACATCCATGAATATATATAGAGAGAGAGAACAGGAAGAAGATCTTTAATTTTGCTGGAGATATAGATATAGTGTTGTGCACTGCGGAAGCGTGTAAACTACAAAGAAATAAAATAAACACACAAAATATCAATATTTACATGGTTCACCCTCTCAACATAGAGTTATATCCATGGACATGCCATCTTCCACTATCAACAATAATAATTATCAATTAGAAGCTCATAATTGTACTATCCATCAACCCAATTACACTCAAGAGAACCTATACAACATCAAACTGCTTATAGTAAATATATTAGTCAGTCCCTCTCAGTCTCCTCTAGACATGACCCAATATATTTACTATTACAACACTACACTACAAAGAGTGCCTTTAACTATATGGGCAAAAGCCCTCTTACCAATGGACAAGAATCTCTTACTCTTGAATTCTATGTCCTTACTCCACCTTAGGCCGAAGCCTCTCTCCACTATAATGAGCAAGTGCCCTGTAATGCGCTCAAAGTAGGCAGTTTCATACATTCAACTGTTCTGGTTACCAGAGTCAGTCCGGATAGTCAAGGGATTTAAAACCATAATTAAGTCACCTAGAAAAGTCATGAATAAAAATTAATAGCTATTATATGAAGGTTAAATGGAAATGAAGAAAATAAAGTATGATGGGTTAAATGAGCCGAGGCCACAGCGATGGGTGACCGAACTGGGAAGTGACTGCGAGCTCAGGCCTAAGGAAAATTGCGAGGCTAATAGTAATGTAAAAATCACAGAAAAGAAGAGAGAACCAGAGTTCCAAAAGCAATTTAATGTTATTAGAAAAACGGATCAGACTGGTAAAGGGCAAAATAGTCAATTCACCCTTAGAGGTGACCTTTGGCCTAAATGTCAATTAAAATGTAGGAAATTAAAATTATGAAATATTGATTATAAGTGAAGAGATGTGTAAAAGAAAAAAAAAAAGAAAAGGAAAATTTTAAATTCAAAAAGATTTATGACATCATCCATGAGGTATGCATGACATCATAAAAACTATAATTTAAAATTAGAAAATTAAGGGATAAATATTACATAAAAGTAACCAATTAAAAAGACAAAAAAAATTCATTTCATCTTCTTCATGGGTGCCATCCACCTCTCTCTTTCCTCTCTCTCTCTCTCATATTTCTTCCTCCATTGTTAAAGCCTTAAAAGCTTGAATTTCTTAGTTACCTTCCATGATTTCCCTAAAACCTAACACAAAACCTTGATATTTAGTCTTGCTTCATACCTTGGGAACAAAAAGGAAGAAGAAAATTGAAGAATTGGAGATTTGGGAAATCAATAAAGAGGCAAGTAAATCCAAGTTTTTCTTTATGAATAATTGAGTGAATTGATGTTGAAATTGATGAATTTATATTGAGAAACTTGAAAAAAAATGCATGATTGGGAAGGGAAGAAATTTTGGCCAGCGTTGGATTTGAGGGGAATTGAAGTGGTTCAATCTAATTAAACTTTTATTTATGCTTGAATTAGTAAGTAGAGGTGCTTGGTATATGTGAATTTCATGAATTATGGCAATTGGACAATTAGGGTTCTTGGTGATTAGGAAATTGGGGAAAATTGGGGACTTTGGTAAATTAATGACCAATTGACAATGTTGATGCTTAAATTGGTCAATTGGTGTGCTTATAAGTACATGTGAATGCATGGAATTGAAATAGGATTGAATGTGGTAATGCCCAAATCTAGACAGCTTGACCCTTGTCCCTTTAAATGGTTATAAGTTGAATGTTGTTACTCCAATTAGTATGAAGCCAATTGGAGATAAAAATTAAGACCCAAAGCAACAATTTTCATGCAGAAATCTTGCCCTAAAACTGACCACAAGTTAGTGTAAAATTATGTTGAATCTGGATTAGATACCCTACTACTAGATAGAATTGACCAAATGAACAATATATGTTAAAATAGTCATAACTTGGTGTAGAAAGGTCCAAATGACCTAATTTTTGAACCATTGGAAAGCTTAGACATAGTAGAACAAATTTCAAGAAGAACATAAACTCAAATTCTGACCATAACACATTTAAATTATTAACCAAAATTGACCTATTAAATCTGCTAGAACCAAGAATTTGCCTAGAATTCTGGACAATGACCAATCTGGCTAGCCATAGTAAAAATAGCATAACTTGAGTTAAAAAAACTCCAAATGAAGTGATTCAAAAGGAGAATTAAAGTTAAAACATTAAAGAATAACTTTGATGAAGAAAATTTAACTAAATTTTCACTGTAGATTAGTCTAATATAACAGTAAACATAGGTAACCAAAATTAAAAATTTGGAAATTCTTTTGGGAAGCATTGAATTGCAATTGGCAATCAATGCCAACAAAATTATGACCCAAAATGTGGTATGACCATTAGTTTAGAAATGGTATACCTATTAAATATAAAAAAGTCAATATTTTACATAATTAGTTAAATGAATAGTAATCACCCTAGCCATAAACACAAAGATGAATAAAATTAAATATGCAAAGTTTAATTATTGGATTAATTATTAGAAATGGGTTGGGTGGATATTGAAACACTTTAAAATTATGTGTTTCAGTTAGAAAGAAACCATCTGAGGAAGAAGGAAAAAAAAAATTGAATTAGATCAAGACAACTAAAGAGGTTTGTGCACAACTAGTCTTTAATTTATAAATGTTTTACATATTTTGAATGATTAAATGATTTTATTGCTACATGATTTATATTTATCAAGTTATGATTTATTTCAATAATTATTGAAAATTGTTATGGTACGAATGAATTTGGTTTAGGAAATTGTGATTGAAATGGGTTTTACATGGAAAAGGGAAATTATAATTTGAATTGTGATTTGCATGGAAAATATTGATTACTGAGATCGGCATGGAAATGATTTGTATTGTGATTATATGCTCACAAAAAGGGCAATAAATTTTCTAATGTTATTTTATATCTCACTACTAATACTCGACATAGTTATTACCCGTCCCTCATTTATTGAGGAGGCACTGGTGTTAGCTTTGTTTTGATTACTATGGTACGTGCACATTGATGATTTGATCTTTCTCATATAAGAGGTTAGATCAAAGTTGAAAATGGCAATTTCGGAATTTAATTTGTTATGGTGCAATGGATGGAATGTGCACGATTCGATCTCCCCAACCATAGGGAGTGAGAATAACTTCGAAGATGGCCCTTACAGTTTAGTCTTGCATTAAGTTAATGAGAATAAGAATGGATTTAAAAGTGAGCAATTGTGCTTCCAAAATGATATTTTATGCACAAATGATTTAAAAGATACTATTTATTTTCGTTGGTTTATATTTTTATGATTTTTCCTATTTTGTGAAATTTACTATCTATTCCCATAATTTAATGGGAACGTTTCAAATGTCCATTTACGATTTGGTAAATTTTAATTATTGATCAATGTCATTCAAATAAATAATTTACATTATTGAAAATGTTCATTTGGATTTTATGAATTATGATGAAATTGAATATTTCCAATCTTTTTGTTATGATTTTGTCAAAATATAGTGTATTGCATTTTTAATTATTAGTTATGCACCATTGACTTCACCGCTCAACGATAACTTTATATGCTGTCGTAGGTGAAAGGAAGGATAGAGCAGCTAAGTGAGATCACTGAAAGTTGTGCCTTGAAGGCAGGCTGGGATTATTTTTGGGTATATTTTAGGCATACTCTTATGTATTAGATTTTGATGTAATCACGTAACTATTTGTATGTAAGTACGTTCGAGCAGTTGTACAAGCTCTTTTGTAATATTATTTTTGGAATATAATCAAATGCAAATTATTTTAATATTAATTTGAGATTTTATTTACTTATATATTTTTGTAAAATTAATTTTATCACTCCAATGAATGTATTATTTAAATCTCCTTCTGAGTCTTGTAAATAATGAATTAATTCTTTATGATGGGTTTGATTGAGAATGAAATGAAACAAATTGAGTTGAGTTGATGGAGATTGCACTGTGACATTTTTATAAATTGCTTTTGCAGGTAAATTAAAGAACTATTTTTATCCAGTTTTAGCCGTAACCACGCGAATTTTCCTTAAAATTTTAAAAATGCCTAATTATTACTAAATAAGTTTTATGACACATCCTTGAGATAAAAATACTCAAGATAAATTTTTATCACGACGCTAAATTTGAAAATGCATTTATTTTGTCAAAATCTCTTGTAGTATATTTAATAGATTATCGATAGGCGAAGTTCAGTAATTTATTAGGTATACTACGGGATCATGTCATACCTTATAGAGGGATAGGGTGTGACTTATTTAAGTGGTATCAGAGCATAGTTTTCAAAGCATGTTTTGAACTGTAAATTTGATTATTTTGCTCAATAAGCACAACTGCTCAAATATTTGGTACATATAGTACATTTACATCGTAAATATGAATTAATGGAGAGAAATCTCCTTGTGTTGGTTATTCAAGGAATCGAAGATTTTGTGAATAGAAATGGAAGAGAGGGATAAACCAGTAGAACAACCAGTTACAATTGAGACACAAGAGGAGGCCCCAGTTCCTCAGAGTGTCGGAGATCCAACTACACCAATCTCGCCTATGTAGATTTCTGCACAAATGGCCTAGCAGTTGGCTACGTATTTTCAACAACTGGCTGACAGTATATCAGCCCAAGCCCAAACCCAACCCCCACAAGGACAACATGGAAAAGGAAAAAGTGGGAAACTAATTGGTCAGAGTTCGAGTAATAACTTGGGAAAGAGGAAGAGCGCTGGGGAGCCCAATGTTTGTGGATATGATAGAGGCAGATCTTCGGGGCAAAAGCTACCAAGGTCCAGTTGTCAAACAACCAGAAGTTCCTATCCTACTCGTATCTGTGACGTTTGTGGCAAGCTACATGGGGGTAATTGCTATAAGGCCACTGGAGTCTGTTACAATTGTGGCAAACTTGGACATTTTGCTATGGATTGTACTAGAGCACGTCAACCTATACCACATACTACACGAAAGAGATTAGTCCAAGGTTCTGCTCTCGGAGGTCCACAAATAGTCAATAGGGGCAGAGTTAGAGATAGAGGTAGTGCTACTGGCAATCATAGCACAATGAATCAACCTGAACAGAGTAGTGAACCAGCCAGGCTGTACTCCAAGCACCAGGGGAAAGAAGTAGAGACTTCAGACTTAGCTACTGGTATATTCTCAGTTTATAAAGGAAATAATTATGTACTATTTAATTTCGACTCTACTTATTCACATGTTAATACTAGAATTATATGTTCTGCTGCTATTTCCTTGCATGGAAATAAATTTTAATTTGTTAATGACTAGGCTTTTAGGATAAGAACCACAGTACTAAGTGTGATTGGAACTAGTTTTGGAAGAGTTTGTTAGCGAAAGATATTTTTCTGGAATATAATAAATTCTAGAATTAATTAGTGTGCTTATCTAGTGCAAGGCTAGAAGATCTAAAGATGAGTTGTGGCAATATAGTTACCCTAAATGAGAGCAAGGTATTATTGTTAAGAAATATCAGTGAATATCATAATCAGAATAAATATAAGATATTAGTGGATTTGAGAGGAATAAGCTATAGAGAAGTTTGATATATTGGGATGTACCGTAGTAACTATGCAATGTTCTTGATGTTTGTGCTGTAAGCTGCAGGTTACAGTACTGACTTGAAATTATTGTGTAGAGCTACGTATTACCCAATAGTGCACCAAGATAAAAATAGTTGCAAACGGCTTCCTAATTGGGATTTAAAACTCTAAAATTAGAATATTAAGGATTATAGTTATAAGGTAACTAGAGTCCATGACTCAGTTACCTAGTATGAGCTGCAGTACATTAAGAATTGTTATAAAACTATAAATTTCAGTATAGTAATAAATTAAAAGTAACACTATTAGGGTGAAGTCATTTAGTCTTTGATATGAAGTCTTACTATTATTTTAGACATTGCAAGGGACCTTTTGCCTAAAAGTTTAGAGAAAAACAATATTTTATTTGCGTAGCAGCAAGACACAAGATATGATTTTGTTTTTCGAAAAGAGATTGGATAACATGGATGATGTTCCCAATTTGTAAAATGACGTTTTAAGGGATTTACACTAAGAAATAAGAGTAAATGACTTTATACAGTTGTAGTAAGACAGTAAATATATTATTCTATCGTAGTCAGCTATACTACAAAAATTATAGTAATGTTTTCTTAGAAAGAATGGATGAATACCACTAATAGAATGATGGGTGAAACGATGTTTTAATTGGGACAGTAATGAGATAGAAAATAGTTGGCCAGAGATTCCTTAGGAAGAACATAATTCTATTGTGCGAAACATAAGGATCAGATTATGATTAGTGTATGGCAAGGGAAAAAGGAGAGTCATTTAGACTCTTTTCTTAGGTATTAGGGGATTTATTAGAAATGATAAAAGGTACTAGCTCTTGACTCGACAGTCAGGTTAAGAAGAAGAATGAGACTAGAGAATAATGTAACCAAAGTGGAATTGTGGGAAAGATTAAAGAGTTAACTAAAGAATAAATTGAGAAACCCATATAAGGCTGGGAAAAATAAAGTCGAGATTTAAAAGATGCAAATGCAGCCTTCGCAAGAGTAAAAGAATTAAACGGACAAGTAAGGATGAAGAATGTAGGAAGGAGACTCTATGTGGGAGAACATTTATTTTGATATAAAAAAAAAATTCAGATGTGCGGAACTCATATCAAATTAAATTGAAATAGTGCTAGGAGCTCCACGATCTCAAAATTTTGATGAAATGGCCTGAAAAGTTGGAAGAACTCCAGGGTTAAGCGTGCTCGCTTAAGAGAAATCCTAGGATGGGTAACCTCCTGGGAAATTCTCCATTCTACCTATGCGACAAACTGTGAGGCTTAAGATGGAGTGAGCCGAAGCGGACCATTCCTCTAGTAGTTGAAACTTGTGCATGATAGATGGAATGGATTAAACGTTGTTTATTCCCATCTTCAAGATGAAGTAGGTAGTACAGAGATAAGACCCATTAAACCTTTATAACACTAGGAAGGAAGTTAGTTGAAGAATGCAACCAGAGCAAATAATAATTTTAAGTTATGGGATGGTATCTTGAACTGTTTTATTAGGTAAAGAAGAAAACTAATGAGTAATAAGTTAAATGAAAGTAAAAATAGAATGTGAAAAAATGTGACCTAGACCTAAATTATAAGTAGAGATAATGAAATAACAGTTGTGGAAATTGCAACCAGGGGTTAAGTAAGTGATTCTAATATAACCAATATGGTCATTTTATAAGAAAACATGAATGAAAATAAGAGACAAAATCACAGTAAGAAAAGATTTAGATTATTCAAAATAGATTGAAGGTTGCATCAAATTGTTAGAAGCCTTATACAGACTTAAAGGAAATAGATATGAATATAATATGGGTTAGAAGAAGATCATGAGATTCGACAAGAAAAAAAAAAAAGAAATCGAGTCCTCGCTTCGTAGGATCATACGAGGTTCTAAAAAGAGTGAATCCATTAGTACATAGACTTGCTTTACCTCTAGACTTAGAATAAGTCTGGGGCTGACTTATAACAAGAAACCTATAAAAATCCTGATATATGAGGTGAGGCAGTTGAGGAATAAGCAAATATTTTTGTTTAAGGTGCTATGGAACTATTATTCGGGCCAAGAGAATATATGGAAATGTGAGGAAAACATGAGGAGACAACAACCAGGGCTGTTTAAATATTAACATTTGGTAAATTTCGAGGATGAAATTTCATTTTAAGGAGGGGAGAATTGTAACGCCCTCAAAGTAAGCAGTTCGGTACATTCCACTGTTCCGGTGACCAGAGTCGGTCCAGACAGTCAAGGGGCTTAAAACCATATTTAAGTAACCTAGAAAAGCCATGAATGAAAATTAATAGCCATTACATGAAGGTTAAATGGAAATGAAGAAAACAAAGTATGATGGGTTAAATGAGCTGAGGCCACAGCGATGGGTGATCGAACTGGGAAGTGACTGCGAGCTCAGTCGCTACCCTGATTTCGTGTGAGATCCTAGGGCACCTCAGGCTTAAGGAAAATTGCGAAGTTAATAGTAATGTGAAAATCACAAAAAAGAAGAGAGAACCAATTCAAATAATTAAACCAGAGTTCCGGAAGTAATTTAATATTATTAAAAAAACGGATCAGACCGGTAAAGGGCAAAATGGTCAATTCACTCTTAGATGTAACCTTAGGCCTAAATGTCCATTAAAATGTAGGAAATTAAAATTATGAAATATTGATTATAAGTGAAGAGGTGTGTGAAAGAAAAAAAAAAGAAAAGGAAAATTTTAAATTCAAAAAGATTTATGACATCATCCATGAGGTATGCATGACATCATAAAAGCTATAATTTAAAATTAGGAAATTAAGGGATAAATGTTACATAAAAGTAACCAATTAAAAAGAAAGAAAAATAAATTCATTTCATCTTCTTCATGGGTGCTGTTCACCTCTCTCTTTCCTCTCTGTCTCATATTTCTTCCTCCATTGTTAAAGCCTTAAAAGCTTGAATTTCTTAGTTCCCTTCCATGATTTCCCTAAACCCTAACACAAGACCTTAATATTTAGTCTTGCTTCATACCTTGGGAACAAAAAGGAAGAAGAAAATTGAAGAATTGGAGATTTGAGAAATCAATAAAGAGGTAAGTAAATCCAAGTTTTTCTTTATGAATAATTGAGTGAATTGATGTTGAAATTGATGAATTTATATTGAGAAACTTGAAAAAAAATGCATGATTGGGAAGGGAAGAAATTTCAGCCAGCCTTGGATTTGAGGGGAATTGAAGTGGTTCAATCTAATTAAACATGTATTCATGCTTAAATTAGTAAGTAGATGTGCTTGGTATATGTGAATTTCATGAATTATGACAATTGGACAATTAGGGTTCTTGGTGATTAGGAAATTGGGGAAAATTGGGGACTTTGGTAAATTGATGACCAATTGACAATGTTGATGCTTAAATTGGTCAATTGGTGTACTTATAAGTACATTTGAATGCATGGAATTGAAATAGGATTGAATGTGGTAATGCCTAAATTTGGACAGTTTGACCCTTGTCTCTTTAAATGGTTATAAGTTGAATGTTGTTACTCCAATTGGTATGAGGCCAATTGGAGATGAAAAGTAAGACTCAAAGCAACAATTTTGTTACAGAAATCTTGCCCTAAAACTGACCACAAGTTAGTGTAAAATTAGGTTGAATCCGGATTAGGTACCCTGCCACTGGACAGAATTGACCAAATGAACAGTACATGTTCAAATGATCATAACTTGGCGTATAAAGGTCCAAATGACCTAATTTTTGAAGTATTACAAAGCTTAGACATAGTAGAACAAATTTCATGAAGAACATAAACCCAAATTCTGACCATAACATATTCAAATTCTTAACCAAATTTGACCTATCAAAACTGCCATAACCAAGAATTTGCTCAAAATTCTGGACAATGACTAATCCGGTCAGCCATAGTAAAAATGACATAACGTGAGCTACAAAACTCCAAATGGAGTGATTCAAAAGAAAAATTAAATTTAAGACATAAAGAAACAACTTTATTGAAAAAAGTTTAGCCAAATTTTTACTGTAGATTAATCCAATAGAATAGTAAACATAGGAAACCAAAACTGAAAATTTGGAAATTCTTTTGGGAAGCCTTGAATTGCAATTGGCAATCAATGCCAACAAAATTGTAACCCAAATGTGGTATGACCATGATTTTGGAAATGGTGTACCTATTAAATATGAAAAAGTCAATATTTTACATAATTAGTCAAATGAATAGTAACCACCCTAGCCATAAACACAAAGATGAGTAAAATTAAATATGCAAAGTTTAATTATTGGATTAATTATTAGAAATAGTTTGGATGGATATTGAAACACTTTAAAATTATGTGTTTCAGTTGAAAAGAAACCATCGGAGAAAGCAGGAAAAAAATTGGATTAAATCAAGACAACCAAAGAGGTTTGTGTATAACTAGTCTTTAATTTATAAATGTTTTACATATTTTGAATGATTAAATAATTTTATTGCTACATGATTTATATTTATCAAGTTATGATTTATTTCAGTAATTAGTGAAAATTGCTATGGTACGAATGAATTTGGTTTAGGAAATTGTGATTGAAATGGAGTTTACATGGAAAAGGGAAATTATAATTTGAATTGTGATTTGCATAGAAAATATTGATTACTGAGATTGGCATGGAAATGATTTGTATTATGATTATATGCTCACAAAAAGGGCAATAAATTTTCTAATGTTATTTTATATCTCACTACTAATGCTCGACATGGTTATTACCCATCCCTCATTTGTTGAGGAGACACTGGTGTTAGCTTTGTTTTGATTACCATGGTATGTGTACATTAATGATTTGATCTTTCTCATATAAGAAGTTAGATCTAAGTTGAAAATGGCCCTTTCGGAATTTAATTTGTTATGGTGTAATGGATGGAATGTGCACGATTCAATCTCCCCTACCATAGGAAGTGAGAATAACTTCGAAGATGACCCTTACGGTTTAGTCTTGCATTAAGTTAGTGAGAATAAAAATGGATTTGAAAGTGAGCAATTGTGCTTCCAAAATGATATTTTATGCACAAATGATTTAAAAGAGACTATTTATTTTCGATGGTTTATATTTTTATATTTTTCCCTATTTCATGAAATTTACTATCCATTTCCATAATTTAATGGGAACATTTCAAATGTCCATTTATAATTTGGTAAATTTTAATTATTGATCACTGTCATTCAAATAAATGATTTACATTATTGAAAATGTTGATTTGGATATTATGAATTATGATGAAATTGAATATTTCCAATCTTTTTGTTGTGATTTTGTCAAAATATAGTGTATTGCATTTTTAATTATTAGTTATGCACCACTGACTTTACTGCTCAACGATAGCTTTGTATGCTGTCGCAGGTGAAAGAAAGGATAGAGCAGCTGAATGAGATCACTGAAACCTGTGCCTTGAAGGCAGGCTGGGATTATTTTTGGGTGTACTGTAGGCATACTCTTATGTATTAGATTTTGATATAATCATGTAACTATTTGTATGTAAGTACGTTCGAGTAGTTGTACAAACTCTTTTTTAATATTATTTTTGGAATATAATCAAATGCAAATTATTGTAATATTAATTTAAGATTTTATTTACTTATATATTTTTATAAAATTAATTTTATCACTCCAATGAATGTATTATTTAAATCTCCTTCCGAGTCTTATAAATAATGAATTAAATTCTTTATGATGGGTTTGATTGAGAATGAAATGAAACAAATTGAGTTGAGTTGATGGAGATTGCACTGGGACATTTTTATAAATTGTTTTTGTAGGTAAATTGAAGAATTGTTTTTACCCAGTTTTAGCCGTAACCACGCGAATTTTCCATAAAATTTTAAAAATGCCTAATTATTACTAAATAAGTTTTATGACACATCCTTGAGATGAAAACACTCAAGATAAATTTTTATCACCACGCTAAATTTGAAAATGCATTTATTTTGTCAAAATCTTTTGTAGTATATTTAATAGATTATCGGTAGGTGAAGTTCGGTAATTTATTAAGTATACTACGAGATCATGTCATACCTTATAGAGGGGTAGGGTGTGACATGCCCCTCATCAATGAGCAGAGTCAAATCCTCAGCAATTGACAAGGCCCCTCTCTATAATGGGTAACAGCCTCACTCCATGAGCTAAAAGCCAAATAATCCTTTCTACTATTCTCCTATTTATAGTGTTAATTCTCTCAGTCCTAATCTAATTAGGAATCCCACTCAATTTATGAATAACACTAAAATAAGAGTTCTATTTTATAGAGGAAATATTCCTCTATCCTATTGAGGAATATTTCTCCTCCTCAAATTAGGAAAAAGTCTTTTCAAATCTTACCAAGATTTTGATTCATAATTCTAACAATCTCCACCTTAACTCAAAATCCATTAACCATTGCATATCTCAAATTCTTAGGTGCCTTAAATCATCACATCTCCATGCTTGAGCTTGAACCCTTCAAATCATCAATCTTTTTAATCTTCATCTTGGATGTAGTTGCTTCTTTTTTCAAAAAATTTTCATGTTATCAACTTTCTTGATTTTGCATCAAGAGCTCCACCTTAAATTCAATTGTCCACCATCATCATTGTTGCATGTGCGACTTTTCATATCTCACAGCAACTCTACTTTCAATCAAACTCACAAAGATCATCCCATGCTCTGATACCAATTTGTTGTGCACTACGAAAGCATGTAAAACTGCAAAGAAATAAAACAAATACACAAAATACAAATATTTACATGGTTCACCCTTTCAACATAGGGCTACATCCACAGACATGCCATCTTCCACTATCAATAATAATAAATCATCAATTACAAGCTCATAGCTATACTATCCATCGACCCAATTACACCTAAGAGAACCCACACAACATCAAATTGCTTATAGTAAATTTATTAGTTTGTCCCTCTCAGTCTCCTCTAAACATAACCCAATATATTTACTATTATAACACTACACCACAAAGAGTGCCTTCAACTATATGGGCAAGAGCCCTCTTACCAATGGACAATAATCCCTTTCTCTTGAATTATATGTCCTTACTCTACATTAGGCCGAAGCCTCTTTCCACTGCAATGAGCAAGTGCCCCTCATCAATGAGCAGAGCCAAATCCTTAGTAATTCACAAGGCCCCTCTCTACAATGGGCAACAGCCTCACTCCAAGAGCTGAAAGTCAAATAACCCTTTTCACCATTCTCCTATTTATAGTGTTAATTACCTCAATCCTAATCTGATTAGGAGTCCCACTCAATTTAGGAATAACACTAAAATAAAAGTTCTATTTTATATAGGAAATATTCCTCTATCCTATTGAGGAATATTTCTCCTACTCAAATTAGAAAAAAGTCCATTCAAATCTTACTAGAATTTTGAGTCAAAATTCTAACATATAGTAAAGTAAAATACACTTCCAATCCAAATCATGTGTCCATCACAGGTAGCTGCAACCACCTTTCAAAAATGCAAATAGTAGAAAATTTGCAGTCTCACAAAAAGGTTCCTCCACATTAATTATTACCAACTCATTTTCATTAATTTGTCAGGATTTGCATATGTTTTAAATTCATTTTTGAGCTCCTCAGCTAAGTGGGTATGGCAAAAACCAACAAGTAATTAAAGACCAACTCAACTTATAACAAACAATTTGTGTTAAAAAATATTCCCATTTCCTTCTAGTTAGGCTTTTTGATCTTAAAGTGGGTGATATTCTATGCACATTTCTATTATCAAATTGCTTAGTTGGTATAGTGGAAATCCCATTGCTAAGGATCAAGATTAAAGAGAAGAAGAAAAAAAAAAGTCTTTGTTTTCCTAAACAGGTATCCTTAACAGTAGCAAATCAACACCTATTCAATAACTATTTCTTTAATTACATAAACAAATCCTTGATTATCTTCTTTGTAAGTGGTTTCCACTTTCCAATTCAATTCCTCCATGCCTACCCAATCACATGCTTTAAGCATCTCTCTTCCTTAATTAAACCTTTGTCACTCTCAATTATAAGGGCACATCTATTCATGCTTTAAGTCTATGGGTTAACTTGCTTTCATATTTACTAAAATGAGTCGACATCTTCTTAATCAAATTTTTTTCTCTCTCTTGGAATTGATCAATCTTTATAAGTTTTCAACATGGGTATCAATTTTTCCTCTCCTCTCGTAATTTATCTTCAAATTTCTCCTCTCCCAAACAGTGTAAATGGGAAATGACAGAAGGGCATGTTGTGTTTCTGAATGATGAATGATTACATGTTCCATGGTGGAAAATGGTTCCCATGTGTACATGTTTAGTCATCAGTGATCATATGGATCTGTATTGTTTGGAATGACCGCTTTGCCTCTTCCATGCTCTTTTGTCCTTGTCATCACTATTTTTCTCTCCTCTCCTAGACCCAGTCCTCTCATATTTTTTTCTTTTTTATTTTCCCTTCAATATTTTTTTTCTTTGCTTTAATTTTAAAATTATTACCACTTTTTCTTTTTGTCAAAGCACCACACGCAAGCCAATTTTGATTGTACGGTCATGAGATGGCCTGTTGTGGGCCAGTGACCTCAGCTGTGAGTCACAATAAGCACATTCTGTTTCCTCATACTTTGCTTTAAAAAGCCTTTTACCACTTTATTTTCCCCCGCTTAACTAACAGTAACATAGACCTTGCTATCGGTTCAATTTTGGATTAAGCTGAAATAGAAGATTATCTGATTTCAGTTATGATTTTAATTCAATTTTAACTTTAATTTCATTTTAATTTAATTTTAATTAATTTCAAATAAGATCTGTTCGAGTCTAAATCAAATTGTGACTAGATCTACTTATATATACTATAACATTATATAATACACATACAAATTACTAAATTAAGGTATTCTTTATATTCATTTTATAGTTCGCAAAAGATTAATATTTCTAGACGTTGTAGTTGTCCCTCTTAATATTATCTTTTTCAAAAATTGAACATAAATTCTTTCTTTAAGAATGTAGTAAGTTTATCGCTGTATTCAATATTTGTTAATAAAATCTTATTATAATTATTCGAATAAGAATCTAATTCACTTAATCTGTAACCACACCTCATAGTTAAAAAAAAAAAAATTATGCTACTTTTATAATATAGGGATCTGAAAAATAATGGGGAAAGAGTAGGCATCTGTAACATACCTTATTTCCGTAGTATCAAAAAAAAGAAAAAAAAAAAATCTGTAACATACCTTCACAATCAAGTCAGCAGTAAACAAGTCCTGGCCCTTGTCATATGCTAGACATGTGAAAGAACGAACCATATTTTAGTGATAACTGCAGTTTATTTGTTTCTTGTTTGGCCACCATAAAGGGTTGGAAAGAAAGATAAGGAGCATAGACAAGGACCTTCCCAGTGCACAAGATTCTTTTGTTTTGCAATTTCACAGAAAAGATTTGACTATTTTACAGGGTCATCCCCTGCTTTTCGTAGAAGCTGTTTCTACAACTATAATTCAGAACTCATAGCCAAGCCTTACTGTTGCATCAAGAAAGAAATAAAACGAAAGGGAGAATTCTGTGAGTGGATGAAAATTTGATTAAGAAAACGAAGTTTGATGATGGAATAAGAAACATAACTTACAGTCTTGACGTGATAAAAATGAAGGGTAATTCAGGAAATTTGATCATGAATTGCCTTTGCCAAGAAAATGGACCTAATTGCTTTTATCTTGTTTAGTGGTATTAGCGAATTATGAGATTTTTAACCACTTCAAAGAAGAGATTTTTGTCTCCAAATAGGGAGTTATTAGTCATTTTCAATTAGCCACTCTATGAACTATCTATTAAGGATGCAGTGATTTGATTTTTTCTTAGCTTTTTATCTCACATCGCCTGCTTATATACCTTAAAATCTCCATAATCCATTAACCCTTTAATCTTAGCACATGTTTTTTAAGGTTGGACTTAGATTTCTAACATAATATCATATTAAGAGCCTAATAACTATAATTTGAACAGTGAATAAAAGAAAAGAAAGAAGAGAACAAAGATGAAAAGAAACCTTTTATGCTATTCTTGTCAAGCAACAAATTTCTACCTCTAAAAAATAATAATTAGAGTGATTAGCTATGAGTTTGGTAATTGGTTAACTCAATGTTGCACCATTAGTATGGATAGTATTGCATAATATTTTCCAGGTGAAGGCTGAGTGACAATTTGTAGCCTCAAAAGTAGATTTCATGGTGATTAGTACAAAAACATAATCTTTTATTAAGACTAATGAACCTACAAATAGTGAATTCCACAAATAAGTTAAAGGAAAGGGTAAGTAACACGACTGGACTGACTGCCAGTTAGCTAAAATGTCTTAATTGACAATGGTAGGGTCCCAACACTCAAAAGTTGAAAAGATTGAATTGAATCATAGAGGTGGACAAGTTTTTTCAACGGCTCACTGAATAAGAAAAGAAATGGGTGGTGCATGTGCCGCTGAATTATTGAAGATATATAGTAATATAGCATCTTATGTCAAAATCTCTGTAGGAAAGGGAAAATTGTCTACTAAAATCTTGAACCTCTTGGACCCATTAATCCTTCCCTACCCTTGTTAGGAATCAACTTTACACCTAACTAAATTTTCTTGCATTATACAGAAGTCAAATTTTACTGTGAAACAATGAGAAAATTTCCTTAGATGGGTTGTAAAGTTTGTGTAGACTGCTACTATCATTTGCCACCTAATTGGGGTAGACTGCAGCTGGTGAAGGATGCTATGGAAGTAAGTGGAATGTGCCTAAAAGGAGAATGATAGAGAAGTCTCATGAAATAGCAAGGAATTGAAGTTAACAGTTTTAAGTCCTTGGGTTGGATTTAGACAATTAAGTAGTGCACCTAAACCTAAATATTGCTGTTGTTGCTATTTTCCCACGTTCTTGTAACTAAAGGGATAAATGCTAGTGTAGTGGTAAGACCCATTGTACTCCCAATGAGAATTCGAAGGCATTGTTGAGAAAAGCAGCCACAAACCATCAAAAAGGGTGCTCTATAGTTTTCTTGTACTCACTATTTTTTGAAGAAAATGATAATTTTAATTTTAATTATTTTAACTAAATTTGATACTAATATTTATTTTAAATATCTTTATTTTGCATTTGTTTTCTTGTTAGTCCATAGAAAATCAATGATTTTAACATTATGACACAAGCATTATCAAATTTATCAGTCACCAGAAAATTTGAAAATAAAAATTTACAGAAAGGTGGAGAAACTGAAGTGAGCAGAAAAGGTAAAAAAGAACAAAAGCAAGGAGTGGAGACACAGTCCAAGAAGCATTTCAAGAAGATAACATATGCTTTAAAGTGTACAAAAGAAAGACAGTGAAGGAACAAAATCTGATAGACATACTAGGTGCTAGCTTCCAATAGGACCTTAAGAATGTAAGTAAATTTCTGCTTCTTTACCTTCTGCTACTTATGCTACTGCTGAGAATGCTGATAGGTGAGATAAGAGCAGAGGTTTTATGAAAAAATGTCAGAGCATAATGTGTGTGCTTGCTAAAGCCAAGGCATTCACACACCCATACTCATAAGACACTTCCTTAAAACATCAGTGCTGATTCACTGTTTTTGTCCTCCCATATTAACTTTTTTCATCTTTTGGAAGATTATTCCTTTGACCCTTTCTCAATTTTTTAGAGATTTTCTTGATTTCTTTCTTGTAAAAATGATCATACAAAAATAAAGTTAATTTCCATTGTAACTTCAAGAAATTTGCTAAGCTGCTTATACTACTGCAGCAGGTGTAAGGTAGAGACTAATCAGATTGCATAAAAAGAGAAGCCTGAGCCTATTTTATTAGGGCATATATAGTCCACCCATCTTGTTCTCGCCTTTAGAGTGGGCTGGGCCTGAACCAGTAGAGACATTATCTTGGGCTGGATCAAACCCAGTTCTTTTTTGGGTCTAGGTAACGCCAAGGAACAGGCTTTCCCCAACTCAAGATATGAATGTTAATTTTTGGCATAATGTATAATTTAATTTAAATTTTACAATATTTTGAAAATTTTTAACTATAAATAGTGTTGTTAGGATTTAAAAATGATTAAATAAGATTGAAACTCCATTTGTTTCACAGAAAATAATTTGTATATAAAAAATATTTTTCACAAAAAAATATTTTCTAAAAAGAAAATATTTTATATTGTTTAATTACAATATTAAATTAATAGTGTGTATTTATTTCATGTATATATAAGTAATTCACATTTTAATAAGATTATTAAAATTTAGAAAATAGAAAATAACTTTTTTTTTTAGAGGAATTCATTTTATTTAGATTATATAGGATACATAAGGATATTATATAATAAATTTTAATATTAAATTAATTGTAGCTTAATAAATTTTTTATCAAAAAAATTTTAATATAAATACTATAATTTGAATTTTATTAATTACATTGATCCCTTTTTTAAATATTAAAATATCAACATGTGCCAAAAAGGTTAGAAGTATTCTATTATATCCAAGCTTAAGCATAAGTTTTTAAGGCCAACATTGATGTATGCAATGATGCAATAGTTTCAAATTCTATTATTTATGTTTAAGTATGATTATTATATACATATTTCCCATAATTATAAAATTTTAAATTAATTATAACTACACCATTTACCCGTGAATTAAGATATTTATTGAACATTGATTTATAACTAATAACATTATAATTAATTTTTTTATAATTAAATAAAAGAAAAAAGGTAAATTATTATTAGGTTTTATATTTTGGTAAAATTAACTATTTATTCTTATTTTTTTTAAATTTAATTAAAATATTTTTATATTTTATAAGACCAAATTTTTTTATCCTTTATTAGATATCTATAAAAAAAAAAATCTAACATTAGTTAAAAAGATTAAATAGTATAAATAGTTAAAATTATAAGAAATATAAATAATATGAATATTTAAAATTATAAAATTAAAAAATATAAATATTTCAAATTAAAATAAGTTGAGTACGATTTTATTTAAAAAAAATTAAAGAGTTTACTTTTATAAAATAAATAAATATTTTAATTAAATTAAAAAAAAGAATTAAATAATTAATTTTAATGAATTATAAAAATTTTATAATAATTTATATATATATATATATATATATATATATATATATATATATATATATATAAAACTCCATCAACCGACCACGCAAGCATGTATGCGGAACGGCTAAGGACCAATCGTTTCGCTCTTCGACTTATAGTTAAATTCCAAGCCGCGAGCTTCCGTTGTAGCAAACGACATCGTGTGCCACGTTGCCATCTTCCTTGCGTATGTGGCGTCAAAACTCTCCCCCATCCTTTCCTTCCTTCTTTCCTTTTCCCTCCTTTTCTTCCAGAGCCTATATTCCTCCAGATTCCCAATCTCTCTCCCTCTCTCTCTCTCTCTCTCTCTCTCTCTCCTATAGAATCTTTTCCGTCCTCTCTGTCCAATGGCGGAAACCTCTGCCCTCTGTTGCTCGCGCTTCTCTTCAATCCCTTCCATTTCTTGTTCCTGGGATTCCAATTCCTTCCTCTCCACTTCACCTCCCTCTTTTCCCTCTCCTTGTTCTAACTTCTCTTTTTCCCTTTCTCGCTCTTCTCGCTCCTTTCGCTTTACCTCCAAGGCTTCTGATTCCGGTAACTTCCTCGGCGACGATTCTCTCGGTTCCTTCCCCTGGTCCGACGGTGTTAATGGTAACTTCGATCATCTCTCCATTTTCCTAGTTTCGTTTTCTTAATACATTATTTAATTGTAGATTTTTATCTTTAATATGTGATGCCTGTTCCATTAATTAGAACATGGGCTAGTAAATTCCAATTATTCGTACAGTTTATTTGATTATTAAAGCTGGGAATTTGTTTATCTTTTGTTTGACTCGGAAAATTTGTTGGATTTAGAAGAGGATCATGTTATGAAATTGCCCAATTTTCAATCATTTTAACTCTATATGTTAGCTGGTAAATGAAGTTGGATATAATTCTACGTTTTATCTAGTTTAAATTTCTTTTCTGATGTTTGTTAATTACTATAGACTCTACTGTTGATCAAAGTGCTGTTTCAATTGATTGAATTGTCTATACGATATTAATTCAAAATGTAAAATGTGAAATATGATTTTCCTTTTGATGTTTTAAATATAAGTATTATTTCCGTTGCTAGTTTTTTGTTACCCCTTGATGAATCGATGGTCTATGGTGAATGTATTTGCAGCTATTGAATGGATTCAGGAGGATAAAGTCACGCTGTTCACTGCTGATGGGCTTGTTCAAATTGGAGGCTCTTTGGTTCCTCGGCAAGTCAGTTCTTCAGATGTATGTTGTTTTGGTCTTACTCTCCTCATTTTATATCTTTTTTTTTGGGATGAAATTTTGGTTTTCTTTATCATTTGAGTTTTGGTGCTTTGGGATGCTCGGCTTATGTATGGTTATTCTATCCCGAGTTCTTTCACTGTGTCTTCAGCGTGTGATATTATAGATATCTCGTTGTCATGTTTCCAAATTATCCTTCCACTTTTGTGTGTACTTGGAAAAGCAACTGAGAAATGCTGATCATTGATGTCTACTGTTTGATTTACTAAATCATATGTGCATTTGCTAACAGAAGAAGCAAGGTAGGTCAAAAACTTCTCAGAGATTTCAACGATTTCAAGAGAGTGATTATATGGACCCAAATCAGGGCTTATGTTTGGGAGCACTGTTTGATATTGCAGCAACAAATGTAAGCAATTCGTGTTCTCTTATTTGGGGCCAGCCTTTCTGGTTTCCAGCTCTATGTCTTATGCACATGGGATTTGGTCATTTTAGGGACTTGATATGGGCAGAAGGCTCTGTATCTTTGGGTTTTGTCGTTCAGTTGAGATGCTAAGTGATATTGTCGAAGACACTGTTTTGGAGCATGGTGGGGAGGTATGCCATATTGTAATAGAACATATCTCTATCGCTTTGATGGTTAATTATGATTCTCATGAAGATGTTAGAATGCAAACCTAATTTGTGTTATAATCAAATTGATTGGAACATTGTTCAAACAAGATGCTTCTCCAGGAAGGGATTTTTTATGATATATATTATGGTTAAATCATAATATTAATAGTTGGTACTTTTGTATCTTTTGGCTTCTAAAATCATCTGGTGATAATCACATACACACACGCGCGCATAAGCAGGCAAGACATTTTTCAAGAATATTTATATATTTATTGGCAAGCTTTGTCTAGATTAGATTTTAATGGCATCAGTTTGTTTGCTGGCTAAGAAGAGTATCATTTATGTTTTGAGAATTGGAGTGGACTGGTAGATGACAGAAGAAACTGGCAATGAACCACATATTGGCTTCTTGAGTGCTTTCTCTACTCCTGATTTACTTTCTGTCATAGTATAGTAATATCCTTTTGTTTAACTGAATGAGAAAAATCAGATGAAGCTTCCTGTTAAAGTTCAACTAATTTTAGTATTTTTGGGATATATATAAACCAGCTTGACAACATTTATGTGTGAGTTCCTCAAGCAACAGAACTTTCCTTCCATGCTTATCAATGTTTTTCAGTTTCAAAATGTTTCTATTGTGTGAATGAGAGGTGAGTATTTTCTTTTAGATGATTCCTCCTCGATCTTGCTCTACCTTTCCAAGTGGTTATGCATTTGGCATTTGTGCTTTTATAGCATACATGTTATCTGGCAGTCTGTTTGTGTGGATTACCCATAAGCTAAGGATGAGTGAGTCTTCATTTTTCAGGTTGTTGCTGCAGAGAAGGCAATCAAAGGTGGTTTGCATGAAAAGCTAACAATGACAGTGGCAGTACCATATCTTTGGGGGGTTCCTCCTGCTTCAGAAACACTTCGCCTTGCAGTTCGGAGTGGTGGAGGGATTGTGGAGAAAGTTTATTGGCAATGGGATTTTTTGTAAATGAATTGTCAAATCGTCCTAACCATCATTTGTGCATTGTGTACATATAATGATCCTGTTCCCATGTACAAAATTCAAGATGTACCATTCGTGTCCAGTGATAACTTGATGTTAGTATCTAATCGATTATTTCCAACAGTATGTCCCACTGGCTGTGTTAAATTTACACTGTTTTAGTGCATGAACATTTAAGTTTGATGTTGCAACTAAATTCATGATACCAAAGCCTCTCTCTCTTACCATGTATTGTGATCATGGTGTAATTCGATTTTGTTATATACCACTTTGGTAGTACCCTTTTCATTTATTCCTAGTTATCTGGATCATTGATTTGAGATGCTTCTTAAATCTTAATGGCTACCAATGGTTATTGGTTAGCATAAGGTGTGAATTCCTTGTTTTATATCCTCTGTTAGTCTAAATTCTGAATGATTCTTTCTAAATTTGAAGTGCTATTCGTGCAGCTCAAACATCCCCCCCATTTGATGAACACAATAAGGTGTGGGAATTCAAACTCCTGACCTCGTCCCATCTAAGCTCTTAATGAGACAGGTCAGACAAGATTTGGTTGATACTTGATAATCGCCTAAACTGCTATACATAACCGAGGAATATTTCATCTACAATATATAAAATTATGATTGAAAATGCCCTCTGCGTCCATAGTTTTCAGTGTAAACAAGAGAGCGAAATTTCCATGCATTTTACTAAACCTTGTGGATGTATATGCCAAATTATCTTCTTAAAAATATTTAAAAATATAGATATAATTAAACCATGTAAATGCTAAACAACAAAAAAAAGAAAGAATACAAGTCTCATGCAAGGGAGTGTTTTCCTAAGCAAGGGAATAACAAGACTTGCTCGCCTTCCACAAGGAAACTAAACAACACGACCCAGAGAACCGAAACCCTGCAATAAAGTGGTGGTATGTCTGTTCCTTCTCTCCCAACTCTTTATCGATTTTTCATTGTTGTTTTACGACGGAATCTTTTCCTTTGTTGACGGGAAAGACAGGGAAACTTTTTCCTATCATTCTTCACCGGCCTAAACTTTCCGACAAACGAGGCCGGCGGCACTTCCTATGCTAGTCTTTGACATTCTGCAGGTAGCCTGCTCTACCGCCATGGCAGTAGCGTCTCGGCTGCTCTTCTTTCTGGCTTTCTTTACTGCAGGAATTCATCTCATCTTTTCCTTTACAGACCCTCATGATGGTAATAAATGGATATTTTACAGGGCAGATTCCATACTGTTGAGAATCGAGGACTAAAGACTGTTATCAACGAAGGGCTTGTCTGCATGGTAAATTGAGCTGCAACTTGAGCTCTCTACCACCAAAATGGCAGGCTAAATTGAGCTGAATTTTGAGCATCACCAAAATAGCTCACCATTTTGATTTAGTTTATATCACTTTATAAAATCCTTCAATTTCTTCTTTTTAATCAATGTGAGTTCAAATGTAGCTGGATTTAGGCTCATTGTCACTTCTTAGGCAAGATTCTAATCCAATTAGGAGATAGTATGATGGCCTTTCTACACTGAGTGTAGAAATCACGAGTCACTACCTGACACTATATAGCCTATCAGTTGTACTGGCATATTGTGAATCTAAATAAAATAATAATTTAAATGAAAGATTTTATCATTTACATATAATCAACATATTTAATCCAAAATAAATCGCACTAAGCTAAAACTTTTCATTGCCCCTAGTTGATGGTCTTATTCAGTGGCCAAATAGGCTTCTCCTTGCTTTTCTTTTCTCCGTTCTCTCTTCTTCCATATTCTTGTTTTCTTTTTTCAAAAAGTTGAGTTCTGTTACGTTAACAATGTAGCCGTGATGGAAAATGGCAGCCTATTTTTCTTCTATGAACCTCGTTAGTTATTATGCTAATAGAGGAAATTAAAGAGAAGTTTTAGTGACGGCTCTTAAATGCAACCTTTACTAAAAAGGAGTTGATTTTTGAGGCCACTCGAGAATTTCACTAGAGACGGGAAGGAGATGAATTCTTGAAATACATGCATTTACAATCATTGTCAAAAGCTAATTTAATTATCTTAGACTATAGACTTTTCCAAAACTCATAGATTAAATGGTGGAGGAGCATTATACTACTTTTCTTATTTAGAACTTAAGAAATAAATATATAAAAATAATTAAGAACATAAATGAAAATCATTAAAAATTATGAAATTAAGAAACTAAGAAAATTATATATATACCAATGGGTATTTGGTATAAGTGGTTTGACACTGTTATTCCTTCAGCGAGACTTTTTCATTTGGGTTAAGGATACTTGTAGAATAATAAAAAGAAATAAAAATTTAAAACTTTAATTTCTTCCGTCCAAAGTTAAATGATCATCAATAAAAAAAAATTAAATGAATTAATTTATTTAATAATAGAAATAATAAAATATAAATAAAATAAGCATCACATGTTGATTGTAAAACTTATTTAACATGAAAGAACGAAAGAGTCTATGAGTTGATTTAATCATTTTTATATATACCACATGAATTAAACATTTCATATTATTATCATTATTATTATTATTATTATTATTATTATTATTATTATTATGGATTCACTTGGTGCAAACATCTTTTGACTATTTCAATGGAAAAGACTTCGCAGTAGCTTGAAGACAATATGAATTTTGAACGTTATATAATGCCTATGGCTGGCGAACCCCATTAATCTAATCTTTACTTTAACCTCATAATCAAACAAATTTGTGAAGAGGTCAATGCATATTATTCATCTTTCAATATTGGCTTTCTGCTTTTTCTTGGAACAACAATATAAAAATACCTTTTTTTTTTTTTTAATTTTTTATCTACCCCCCAATCAATAATACATCAAAAGGGTATCATTAACTTCAGATCTTAGCATTCAATTTGGGAACAAACCCATTCTGTAGGATACACTCACCATAATCTGGTTTAATTAGATTAAGAATCCGACTAAAATCAAATCCCTCTAACTCAAATAGAAAATCAAAACTAAAATTTTACGGATCCAAAATAGACCTGGGCTGGTTTCAGGTTGGAATAATCGATTCAGCCTGGCTCCGATTCAAAATGATTTTAGTCTAGTTTTGATTGGTATTATCAAATTATAATAAATTTTTACATATTATTTATTAAATTTTTAATATAAAAAACAAAGACCTAAATATAAACTCAATATAAATTAAAAAAAAATAAAATAAAGTTTTGAATTAACCTAATTCCAATTCAAAACCAGCGGTTTGAATCGGTCAGTTCCCGGCCTGGCTAATGAAAAGAGGCCCTCAACCGTCCATCTTAAACCCCAGTTCAGGGTCGATTCCAGATCCAATGACCCGTGCCAATACTGGGTTTGACTCCGGCTGAATCGACCCTTGGCCAAGACTAATCCAAATTTTTTTTTCTTTAATTGTTTTTTAAATTGAATATTAGTTGAAATCGAATTAGAAACTAAAATCAGATTAAAATTATGATAAAAACTGAATTAAAACCACGCGATTCGATTCCAAACTCTTCTGTGAGGAATCAGTCTATTTACAATTGGCAGTATAGATGATCTCAATATTTTTCCTTTTTAAATCTCTGTTCCCTTCAAGTTGAATTGATTATCATTAATAAATTTAATTATAATCAAGCTTTTTTTTTATTTACTTATTTATTTTTTTTCCCCCTCATTGCTTCACAAGTCCCAATCAAAAGGTTATCAATAATTGAGACAAAACCATGTGTCATCCTATTGATCATCAAGCATTATGCAGATTAGAACAATGATTCGCCACTCCTGATGCAGCCCATATTGAAATTTTTGGCTTTTTAAATCATATTTATTTCGTACTCGTATCATAATAGGCATAATTTAATTGGTCTCTTACCCATGATTAAAAAAGCTCCACATGAAACTAGTCAGGCTCCAAAGTTGATGTCAACTTTGGCTTGATGTTTGCTCTGCTTTCCTTTGCAAAATGATGTTGTGTTTATAATTAATTATTATGCATATATTAACATATACATACTTGTTTAAGAAGACTGAGATTAGGATTAACATCAAGTCATTTTTAAATTTTTCATGGTGGTATCCACCAATATCCAATGATACATTCAAATTTTATTCATTTTCGAAAGAAAAAACAAAATAATTGGCTACATATTTAACCGAGGATAAGGGAAAATTTTCCAATAAAAAATAGTTAAAAAATTTGTTTGATCTTGGTTTCAAGCTTTTGTTCTTGAATAATGATGATAATTAAGCTTCTCTAGCTTCCATGACACTTATATCTGAATATTAATTGTTGCTTGCAGTTAACTGTACTAAGTAGTAACTTACAGACAAATCAATTCCCAAAAAGAAATGCTCAAAGGAAATCTTTTCACATGTACTGTCAAAAAAGTGTTCTCCATAGGAAAACACTCAATCCCATCCTATCCCCAGCAAATCTGAAAATTTTCAAGTTTGATTTCAAACCCCAATCCCTTCTTTTTCTTTTACAACCCTTCAAATCTTTGTGATTTTACTCACAGTCAGCATCAATAGTACATGACCCTTTCCTCTGCTGTCTTGCTTTCTTCAAACAAAAAGTTGTTGCTACAATTCCTAGTGCTAATAAGCTGCTTAATCTCTTCTAGACCATAGTCTATTATTGGATTGACTCCCCATAACACATTTTGCTTCTCACCCCACCCACCACCAACACCTAGTAATTTCGGGCCGTCTTCAACCCCATTGTAGAAATAATTTTGTAAACCCATTTGTTCAGTTGTACTTGCAGCACCACCACCACCAGCCCCACCATATTCATACTCTAATTCTTTGCCATAGCTGATCTGGTTGTTGCAACTCCCATCAGAAGAGCTGCAGCTATCTTTCATTTGATAAATTTGCATAGCAGCCAGAAAGCTGCTGTCTTGGGGTGGGAGGATAGATGCAGTAGTAGTGAAGAAGTTATTATTATTACTACTGCTCAAAGGATTTGAAAATGGAATAGGTTCAGCTACAGACCTAGCTAGGGTATATGAAGATGATGATGATGATATTACAGTAGATGGTGATGATGGTAATGATGATGAAGCTTGATGAAGAAGAGAAGAAAAACTTGCAGGTAATTGGTGGGGTAATTTTGCTTCAGAAGGATAAATCATCATTCCCATCAGCTTCTTCTTAAGCTTTGTGTTCCAATAGTTCTTGATATCATTATCAGTCCTGCCTGGCAACTGAGCTGCTATTATTGACCACCTGTAATTTTCAACTTCCATAAGATGATATATAATAAAAGAACGCTTCTCTTCCGACTGGAACTGATCACTGAACTCTCTGAGCAGAATCTAAATGATTATCTTGGCATGCATGCACATATAGAACCAGATCATTAGCTAAATTCAGAATATTCTTGATGCTAGCTAGTATATAATTAGCTTTCTTTTAAGTGTAACTTTTTAGCAAAAAGGAATCCAATTACCAAAAAGCTTTTTTGGGTTTGTTTTTCTCCCTAAAGAAATGGATATGGTTTCTAAAGTTAGATTATAAAAGGCAGGGAAATCTACATATATTTATATATCTCAAAGAAAAGATGTAAAGGGAAAAAGGACTAAAAATGGCTAACAATTCCATTAAGCAGATGGCTACAGATGTATGAGTGTTGGAGAAAAATAGGTGGAAAAAAAAAGGTGAAGGTATGCATATATAAATATAAATATATATATATATATATATACCTGCTTCCAATGTTGGCATAGAGGCTACAGATTATTCTATCTTCATCATCAGAAAAATCTCCATGCTTGATGTTGGGTCTGAGATAGTTTAGCCATCTTAATCTGCAGCTTTTCCCACATCTTTTAAGACCTGAAAAAAATGCTTCACAAAGTCAAGAAATTGCAAACGATAACAAGAATAGAATAAAACCTTATTAAAGTTAATTAATCAAGATCATTTTCATGAAAGTTAAAACCCACCAAGAGGAAAAAGGAGAAGAAAGTTTAAAATGCTTAATTAATTACCAGCCTTCAGAGGAAGAGCAATCCAATTTCCTCCTGTCCCATGTTTCGCTATATAATCTTTAAGCTTTGCATCCTCTTCTGGTGACCATGGCCCTTTCTTCACATTAGCCTTGTCACAGCAAGGAGCCCTTCCCATCTCTCTGTCTCTCTTGGGGAGCTTCCTCTGTGAAACCCAGGAAGTTGTTTCAAAATAAGCAGGCTGCTTGAAAGGCCAGGCGTGAGAAAGAAAAGAGTTTTTTTTTTTTTTTTTTTTTTTTTGTAAGGACCAAGGAGAAATGGGTTGTACACTTAGAGATTTTATATTTATTACTGAGGGAGAAGATAACAAACAGAAGTCAAAGGACAAGCTTCTTTAGTTTCAATCAACAATTTCCAGACTTTCTCTCTATTGAATAGTGATTAGCTAACAGAACTTTCCATCATAAAAAAAATCAGCAAAATAGGGTCCTTACATGGCTACCCTTTACTCAGCCCTCTCCCTCTCCCCCTCTCTCTCTCTCTCTCTCGAACTTCAGTCGTTCAAAGAATCCAAAGTCTGCTAAGAAATTAGATACAATATATGCAGGTGAAAATGATAGCCTATTGCTTTCTTGTCCAAATTATAGGCCGAGTCATAGGGTAAGGTTCAATTAAATAGTACTATAGCTGTGTCCATATCGATGCATGTATATACTTCCATATGAATATACGAAATTTGTACAAATTCTTTCTTTTATATAAATATATGGCAAAGAATTACTCAGTGCATTTGATGCACAATGCTTTCTCACTTGCATCAAAGTTTACGTGCTCTCGGTGCACTATAGAATTTTTCTTAAATAATAAGTGTTAGTAAATCAAACAAAAATGATAAGTAATTTTAATGATGGGTAGCTCAGTCTTTAACCCAATTCAACATATTGTCCTGTCAGTTTAATATTCACACTCGTAGGTTAGTAATTTTTATTGGTTTAAATCTTTTAAAGGTATAAATTTCTCACCTATAAATTTAAACTTTTAAGTCTTTTAATATGGTATTAGAGCATTTTAGATCCAAAGATTTAAAATTAAATCTTGACAGCTCCTATTTATTAATTAATTACTTTAACACAAGACAAAATAAACTTATATTTGTTCATGCTTCAATTTCAGTTGACATTCGTATAAAATTATGTTAACACTCTCATTAATAAGTTTAAATTTTTAAATTGAATAATTTTTTTTGACTATTTTATGGTCAATGGAATTTTTATTTTTTATCGGAGATGAAAAGATATCATTAATTTCTTATTAAAAGGGGTTAAATTCGATTTCATAGTCACATATATGTGATTATTTCTTAATGTATTTATTGAATTAACTATAATTATTTTTTTTATTATTTCTATATGTATTTAATTTTTATATAGTTAACTCCAGTTGTTCGAGACTTAAATAGTTGGATGTTGCATAATTTTCTAGCAACTCAAGAATCATGTATAATTGTTGGGTTCTACATCACTATCACATTTAAGACAAATATGACAATTAGCCAATGTTAAATCAACTAGAAATAGGGTAGACATGCTTTATGATTTATAATACCTTGCTTGATTGGATTCCATTATCTTAACAACTAATTAAATAAAGAGTGAGCCCATTAGAAATAGACTTTGTTGTGTATTTTATTGATAAGGATTTAAATTTTAAGATGAACATAAAAGGTCATATTTTTTAATTTTTATTTTAATTTTAATTGAAATTTAAATACAAAATTTTATTTAAATTAAGGAAGTAAACTTAATATAATGTATGAAAATTAATTTATTACATCACGTACCATAAAATTTAATAAATAAATAAATAATATTTAAGATTGATACACATACCAAATTGATTAACAATTATGCAATAGAATTCCTCCTCCCCTTTACCTTTTTCATCTTTTTCTCCCCTTTCTTTTTTTCTTTTCCTTAAGTTTTCCCCTAAGCGGCTACCCGTGAGAAAACTCACCGGTAGCTCCTCCTCCATTTTTCTTTTTTTTTTTATATTATTTTTTTAAATAACTCGTAAATATATATGTATTCTTTTTGTTAGATTTATAACTCAAAATTCTAGTTAATTTAGAAGACTTTTTTCTAATTTGAGTGAGAGAAATATTCCTCAATAGGATAGAGAAATATTTTCTAGATAGAGTAAAATTTTTATTTTAGTGTTATTCCCAAATTGAGTGGGACTTCTAATCAGATTAGAATTGAGAGAATTAATATTATAAATAGAAGAATAGTGGAAAGGTTATTTGGCTTAGCCCATGGAAAGTAGCTTTACCCATGGAAAGTGACTTTACACGTGGAGAGTGACTTTGCCTATGGAGAGGGTTTGTCAGTCATTGTAAAGAGTGGTTTTGCTAGTTATTAAGGATTTGGCTCTACCCATTAATGAGGGGCACTCGCCAATTGCAGTGAAGAGAGGCTTTGGCCTAAGGTGAAGAAAAGACATAAAATCTAAGAGGAAAGGATTCTTGTCCATTGGTGAGAAAGCTCTTGCCCATGTAGCTTGTAAGACCTAGCCCGGGACTGTTACCCGTGCTAGGAATCGGGTTAGCTTAAGGCTGCCATAACCCGTAGCAAGCCTAAAAACTGTGAACATACCTTTAACATCTATACTATTAACACTTAAATGTATCACAAACTATTATACTTTAGTCTTTTATCTATACATAAATATCTTTAACATAAAAGTTGTTCATAATTTAAACCGGTTCATAAATTGACCCTTAACATACATAAGCTCTGAAGCGTAAATGTTTAACATATACACTCCCAAAAGGTTAACATAACATAAACATCACCATTCATACTTAAAATATTACATAACTCTCATTTTTCTATAATTACCAGCACAGTACTATCCATTCACATTTTATATGTCTGTCTATCTATACAACATACATAAAGAAAAGTGCTAAAACGATCTATGATGACCTCTCTTCTAATCCTGTAAACCTGCATCTAAGAGTTAAGGAAAATGGGTAAGCTTACAAAAGCTCAATGATTAAACTAATTAATATTAATTATATCATTCATTTCATATATATACAATGTTTCATCCAAATGGGTTTTCATATTATTAAACATTTCATGTAGGATGGACTTGTCACCAGTGACTCTCCAAATCTAATACGCCCAACTCATATAGAGGCTCCTCAAGACTTTTGCTTAAAACATAACATGTGTCATACACTCGAAAAAACTTAGAGATCTCCCTTGACGGGGCATCATAAAGATGTGTCATACACTCGAAAAAACTTAGAGATCTCCCTTGACGGGGCATCATAAAGATGTCCCAATGGAATTTACTTATGGATCCATAACATAATCATAAACATAGGGGGAGTCAATGGATCATCCATCATCCATCAATGCATCAATAACAATTATACAATTATGTAACATCTTCGTATTCTAGATACATATATCCTAAATAAATATGGCATGATGTATGAGGATGATCATAAATTAAATTTAAAAGTTTACATTTATTAAGGTTAGAATTACTCACCTCTTGTAGCCTATTAACCACCTAGTTTAAACGGTAGCTATCCTTGAATCCTTAACCTTTCGAGTCCCTCAAATCTAATCTTATAAAATAAGACACTATAGAGTCATATAAGGTTCTAAAACTCTATACATATATTAAATAACTTATTCTAGGCTCTTAAGAATCATGAAATTAGGTTTTGAAACCTTAGAAAAGAAGGGAGAAAAAGTCAAGCAGAACCTACTTTAGCTGCCAAAGTCTCAGGCTTCGGATGGCTCTTTTATCCAGTGCTAACTACAGTTACCGAAGTCTTGAACTTCGCCTGTCGAACCTAAAAATTTTTCGAGAAATTGCATACTTTGACTGCTTAATCTATAATTTTCGGCAGCCGAATCTGAGAATTTTTAGAATTTCGAAGTCAAAAACTTACAAAATCCTTCTCCCATCAACACCCAAACTCACTGCAAAGTTCCAAAACTTAATCTAAACACATATACACATCTCTAGGGCCTAAAATAACTTGAAATCATTTAATACTCACATACATTAATAAAAAACTCAAATCCTAGGTTTTTTCCCAAATCCATCATAACATAAACATGGATTTTCCTCAATCTATTAAAGGAAACTAGATATTTAAGGCCCACAACACTTAACCATAACTAACTAACAGTAAAAACATGCAATTTTAACATAAATCACAAAATCCTAACCCTAACATTTATAAACTTCTTAAAACTCATCTTAAAAATAACTTTTCATGAAATTGAAGTTATAGAAACCTAATCCCCTTAAAAACAACTTTTCATGAAATTTAAGTTATAGAAACCTTATCTCTCATCAACTTTCTTAGATCTATTTATTAGATCAAGAAAAAAAGAATCTTATCTCTTTTTCTTAGAGTTTGAAGGTGAGAAATTTCTTAAAACTTGAATCTACTCATCCAAACTTATAAATGAAAAAATTCACCTCCAGATCTTAAATATCCAAGAAAATCTCTTGAAAGAGCTCTTTATATGCTCCAACCATAGAGAGAGAGAAGAGAAATCCAATTATTTTTTACAATAAAAATGAGCTTTACCCTCATCGTATTAATGAAATAATTGATTAATATCATTTTTATAATACGTATTAATGAAATAATCTTCTTTCTGAAAAATAAAACTATGCATGAACTGTAAAAATAAATAATTATATAAATCATTATCGTACAACAGTTGATTATGTTACTTATTTAAAAAAAAAAAAAGTGTTTCCTATAATTCAAGCAGCATTAATGACAATTGATTTTGTTATTGTGGCCAAAATTTTTCAAATCGTACACAAAAATTTCTCATTTCAAGCAGCATTAATGACATTTGATTTTATTTAGGGTTTGGGCGGCCAGTAAAAGACTAGTAAAACCAATCAATAAATAAAATTAAGGCTTTGATTAGATTGTTTTGCTCTTATAATTCAAATGGTCATTTGTCATAATCCACAAACTATATTTAATGTGATCTAATTCATATAGTCTGACGCAAGGTGAAAAATTTGCAGAACATTAGAGATATAATAATATCAATCCAAAGGTAAAGTCCTTTCCTAGGCTATTTTTACACATTGAAAAGTATCACAATTTGACCCGTTAATGACACCCAACTTAAAGACTAATCAAAAGGCTAATCCACTCAGTTAATTAATTTAACTGATAAAAATGAAAATTCTTTCTTTTTATTAATAAGATTTTAATTTTTTTAAAAACAATAATTTAAAATAATAACAGTAAATGAATGATGATCTAATTTTAATATTATTTAAATATAATATTTAATCTCGATATATATATATATATATATAATAAAAAAAATCCTCCACTGTAAAACGGTGCTGTGATTTTGAAAAAGAAAATGTAAAAAGGGTCAATTGAATTGTTTAGAGTTTAGGATCGTTCAGGCAGACAACAAATTTTGTAGGATCAAATAATAATGTCGTTAGCTATCAGCAAATAGGGCATTCACATGTTCACAGTGTGTGTATATATATATATATATTCTGTTTGTCAATAAATTTATGAAATTTTTGAAAAACACGTTGACGTTAAAATTTAAAAGTTCTAAGTGATTATATCTTACTTTTATTTTATTATAAATTTATGAAATTATTTAAAAAATACACAAGAGATTAAAATTTAAAATTATGAGTAATTATATCTTGCTCTTTTTTATTATAATAATATTTTTTCTCTTATCTTGTTCATAAACATAAATTTTATAATTAAATCATATAAATTTTGTATTATTCTTTTTATTTTTTTTTATATCATGTGATTGTGTATGTGTGTGTGTTTAAATTTATATATCTATTATAACAATAAAATATTTTACTAACTATAAATAATATAATAAATAAAATTCAAACTCTTAATTTTAAAATTTTATTGAATTATTGATTGTTGTTAGTATTTTTAATTAATTGCATGATATCATGATATGGAAAAGCAAAACAGAATAGGTGGCTGCAAGACTAGTAAAACTTCAACCCTTGCCTTGATAGAAAAGAAATTGATAATAAATATACAAGTATATTATATTGCTAGTGGTGTAGTGGTCCAATGTATAGGCAAAACAAATATATCATAAATTTTTTTTTTAATTGTGTGAAATGACACTTAGAAGCCATGTGATAAATCTGTCCTCAGTAAGATGTATTTGTACATAAAATTAATTTTGAATTATTATTGTTATTGATGAATATAAATGTATTCTCTCTTATAAATCAACTTAATATATTCAATATAAATAATTTTAAAATATTATTTAATAAAATTAAAATTTAAAAAATATATTTTTATCAATTAAATTAATTTTTTTAATAAATATTCAAATCTGATAAAATCAGATGAGTAAAATACTTTTCAAACCACTGAATCAAACTAATTTTAGACATCAATTGAAGAAACATAATAACTTTTAATTAGTCTACAATTCATCCATCTCCTTTATTTATATCACTAAAATAAATAAATATACACACACAAATGTCATTGCTGACCTTCACATGGATCCTCTTATTGATTCGCATATCATTTTATCTGTAGATGGACTTACCATGAAGTTGATCCTTGTGGTCCAAATTGGCCTACCCTTTGAATTGAATTAAAATATAAAATGCTCTTATTTTTATTTTTTTATTTATATTTTTCTTTTATAAAAAAGGGCAAATGGGTAGTATTTAATTTTCACTATAATTGTAAAAATTAAGACTATATTAAATTCAAGACTTTCCACTGTACACATTATATAATTAATCTCTTTAAATAGGTATGACTACCAAATAGAGACGAGCATTATTTGATTTGACCCGAATAAATCGAATCGAATCACTTTAATTTGGTAATTCGATTCGATTTTTAAGATAATTTGATTTGGTTTGGTTTTACATTCTAAGAATTTCGGTTATTTCGGTTCGGTTCAGTTTTGGAGAGAAAAAAAATCAGTTGAACTGAACCGAACCGAACAAAATTACTTTATTAATTTTTAAATTGATTTATTTTTATGAGAAATTTATGAATTATATGTAATTATATATATATATATATAAATTATTTAATGTCATTGATTAATGTTTATTAGGTTCAAATCAATATTAAAATCAGACTAAATAACTTAAAAATCTATTTTAAATTAAAAAATTCATTCAAACTCAAAAATCGATTAGTTCAAACCGAACTAAACTAAAATAGAGTGATTTTATTCAATTTGATTTTTCATTCATTTCGATTCGATTCGATTTCTAAAATATAGTAATTCAGTTAATTTAATTTTAATAATTCGATTCAATTCAATTTGATTTGAAACGAATACTCAATATTTTTATCAAAATCATTGAATTAAAAAGTGTAATCTTAAAATTAAAAAATATAAATGAAAATTGGACAAGGGATTTTATATTAAATTAAGTTAAAAAGATTAAAGAATAGTAAAACACAAATCAAAAACTTATTCAAATCGCTCAAACAAAACATTTTCCAAATTAATTTTAGAGAAAAAAATAAGATAAAACATGATTATATCAAAGAAAAATGAAAATAATTAATTAGTCAACATCTGATCTTTGTTTTGTTTTTATTTTTTTCAACGATTTTAATTAATATGATATTGATATTGTACGTAATGCTTTGCTGTCGTTACTCCAGCTCCTTCTGTATTCCAAACCTATGAGAGAGGTTTTGACCATTGTGCACCTCAAAGCTTCAAGTCTCCTTTCTTCCAACTTATTTATTTCATTCAAAGGATGAATTTGCACCCCTTTTATAGAATTTATCTCACCCATTAATTTCCTTCATTCCAATAACCATATCAAAAACAGTAATCAATCACCAATTAGGATATATAAATCCACATTTATTGCGGATTAATAATTAAAAAATTCATTAATTCCTTTGTTTTATTTGTTGAGCCCTATATGATTATGATCATTAATTAAAGGGTAACCATAAAAAAATAATAATTAAAAGATAATATGATAAAAGCACTTATTACTTTATAATAAAATTATATAATTATTCTCATTAATTCATCATAATTATGAATTATCTTATTTACAAAGCATTTAAAGATTAATCATATAATACATTAAAAGCACTGAATTTTAGTGCTATCTCATATATAAATTTTCATTTTTTTTATGATAACAGAAAGTAAGACTCATGATTTTGCTAAATCATCTTATTTTCTAGAACAAAATGATTTTATTTTGTAATAAAATCAATCCCTAATTATCTAGGTCATGCTTTCCAAATTAGTTATGGGTATAGGTAGTTTTAACAAAGTTCTAAAGCAAATTCTTTTTTTTTTTTTTTGGAAAAATACATGAAATTCTCATTGGATAGGTCCAAAACAGGCATTGATGCAACAGAACATGAACCTTGAATTAATGTTTTTGCCAATCAAGTTAAATTAAACTATGCTATGGAGACATTGACATTGATGAGTTTGCCAAAACCCTATTTCAACAACTTCTTTTAGTTACTTCCCTATTATTATAAAAAAAAAAATTAAAAAACAAGGAAAACCTTGTTTACTCATATATAATTCGTTGATATGCCAATATATATATTAATTGACTTAATGTAACCATTGTTATGAACACTAGAATACTTCATTTGTCAAAACAATTGGAAAATTACAAAGATTCCAAAAAAAAAATTAAAAATGTTTGAAAATATTATAATTTAATAGATAATTAGATTTTATTTTATTTTACTTATAAAATTTTGAATTTTGACTGTAAAATTAATGGAGGGGGGGAATGATGATCTCGTACATATAATTAATGGTGAAACTTGAAAGTCGATCCGTTCCTTCGTGACTTGCATTTGTAATAGTAATAAAAGGCTTGATGGTCAAGATAGCACTTTCCAATATTAAAAATTGATGGGAAAAATATTGTCCTTCACTATAATTTCAAACAAATGTTTTTTTGGCTGAATTTCAAACACGCTTTTTTATTTAAAAAAATAAATAAATATACAGATAAATTGATTACATATTCAACATAAAATATCATGCCCATAATTAGAAATCAAAACTTAAAATATTTTAAAAATAAAATATTTATATACTTATGTTATAAGTAATTAATTGATAATAATTTTTTATAATATATAATAGATTTTTAATCGATAAAGTGAAATTAATTTAATATTAGAACAATTATATTGTAAAATCTCATTAATTTAAAGTATATGAACAAATGAGTCTAGACAATGACTCTTAGAAAGTCTGAATGATGATATATTTATATAAATATTATTAAATTTAGATTGTTTAAATATTTTTTTTAAATGAGTTATTTCGACCTAGATGTAATATTAATTTGTTAAGTTTTTATTGGTTATTTAAAATTAATAAAAATATATATAATTTACAAAAAATGAATATTAATTATTGTTTGATAATAATGTAACTTATCATTTTTTTTATTAATTATAATAACTATATAACTATTTGAATTTTAGGGTTAGCAATGTGACAAGAATCATTTCCCTCATCCTCGTGTTAGTAGTTTGATTCAGTCAATAAAGACCTATGCTACAGGAGATATTTACTGCTGCTAGAAGTTAGGAAAGTTTTTTTTATTTCTATTTCTGCTGTAATCTTTAGCATATTTTACGATGATTCTGTTTTATGTGAAGGCTATATAATGCCTAACTATTGCACTAATAAGGCATCACTTTGAAATCCAATTGCTCTGGTTTATTATTTCTCTTGTGAACCTTTACAATTGGTATCAGAGGCCCACTGGCCCTGAGGAAATAACAAATCTTTGAGTGATCAAACACAGCAAGATGAGTGACGATAAGACATTAACAAAAATTCCGCACTTTGATGGTCACTATGACCATTGGAGTGAGCTGATGGAGAATCTTCTTAGAGCTAAAGGTCTGTGGAGTTTAATAGAAAATGGTTTTGAAGAACCAAAGGGAGAAATGTTGACAGAAGCACAGCAGACCCAACTTGAAGATGCTAGAACCAAGGATCATCAAGTAAAGCACTATCTATTTCAAGCTATCGACAGAACTGTTTTTGAACAGATCCTGGACCGCCGCACAGCGAAAATAGTCTGGGATTCAATGAAGAAGAAGTTTGGAGGAAATTCGAAAGTGAAGAAATCTCTTCTTAACGCATTAAGAAGGGAATTTGAAGTGCTTGAAATGAAGAGGGAGTAGTCTATCGATGAATATTTTGCAAGGGTAATGACAGTAGCAAACAAGATGAGGAGTAATGGAGAAGAGATGACAGATACCAAAATTGTTGAGAAAATTTTGCGTACCCTCACAGGAAAATTCACGTATGTCTGCGTGTCAATTAAAGAATCCAAAGACACCGAAACCATGACAGTTGATGAGCTACAGAGTACCTTAGTCGTTCATGAACAGAAGTTTAAACGAGTTCGCAAGGATAATGATGAAGATCAGGTACTCAAGATTGAAGGACGTTCATCTGCTAGCAGAGGATGGGGCTCTGGCAGAGGAAGGGGTCGTGGTAGAGGAAGAGCTGTATTCAACAAAGCCACTGTTGAATGCTACAAGTGTCATGATTTAGGACATTTTCAATATGAATGTCCTAAATCAAACAAAGAAGCTAACTATGCCGAATTAGAAGAAGAGGATGAGTTATTGCTGATGGCGTATGTTGAGCTTCATGAGACAAACAGAAGTGACGCCTGGTTTGTGGATTCTGGGTGCTCTAACCACATGTGTAGTAACCAGGAAATGTTTTCAAGCTTAGACACCAGTTTCACCCATTCAGTCAAGCTTGGAAACAACGCAAGAATGAAGGTTACTAGAAAAGGAGAAGTAAAGTTGAGTCTGAAAGGGGTCTGCTATACTGTAAGTGATGTATATTGTGTTCCACAGCTAAGAAACAATCTGCTTAGTGTTGGGCAGCTGCAAGAGAAAGGTGTAGCAGTCTTATTCAAAGATGGAGTGTGCAGTCTCTATCATCCATTGAAGGGAAAGATGGCTGAATCAGTGATGAGTGCAAACTGGATGTTCATTTTGCTTGGAGAATCACCTCCTGCTGCAGAAAATGAGAAGTGTCTACAAGTAGGTAGTCCAGATGAGTCAATTCTGTGGCATCACCATTATGGACATCTTAGTTACAAAGGACTACGCACGTTGAACAGCAAAGAAATGGTAATTGGTTTGCCTTGAATTACAGAACCAGATTCTACGTGTGAGGCTTGTATGAAGGGCAAACAGCATCGAACTCAAATCCCTAAGAAAAGCAACTGGAGAGCTACTGAGCAATTAGAGCTGATTCATGATGATCTTTGTGGGCCTATCACACCAGCCTCAAACAGTCACAAGAGGTACCTTTTATGCTTTATAGATGATTTTTCAAGGAAAGCCTGGTGTTATTTTCTTGTTGAAAAGTCAGAAACCTTCTACCATTTTAAATGCTTTAAAGTACTTGTGGAAAAGGAAACTGGTTTGCCGATTAAGTGTTTGAGAGCAGAGGAGAGGGGAATTCAACTCAGCAGAGTTCAATGACTACTGTAAGCAACAAGGAGTGAAGCGACAACTGACCACTGCTTATACTCCACAACAAAATGGAGTGGCTGAGCGCAAGAATCGGACAGTAATGAACCTAGGGAGAGCGATGTTGGCGGAAAAGAACATACCCAAAGTTTATTGGCCTGAAGCTGTACAGTGGACATTTCATATCTTGAACAGATCGCCTACCTTGGCTGTTAAAGATATGACTCCAGAAGAAGCGTGGAGCGGTGAAAAGCCTACTGTGGATTATTTCAGAGTTTTTGGGTGTGTTGGATATGTTCACATACCAGATTCAAAGCGAACAAAGCTTGAAGACAAGAGTGTGAGCTGCGTATTCTTTGGATTCAGCAATAAATCCAAAGGATACAGAATGTTTGATCCTATTAACAAGAGAATTGTTCTTAGTCGAGATGTGATTTTTGACGAAAATCAGCCATGGGATTGGAGCAAAAATCAACAAGAAGAACAGGAATTTGAATTGGAGTGGGGTGATAACATCAGTCAAATTGCAAGCGGAGAAGAGAATATTGTTGAACCAGAACCTGATGTTCATCCACCTCTGGAAGTCACTCCAGATGTCGAAAGAAATCTTGCAGCAAGGGAGGGCAGAACCCGATGTCCCCCTGAACGACTAACTGATTTTGTTTCAGGTGAAGGTCTATCTGAAGAAGATGAAGCAAATATGATGGCCTGTCTTGTAATTTCAGATCCAACGAGCTATGAAGAAGCAGTGAAGGAGAGAAAATGGAGATTAGCCATGGATGAAGAAATAAGATCCATTGAGAAAAACAACACTTGGTGTCTGATGGAGTTACCAGCCGAAGCAAAGAAGGTCGGTGTGAAATGGATTTATAAAACAAAATTGAATGAGCATGGTAAGGTCGACAAATACAAAGCAAGACTTGTCGTAAAAGGGTACACCCAGCAATACGGAATAGATTATACTGAAGTATTCGCACCAGTGGCTAGAATGGATACAGTTTGAATGATTATAGCTTTGGCAGCTCAAAAGGGATGGACTTACCATGAAGTTGATCCTTGTGGTCCAAATTGCCCTACCCTTTGAATTGAATTAAAATATAAAATGCTCTTATATTTAATTTTTTATTTATATTTTTCTTTTATAAAAAAGGGCAAATGGGTAGTATTTAATTTTCACTTTAATTGTAAAAATTAAGACTATATTAAATTTCCACTATACACATTATATAATTAATCTCTTTAAATAGGTATGACTACCAAATAGAAGCGAGCATTATTCGATTTAAACTGAATAAATCGAATCGAATCACTTTAATTCGATAATTCGATTCGGTTTTTAAAATAATTTGATTCGGTTCAATTTTGGAGAGGAAAAAAAATCAATTGAACCGAACCGAACCGAACAAAATTACTTTATTAATTTTTAAATTGATTTATTTTTATGAAAAATTTATGAATTATATATAATTAAATATATATATATATATATAAATTGTTTAATATTATTGATTAATGTTTATTAGGTTCAAACCAAGATCAAAATCAGACTAAATAACTTAAAAATCTAGTTTAAATTAAAAAATCCATTCAAACTCAAAAATTGATTAGTTCAAACCCAACTAAACTGAAATAGAGCGATTTTATTCAATTTAATTTTTCATTCATTTCGATTCTATTTAATTTCTAAAATATAATAATTTAGTTAATTTAATTTTAATAATTCGATTCGATTCAGTTTGATTTGAATCGAATACTCAATTTTTTATCAAAATCATTGAATTAAAGAGTGTAATCTTAAAATTAAAAAATATAAATGAAAATTGGACAAGGGATTTTATATTAAATTAAGTTAAAAAGATTAAAGAATAGTAAAACACAAATCAAAGACTTATTTAAATCGCTCAAACAAAACATTTTCCAAATTAATTTTAGAGAAGAAAATAAGATAAAACATGATTATATCAATGAAAAAATGAAAATAATTAATTAGTCAACATCTGATCTTTGTTTTATTTTTATTTTTTTCAACGATTTTAATTTATATGATATTGATATTGTACGTAATGCTTTGCTGTCGTTACTCCAGCTTCTTCTGTATTCCAAACCTATGAGAGAGGTTTTGACCATTGTGCACCTCAAAGCTTCAAGTCTCCTTTCTTCCAACTTATTTATTTCATTCAAAGGATGAATTTGCACCCCTTTTATAGAATTTATCTCGCCCATTAATTTCCTTCATTCCAATAACCATATCAAAAACAGTAATCAATCACCAATTAGGATATATAAATCCACATTTATTGCGGATTAATAATTAAAAAATTCATTAGTTCCTTTTTTTTATTTGTTGAGCCCTATATGATTATGATCATTAATTAAAGGGTAACCATAAAAAAATAATAATTAAAAGATAATATAATAAAAGCACTTATTACTTTATAATAAAATTATATAGTTATTCTCATTAATTCATCATAAATATGAATCATCTTATTTACAAAGCATTTAAAGATTAATTATATAATACATTAAAAGTACTGAATTTTAGTGCTATCTCGTATATAAATTTTCACTTTTTTTATGATAACAGAAAGTAAGACTCATGATTTTACTTAAATCATTTTATTTTCTATAATAAAATAATTTTATTTTATAATAAAATCAATCCCTAATTATCTAGGTCATGCTTTGCAAATTAGTTATGGGTATAGGTAGTTTTAACAAAGTTCTAAAGCAAATTCTTTTTTTTTTTTTGGAAAAATACATGAAACTCATATTGGATAAGTCCAAAACAGGCATTGATGCAACAGAACATGAACCTTGAATTAATGATTTTGCCAATCAAGTTAAATTAAACTATGATATGGAGACATTGACATTGATGAGTTTGCCAAAACCCTATTTCAACAACTTCTTTTAGTTACTTCCCTATTATTATAAAAAAAATAATAATTTAAAAAACAAGGAAAACCTTGTTTACTCATATATAATTCGTCGATATGCCAATATATATATATATATATATATATATATATATATATATATATATATATATATATATATATATATATATATTATTTAATTGACTTAATGTAACCATTGTTATGAACACTAGAATACTTCATTTGTCAAAACAATTGGAAAATTACAAAGATTCCAAAAAAATTTTTTAAAAATGTTTGAAAATATTATAATTTAATAGATAATTAGATTTTATTTTATTTTGCTTTTAAAATTTTGAATTTTGACTGTAAAATGAATGGTGGGGGGGAATGATGATCTCGTACATATAATTAATGGTGAAACTTGAAAGTCGACCTGTTCCTTCGTGACTTGCATTTGTAATAGTAATAAAAGGCAGAAGGTCAAGATAGCACCGTCCAATATTAAAAATTGGTGGGAAAAATATTGTCCTTCACTTTAATTTCAAACAATTTTTTTTGGCTGAATTTCAAACACGCTTTTTTATTTAAAAAAAAATATACAGATAAATTGATTACATATTCAACATAAAATATCATGCCCATAATTAGAAATCAAAACTTAAAATATTTTAAAAATAAAATATTTATATACTTATGTTATAAGTAATTAATTGATAATAATTTTTTATAATATATAATAGATTTTTAATCGATAAAGTGAAATCAATTTAATATTAGAACAATTATATTGTAAAATCTTATTAATTTAAAGTATATGAACAAATGAGCCTAGACAATGACTCTTAGAAAGTCTGATTGATGATATATTTATATAAATATTATTAAATTTAGATTGTTTAAATATTTTTTTAAATGAGTTATTTCGACCTAGATGTAGTATAAATTTGTTAAGTTTTTATTGGTTATTTAAAATTAACAAAAATATATATAATTTACAAAAAATGAATATTAATTATTATTTGATAATAATGTAATTTATAATTTTTTTATTAATTATAATAATTATATAACTATTTGAATTTTAGGGTTAGCAATGTGACAAGAATCATTTCCCTCATCCTCGTCCCGCAAAGAATCAAAGTTGGAGTGAATTTCCTCACGAAAAATTTCTTTAATTTCATTTTTTATTTTAATTTATAATTATATAATATAAATTTATTTATTAGAAAAATACATTATAAACTATAAATATAAACTTTAAACATAATCTTAATAATATATATTAAAATCATAATATTTGTTGACCATTTAAAAATATAAAAATAAATTAATTTTTTAATAAAAATAAAATAATATATTGAGGTGGATTTTGGGAATTCGAGAAAGGGGAAGTTATTCCAATCTTTATCTTACATAATATCGGGGGACGATTTATGATTGGAGAAAATATAAGTCGAGTGCAAGGTGAATTGGATCGAAGTTAGGAACAATTATCATCTTTATTAAATTTTGACCCTCTTTTATCTTTAATCCTACATTCGCCTGAGTTTTACGCTGATGTTTAAATTATTTTATCCCTCCTCCTTTCTCCAAGTTTAAAACCAGCTATACTTTGCTAAGTTTGCTAAATTTACTACCGACTAAAATTGTTATAATTTTTGTAAAAGAATTTTTTGAAGAATGCTTTATTCTTTATATATATATATATATATATATTTCACTTTTATATTTAAATTTCATTTTTGAAGATTTTTCATCTTTCTTGTGTATTTTGTTAATAGAAGTCATGTGAAGGTAAAATAGAAATAAGAAAAACAATACATAAAATGTTAAATGAGCCAAAGATCTCAGCGATTGGTGACCGTATCGAAAAGTGACTGCAAACTCAGTTGCTACCTTAATTACGTGTGGGACTCTATGACACCCTAGGCCTAGGGATAATTGTGAAGCTAATGGTATTGTGAAAATCACAGAAAAGAATAGAGAACCGGCTCAAATAATTGAATCAAAGTTTAAGAAGTAACCTAGTGTTATTGGAAAATTTGTTCAGACCAATAAGGGGCAATATGGTCAATTCACTGTTAGAGGTGACTCTTGGCCTAAATATCCACTAAAATGTAGGAAATTAAAATTATGAAAGATTGATTAAAAATGAAGAGGTGTGTGAAAGAAAAGGAAAAAGAAAAGGAGAAATTCAAATTAAAGTGAATTATAAAATCATGTATAAATAAGTATGACATAATAAAAAAATTTATTATTTAATTAATTATTTTGGATAAGTTAAGAAGGGGATAAATACAAATTAAAAGAAAATAAAAAGAAATTCATTTCATCTTCTTCTTCTAGTTGTGCTGCTCCACTTCCTCTCTCTCATTCTCTCCCATTTCTTCCATTTTCACCTAAAATTTTCTCTTGAAACCTTACTTTCTCTCAACAAAACTTCCACCATATTAGTAGAAAACCCCAATTTAAGTCTTGAATTGAAGGTTTGAAGAAAGAAAGACAAGAAAGAAAGGAGGAAATTCAATATTTAAAAGCTCCACTTAAGGTAAGTTCTCTCTCTAGCTAAATTGATGATGTTTGCTTAGGATTGAATTTGAATATGGGATGATTGACCAAAGAAAGATGAAATCATGTATGATTTGGGGAAGGGTAGAATTCATTCAACATGAATATTTGAAGAATTGATGTGTTTTGATGAAATTAAATATGAAATTGAGCTTAGATGATGATGTGTATACGATATGTATATTGTAATTTGTATGGGTGGCATGAATTAGGAAGATGGAAATTAGGGTTTTGGTAAATAAATTAGGGTTTTGAGGACTTTTGACCAATTGAAGTTTTAATGCTCAATTTTGGTCAATTGGTGTGCATATGATTGTGAATTGATGATTGAGATAGGTTATGAATGTGGAATGGTTAGATTCTGGACAGCCTGACCTCTATCCATTTAAAAGGCTATAAGTTGAATTTTATTGTTCCAACTGGTGTAAGACTAATTGGAGATGAAAATAGAGTCATAATGCTACAATTTTAATGAAGAAACCTTGCCTAAAAACTAACCCCAAGTGGACCTAAAATCTATTTGAATCTGGATTTGGTACCCTGTTGTTGGACAGAATTGACCAAATGAACAATACATGTTCAAATGGTCATAACTTTGTGTAGAGAGGTCCAAATGACCTGATTTTTAAACCATTGAAAAGCTTAGACATAGTAGAACAACTTCCATGGGGAATATAAACCTAAATTCTGATCATAACTTATTCAAATTACTAACCAAATTTAGCTCACTCAATCTGCCAAAATCACAATTTGCTCAAAAAATTTTGAAATAACTAATCCGGCCAGTTATGGTAAAAATGCCATAACTTGAGCTACAAAACTATAAATAGAGTGATTTAAAAAGTAAATTAAACTAGACACATTAATGAATAACTTTGATGAAGAAAGTTTAGCCAAATTTTCTTCTATAGATTGGTCCAATGGAACAGTAAACATTGAAGATAAAAAATGAAATTTTGGAATTAATACTAATAAGCCTTGAATTGCAATTGACAACCAATGCCAATAAAATTGTAGCCCAAAATGTAGTAGGATCATGTGTTTAGAAATTTTATACTTACTAATTATGAAAAAGTCGACATTTTGAATGAATAGTAATATAAATAGTAACCATAAACATACCAAATACAAAGAATTTAATTCTTAGGAGAATTTATAAGTAAAATTAAGTATGCAAAAATTCAATTGTTGGATTTATTATTAGAAATGGTTTGAAAGGCTATTGAAACACTTTAATTATGTGTTTTAATTGGAAAGGAGCCTCCCAAGGAAGGGAAGGATTAAGTCAAGAATAGGGAGTCAAATAAGGTTTGTGCACAACTATTCTCTTTTCTACGTTTTAAAAATTAGATTTGATTTGAATGAACTTTAGATGAATGAATTTTGTTTTTCTTTGCAATTATGGACTTTAAAAATGTGGAATTGACTTTGTATGATTTAAATACAAATACCTTTGTATATTTAAGAATTTATTGTATTGTTTGAAAATTGTAAATTGTACACTTGATGTGTTGCCAACCCTGTGCATGAATTTACTATAATTGAGTGTGTTTATTATTTTATAAATGTATTTTACAAATGAAATTTTTTTAAATATGTTTTAAAACCACAGTTGACATGGCAATATGCTTTATGTTCTCATTAGCTTGTCTAGTGAGATATCTCCTCCACTCATTGGGGTTGAGTTCCTTCCTCTCTGGCTTATCAGTTGAGGAAGAGTTTGGATGAGTACTCATATATACTAGCTAGTCTTTGTTCCTCCCTTTAGCCTCGGTTATTGGGAGAGTTTACTTTGTTGTGGTGTACAACGCGGCATTGAACGTGAAATTTTGTGTCATGGGTCCAACTGTGAGAATTGTTGGCAACACTCTTAAACTGTGATTATATGATAAATGTTTTGTTAATGATTGTAATTTATTATGATGATTTCCTAAAAATAGAAGGATTTAAATAACACGTGATTAAAAATAAAGGATTTATTTTGATTGATAAATATTGGATTATTTTTATGGATCAATAAAATGTGATTTGATATGTTTTGATAAATTATGCTTTATATTAAGTTTTAATTTATTTGTTGTGCACCACTAATGTAACACCCCTGATTTTTTATATATTATTATTGGGCTTCATGTAGGTATCCTCAATTCGCGGAAATTCGACAGTTGTTTAGATCTGTGAATTTCCGGCCAAACAGATCAACTACCGGAAAAGTCTCCGAATTGGATCGAGGTTTTGGCTACCCCACCATTGTCAGGCATCCCGAGCGCGTTCCCGAAGTCGGAATCGGCAAAGGTAAACCCGAACCTTGCTTTTTCGTAATTTTCTATTGCTTAAATAGGATTAAAAATCCATAAAATATTCGTGGTAGCTTAGAAAATTACGATTCTTTTTGCAATAGCTTAGTAATATTTCTAAGGACCGCAAGCGAGTTTTATAATTTTTAGAGCTTATTTGAGCAGTTTTTGCAAAAATGATCAATTATAAGGACTAAATTGAAATTTTACATATTGTGATGAATGATTGATTTGATGGGCCCAGGAGGGGCTGTGTGATGTGATTGAGTTGTGGATATATGGATTGTGGATATAGAAGTGTGTTTTGAGCCCTTTTGCAGGTTGGGTAGGTCTTAGGTATAGGGGAGACTCTGCCGGATTTTCGGCACGACTTAGGACGTATTGGGTCTTTTCTTGATTTGTATTGATTCATTTGTATTAAATAATTGTAATATAATTGTCAGGTGAGCCGGGACAGCCTTCTTCCTCCGCCCAGCCGCCACAGTGATTGCCTTCAAGTCTGTGAGTAAAATATTAATTTTAATTGTAATTTCGATATTATTATATGTCAGCATGCCCATGCATCACTTATATGCATATAATTATGTAGTTAAACTCTAGGCACGATTTATGTTTCATTGATAACTGTTAAAGTGCCATGAATGTTGTTGCGGTAATTTGGAGCAGTGTGCGTGTGTTGGCGTGCGTGTGATGTGGTGTGGACTATGGATAGGACGGGTAGTCACGGCTTGAGTTCTTCGCTGGGACCCGATCCTTCGAGGGGTAGTCACGGCTTGAGTTCTTCGCTGGGACCCTCGATTTGGTTATTAAGTGGAAGTCCGAGCTGAGTTCTTCGCTGGCACCAGGTTGGATTTAAGAGAGCTGTATAGGGGATCAGCTCCCATATATTATGATTGATGTTACAGGGTGCGTGAGTGCTCCAAATTTACCTTTTTGATGTTATGATGTGAAAATGTTGTTGATGTTGCATTTCACTCTAGAAGGTGCATTAGTTTTAGATAGTTATAGAGATTATGGTTAAAATTGATATTTTACTCTCTGAGTCAAACGCTCACTCCTGTTCAAAAATTTTTACAGGCCACAGGAGGATATTTTATTCTGGGTTAACTTGCTTTTCTACTTCGCAGGTTGTTTATCAATATTTGTGTAATTTTATTTACTCCTAGAATTTCCGCATGTGTTAGAAGTATTTATTGATTATGGTCTGTAATATTATTATCATGTCTGTAAATGTATAATGATATGCATGTTTGATGGATTGGATGAGGGAGCTGAGCTCCCATTTATTATTATGAGGATATGAGTATGTGGAGGGTGAGCTGAGCTCCCCAATTGAGTATTTATTGTATTTACAGGTCGGGTGAGTCGAAAACTCCCCGTTGAAAAGTCCATTTTATGGCCGGACTCTGTCCGTTTATTTTCTTGATACTGGGCCCAAATGGGCCTTAGAGTTGGGTTAATGAACAGTTAGGCTTACTACGGGCCTCGGGGGCTTTAGGCTGGCCAGTCACGTGCCGGTCCGGCCCATAGGTTGGGTCGTGACAAATGTGGTATCAGAGCTTAGGCTCCAGATTCATAGGGAAAAATTATCTAAGTGTTGGGAAGAGTCTACTAGGAGTCACATGCGGAGTATAGGATTCTGTTTCATCTTTTCCTGTAATTCTTTGTTTCTAGATTCTACGTTATACCTCAGGAAATATAAGATTACCTCAGTTAGTGTCTTGATTTTCGTGGAGTACACAGAAATGTGAAATAGAGTTAGTAGACATGTGAGATCTATCATGAGGATACATACTCCAAGAAATGTTATATTTTTGTCAGTATGGGTTTAAATGGTGTGCCCATTTCGCGTAAGACACGAGTAAATAAAAGTGAGTCTTAAAAGTACAGTTGCCCTAGATAAGGATGAGGATACCACTCATCGGTCATCGATCGATGACCCGTCGTAATAAGTTTGTGATAATAGAAGATTCAGGAGAGATAAGAAATTAGGAGACCTAGTCTGTCAGGACGTATCGTAGTAACTATACAATGTTCTCGATGTCTGCTCTATAAGCTGCAGATTACAGTACCGACATGAGATTATTGTGTAGAGCTGCGTGCATCCCCGTGGTGCTCCATAATGAGGGTGTTTGAGATGGCTTCTGTTTTGGTACAGTTATGCCAGAACAGAGTTCTATATTTGCAGAGGAGTTGGGAACTCCTGGCTAAGAGTCTAGAGTTAGAATATTGAAAGGTTACAGTTGGGTGATAACTAGAGTCAGTGACTCAGTTACCCCAGCATGAGCTAGAGTTACATCAAGAGTTGCCATCAGACCAGAGGTTTCGGACTAGTTGCAAAGTAAAGGTGACACTTATAGAGTGAGAATAGTATACCTTGTGTGTATCAGTATGGAATAAAGTACAACTCTACTACCTAGAGAAGGTCGAAACTATGAATTGATGATTTATAGAGCTATGATATGATAAAAGAGTCATTAACTTGACATGGTTCTGGCAAGGTGGTAGATGTAGTACCTTTGTTGCAGCAAGTTAGGATATAGTCCTATCTTTTCAGAATGGATCGAAGGTTATTACTGATAATGATGACTTATGGAATAGTGTCCCAGATGGGACTGTAGAGTGTGGTAGAGAGTAGTTGGCTCGGGTATCCTGGAGAGGATACAAGTTCCATTATAGGAATCATATATAATCAGATCACGATGGATGTAAATCCTTTGAATTGGATGACGGGTTTGGGTGCCCGAAATCTTAAGTTTTGGAATTGAGTAAACATGGAAAATAATAATAATAATAATAATAATAATAATAATAATAATAATAATAATAATAATAATAATAAAAATAATAATAAATAAAATTACTGCAGAATCAGTTCTCGAGGTAGTAAGGGTATTATGTAAGCTAAAGGATAAGAATAGAGATCATACAATAAAAGTATGACTGTAATTTGCTGAGTTCCTTTCTAATTTCAAATTATTCAAAACAATAGTATAATCTAATTATAATAGTGTTAAGAGTAATAAATTAGCGAAGATAAATCACAGAAGGCCAATGGATAAAGAAAGTGCAGAATGAAAGTTTGGGCAATTGATTGCAGATGCAATATAATCTAAATGCTAGTGGAAGTACTAGCTAGAGTGGTCAAAGGACCAAATCTGAGTAGCACAGACATATGATAACGCGATAGAGACTCTGAAAGATATAGTTAGCAAGTACTGCTATTATGTTAGGAAAAAAAATGGAACCAGGGATAGAATAGTCAAGTTCTATTTTGGGTAAGACAAAGGAAATAAATGAAAGGACAACCTAAAGAGCGCATAATAAAAGGAACAAAGTTAAGATATAGGATAGGCTAAGTGTTATTCTTGGCAAGGAGAATGACAAGGATGGAAAACCCAAAATGGGACCACATTAGTGAGAAAAGTGATGGAGGTATGGAATACAATAATAATGAGTAAATGTTAGAAGGTGTGCGATGGTATTGCGGACTACCTAAATAGGTAGAGAAAGAGAAGTTAGTAAGCAGTAAGTTGAATAAAAGTCAGTCTAAGGGATCAAATAGGTATGATGAGAGGAAAAGAATGATAGATAATGACACATAGGTTTTAGGTTAGTCTTTTTAGCTAGTGAGAAGGTATTTAGAGTTTAGTTATGAATGTCAGTAAAACATTTTTAGTGTGATCAACAGAATCACTTTGTAGTGAAGCAATAACGACAGGACAATAGTAGGGGTAGAACGAAAAGTGACAAGTCTGGATGGTTATAAATCACTAGAAAGTTCAAGGATCAAATTAATGACCCTAGATAAGGGTGGAATTAGTGTTGGAAGAATTTATTAGTGAGAGAAATCTTTCAGCAATCAACAAAAGTTAAGGGCACAATAAAAACGATGATAGATATCAATCATAGGTCGAGTATAAGTAAAGTTAATAAATTATAAAATATTATGTCAAGAAGGAAAATGGTACTGCAGTAAAGGGTTCATGCAGATGATACCTTATAGGTAGAGCATAATTGTGCTAGGAGATGATGAAATTTGGAGAGAAAGACCAAGAAACTTAGGTGAAACGTTATAATATGACAATCGGGTGTAGTTGAATATAAGAGGATATTTTCTTTCTTTTCAAGTTTAGCTTGTGCTTTTGGTTCTAGAAGGTTATATAAGGAACAGTAACTGAGTCAAGGAGACCTAGTTATTGAGAGTTTAGTAGGCACAAATTCATACATAATTTCCTGATATGAGAATGACAGTAAGTGCATACCTAGTATTAAGTATGAAAGGAATGAGCAGTAATGACAGGAGTTAAATTGAGTTAGCTACTAAGGCTTGCAACTGTTTTAAACTATGAGTGGAGGAAGTACTATTTATGGTTGAGATTCAATAGATGAAATTGTTCTTGATGGGTAATTTGAGGTTGAAGTTTAGAAAGCTATGGGCGGTATATATGATTATATTAAGGAGAATGAATACGTGAAGTATCTTGTTTGGAATTAAGGCATGACACATATTTCCTACAGTAGTGTTAGTTCGGATGGAACTTATAGTTTATGGGGCTCATATTCATCCAGGATAAGCAATTTCCTACTAAGGTGATAGGGAATGATAATGTTACGATAGTTAAGTTGGAAAAAAGGGGATACAAGAAAAAAATTTTCTATGGGTAATTATAAGTGTTACATAAGGTGAAGAATGTCTTTGGTAGGAGTAAATCATAAGGTTAGAATTCTTGAAGTAATGAAACTAGTAATCAAGATAAGACTAAGAAATAAAAAGAAAGTTAAAGTTGATGATGGGATAGACATCTTTGAAGGAAAAGGTGTAAGGATGAGATAGGACTAAAATTAAGGAATAAGTACAAAGAGTTGAAATGATACTAACAATACCAAAAATAGGAAAAGGGAAGTGGATAAGATGCAAAGGACGGAAGAGAGCTCGATAGAGTCGGTTATAATGATGAGGATAAGGAGTGTCTAACCACCGCCCTGTGTTAACACTACCTATGAGCGGTGAAGGATACAGGTGTCTTGTGACGCCTCGAGTTGGCCTAGGGTGTGTTTTGATGCGGAATGGAAAAGTAGTGGCTTATGCTTCAAGGCAGCTGAAGAGGCATGAGCAGAACTATCCCACCCATGATTTGGAAATGGCGGTTGTAGTCTTTGCACTAAAAATCTGGAGACACTACCTGTATGGTGAAGTGTGCGAGATATACACCGACCATAAGAGTTTGAAGTACATCTTCCAGCAGAGGATTTAAACTTGAGACAGAGGAGATGGATGGAGCTTACGGAAGACTATGATTGCCCCATCGGTACCACCTGGGAAGGCCAATGTAGTAGCAGATGCTTTAGCGAGAAAATCTTCCGCGGTTTGGCGCACATTTCAGCGGAGAAGAGGCCGTTGATTCAGGAGGTACATGAGTTGATGGATCAAGGTTTAATCATAGATCTTTCAGATGAGGGGTATTGTTGGCTCACTTTTCAGTGAGGCCAGACTTGAGGGACAGAGTTAGAGTTTCCCAGCACAGAGACCAACAATTGATGAAGATTATAGAAAGAGTACAGCAAGGTGAAGGTGGTGAGTTCGGATTTGCCAATGATGGCGCCCTAGTGCAAGGTTCTAGGATATGTGTGCCCGATGTTGACAACCTCAGGAATGAAATCATGCGAGAGGCACACTACACACTGTACAGTGTCCACCCAGGTTCCACCAAGATGTACCATGATGTGAAAGATAGCTATTGGTGGAATGGCATGAAGAGAGACATAGCAGACTTTGTGTCCAAGTGCTTGACTTGTCAGAAGGTGAAGTTTGAACACTAGAGACCGTCAGGGAAGCTGCAAGAGCTCCCTATCCCAGAATGGAAGTGGGAAATGATCACTATGGATTTTATGACTGGGTTGCCTCGTACCACGCGAGGATATGATTCGATATGGGTAATTGTAGACCGCTTGACCAAATCAGCTCACTTCTTACCTGTAAAGACTACATACTCTGTGGCACAGTATGCCCAGCTCTACATTCGAGAAATAGTCAGATTGCATGGAGTTCCGGTTTCCATAATATCTGACAGAGGGCCCCAGTTCACTTCTCGGTTTTGGAGAAAATTGCAAGAGGCACTTGGCATACAGTTGAACTTTAGTACTGCTTTCCACCCTCGAGACAGACGGACGATCAGAAGGACAATCCAAACACTGGAAGACATGCTTCGCATGAGTGTTTTGGATTTTGGAGGTCAATGGGATGACCAGCTAGCTTTGGTGGAGTTTGCCTACAACAACAGTTATCACTCCAGCATAGGAATGGCACCCTATGAGGCACTATATGGAAGAAAGTGTAGGTCTCCTCTGTGTTGGACAGAAATGGGGGAAGCGAAGGTTCATGATGTAAACCTAGTGCAGTACACTTCAGAAATAGTTCCTTTAATCGAGGAGCAGCTTGACTTTCAAGAGGCGTAAGAGTTATGCGGACCCAGACGGAGGGATGTGGAGTTTGCGATGGGCGACTATGTATTCTGAAGGTTTCTCCAATGAAGGAGTCATGAGATTTGGAAAGAAGGGCAAGTTGGCACCTCGGTATATTGGACCTTTTGAGGTTCTTGATAGAGTTGGAGCGATTGCCTACCGGTTGGAGCTACCACCCAACCTCTCTCACGTTCATCCGTGTTTCACATCTCCATGCTCGGAAATACATTCTCGATCCTTCTCATGTCTTTACCGGATGTGATAGAGCTAAAGAGAACTTGACATTTGAGGAGCGACTGTAGCCATAGTGGACTACCAAGTGAGGCAGTGAGATCAAAACAGATCCCTATGGTTAAGGTTTTGTGGAGGAGTCAGTCAGTGGAACAGTGCACCTGGTAGTTAGAACGGGACATGCGTAGCAAGTACCCTTATCTGTTCAATTTATAATCATGTGCTTTATTACGCCTTGTGTAAAATTCGAGGCGAATTTTACGTAAGAGGAAGAATGTAACACCCCTGATTTTTATATATTATTATTGGGCTTCGTGTAGGTATCCTCAATTCGCGAAAATTCGACAGTTGTCCGGATCTGTAAATTTCCGGCGAACAGAACCAGCCTAGGAAAAGTCTCGAAATTGGATCGAGGTTTTGGCTACCCCACCATTGTCGGGCATCCCGAGCACGTTCCCGAAGTCGGAATCGGCAAAGGTAAACCCGAACCTTGCTTTTTCGTAATTTTCTAGTGCTTAAATAGGATTAAAAATCCATAAAATATTCGTGATAGCTTAGAAAATTACGATTCTTTTTGCAATAGCTTAGTAATATTTCTAAGGACATGCGGGCGAGTTTTATAATTTTTAGAGCTTATTTGGGCGGTTTTGCAAAAATGATCAATTATAAGGACTAAATTGAAATTTTACATATTGTGATGAATGATTGATTTGATGGGCCCGGGAGGGCTGTGTGATGTGATTGAGTTGTGGATATATGGATTGTGGATATAGAAGTGTGTTTTGAGCCCTTTTGCAGTTGGGTAGGTCCTAGGTATAGGGAGACTCACGGATTTTAACACGACTTAGGACGTATTGGGTCTTTTCTTGATTTATATTGAGTCATTTGTATTAAATAATTATAATATAATTGTCGTGAGCCGGATGACCTTCTTCCTCCGCCCGCCACGGTGATTGTCAAAGTCTGTGAGTAAAATATTAATTTTAATTGTAATTTCGATATTATTATATGTCAGCATGCCCATGCATCACTTATATGCATATAATTATGTAGTTAAACTCTAGGCATGATTTATGTTGCATTGATAACTGTTAAAGTGCCATGAATGTTGTTGCGGTAATTTGGAGCAGTGTGCGTGCGTTGGCGTGCGTGTGATGTGGTGTGGAATATGGATAGGACGGGTAGTCAAGGCTTGAGTTCTTGGGGACCCGATCCTTCGAGGGTAGTCACGGCTTGAGTTCTTATTTGGGACCCTCGATTTGGTTATTAAGTGGAAGTCCGAAATGAGTTCTTGGCACACGAGTTGGATTTAAGAGAGTTGTATAGGGATCGGCTCCCATATATTATGATTGATGTTACGAGTGCGTGAGTGCTCCAAATTTACCTTTTTGATGTTAGGATGTGAAAATATTGTTGATGTTGCATTTCACTCTACAGGGTGCATTAGTTTTAGATAGTTATAGAGATTATGGTTAAAATTGATATTTTACTCTCTTAGTCGAACGCTCACTCCTGTTCAAAAATTTTTACAGGCCACAGGAGGATATTTTATTCTGGGTTAACCTGCTTTTCTACTTCGCAGGTTGTTTATCAATATTTGTGTAATTTTATTTACTCCTAGAATTTTCGCATGTGTTAGAAGTATTTATTGATTATGGTCTGTAATATTATTATCATGTTGGACCTGTAAACGTATAATGATATGCATGTTTGATGGATTGGATGAGGGAGCTGAGCTCCCATTTATTATTATGAGGATATGAGTATGTGGAGGGTGAGCTGAGCTCCCCAATTGAGTATTTATTGTGTTTACAGGTCGGGTGAGTCGAAAACTCCCCGTTGGAAAGTCCATTTTATGGCCGGACTCTGTCCGTTTGTTTTCTTGATACTGGGCCCAAATGGGCCTTAGAGTTGGGTTAATGAACAGTTAGGCTTACTACGGGCCTCGGGGGCTTTAGGCTGGCCCAGGTCCTAGTGCCGGTCCGGCCCATAGGTTGGGTCGTGACAACTAAGTTCACCGCTCAGCGATAGCTTTGTATGCTGTCACAAGTGAAAGAGAAGATATAGCAGTTGAGTGAGGACACTTGAAGCTGTGAATTGAAGTTGTCTATGGGTATAGCATAGGTATACCCTTGTATATTAAGTTTTGATGTACTCATGTAGTTATATGTATGAAATTTCATTCGAGCAGTTGTACAGAATCACTTGTAATATTATTTTGGGATTGTAATCAAATGTAAATTTTTGTAATATTAATTTTGTTATCTCAATGAATACAAACATTTAACTTTCTTCCCAAGTATTGTAAATAATGAATTATTTTCTGTATGATGAGATTTATTGAGAATGAGTTGATTGAGTTCCAATTGGACATAATATATTTTTGTAAATTGTTTTTTTTTTCAACAGGTTATGAAGAATTGATTTCATATAATTTTAGCAGTAACCACACGGATTTTTCACAAAATTTTAAAAATGCTTAATTATTTCTACATAAGATTTATGACATATAATTAATTTGAAAACACTTAGTTTAAGTTTTTATCACCACGCCAGATTGTTAAATGGGATTGTTTTGCCAAAATCTCTTATAATATATTTAATATATTATTAGTAGGCGAAGTACGATAATTTATTAGGTATACTACGGGATCATGCCACATCTTACGAAAGGGTAGGGGGTGACAGAAGAAAGATTACAAATTGATGAATTAATTACAAGTTTATTATCCAGTTCGAATTTTGATACAGAAACTGAACTGCTTACAAAAATCAAATTGAAAATCAATGTTCTTTCAAAAGATCAAAAGTTACTTTTAGAAATCTTTACCCAAGTTGAAGATCCTTAACTGCAGAAGAAATTTTTACAAAAACCTTAAAAATCTTTTGAAGAATAACCAGTACAAAACCCTTTTATTTTGCTCTCTATTGTAAAAAACACAGATGACCTTACGACCATATTGGGGAGAAAGAAGACGTCAAAACAATCCTCAGTTTTAGTCATCAAGTGGGGCATGTTAATTGGAGTCCGAGTTACAAAATCTAATTGTGAAGGGACAAGATTTTTAGGAAACTGAGTCCTCCAAGGAGTCAGAAGACTATTGTTTTCTCAAAAACTTGTCAATATACAAATCATTTCAATATGTCCAGAAGTATTAGCAAATGGAGAGCTACAACAAGTGATTCATTACTTCTACCTAAATACAAAACTTCCTCCTCTCTATCATCTTCCGAATTGGCTATGCAATCATGAAGATCATTTTGTCCAAATCAATAAATGGCAAGCAAAGACAATTGTCAATAACCGACAAAGGTATCGATATTCAAAGTATATACCAGTCCATACGAGTACATATTCTCGGATATTTATTCACTATGAACATTTACCAAATCCAAAACCTCTTCATATTGAAATACAATATGAAAAATACATGATTCAATATGAAAAATATTATGACTTATCATCTGTCTCGTCAGAAGACGAAATGAGTGAAGATGAGGAGACATGGCACAACTTACAAAACATGATGGAAGGATGAAGGGATGGTCCTAGCTCCACTCCACTTAAAGCAAAAAAAATCAAAAGACCGGCAAAAGAAATTTATAGCGGATGAAAATAAAATAAAAGGGGAAGAAATTAATGATAGAAAATCAATATAAAGAAAAAAAAAATAAAAGAAAAGTAAGAAAAAATTATAGAATTGGAAAAAAAAATTGAAAGAAGAGGCTTTTTAAACAATGATCATAACAACATTATTATTCTTGTAATGCTTTATAATGAAGTTGAATAATCGTTTATGATGAGAAAGAAAGAATTTTCTTCTTTATTAATTGAATAAATTTATTTACTTAGACATTTAAAATGCTCTATTTTTAAAATATATATTTTTCAAAAAACACATTTTCAAATATTTTATTTTCTATAAAGCATGATATAAATATTTTGATATAAAATTAATTTCATTTATTAAAAAAATTCCAATAAATAAATTTATTCTTAAATTATAAAAAAAATGTCCAGTATAATAAATTAAAAGATAAATTGATAAAATCCATTATATTTAACTATGAAAATGCAATTTACCAAATCCTTAAGTAAATTACTTTGCTTGCACAAGGGAAGTACAATGACCTACTTCTTAAAAAGTTAGTTTGATATTGCAAATTAAATAAACGAGTTTTTTGCACATTCCAAGAAGTTCTAGCCCCTAGTTTTTCCTTACTTTAACAAACAAAGTCTTCAAAAAAATCTTAAACTTTGAGATTTCAACAATTCTACTCCAATTTTTTTTTAATAAAAATACCCAAAACTTTAAACTCTTTTATAATTTTACCCTGCTGTCTATTTTACCGTTAAAGATAATGGTGAAAATGACCCAAAAAAATCCAAAATTTATCTTTTTTCTTTTTTTTTTTATAATTGTATCCTAAACTAATTTTTTAACAAATATACTCTGAATTTGAAATTTACTGCAATTAAACCCCATAATTAATTACCCCATTCAATGCTAATAGAGGTGTTAGGTTAACAATTTTAATCTCTCAAATTAAAACTAATTAAATATAATTTATAATAAAATAAATTATAATTGATGAATTAATAAATCCTTTTTTAGAGCAGTTAAAATGGGTCTGATTAAGTTTTTGAGAAGGGATGTTGATAGAGAGTGAGGTAGAGTCTTCATAAGGGCATAATTGAGTTGGGCAAAGGTAAGCATTGCAGAGATAATAGCTTATCAAAATGATAAAATGGGAGAAGTGGTGTTAGTTTTACAGGAAATAGTTTTTTTTTTTCTTTTTATTATAAATTAGATTTAATTAATATCAATTTAGAGATTAGAAATACTGACTTGACACCTTTATTAATATTGAAATTGATAATAATGAAGGGTTTGATCATAATGAAGTTTAAAATTCAGGATATAGTTATTAAAAAAAATAGTTTAGAGTACAATTATAAAAAAAAAATAAAATTTGTGATTTTTTAAGATATTTTTGATGCTAACATAACAAAGTTGATTATATTAATGGTAGAATAGACAACAATATGTAATTATAAAAAAAATCAAAATTTAAGATATTTTTGTTAAAAAAATTGAAATAAAACTTAGACACCACTTTTTTATAAATATGATAAATATTTATGGCATTTTGGAGGTATCTACCCAATTCATGATCCATGCCAATGAATATATGTGCGTATGCATTCAAGTGAGAAGACAGGCTAGAGAGGCAAGTCTAAAGTCTTTTCTCTAGGCAGGATATTGTAAAGAAACCCACAAAGTAATAGTTTTATTTGGGCCACTATGGAAAGAGCAATTCACACGCAAACACAGGTACTGATTTTCTCTTTAAAGTTGGCTGAGTTAGGTTCAATTAGACTTATTAGAGTGCCTTTCTTCTTTGCTGGGGATTCTTCCTTTGAAAAAGAAAAATTATAAGGTGATTATCTATTCTCATCCCCACCTATATTAATTAATACATAAGCGTGCATAAAACTTAATTTGATTAGCCAATGACTTAATTAGTTTAATAATAAAAATAAAAATATTAAAAATAAAATCAAATTTTATATCTCATTGATAAAGAAATCATAGATTTAATTCGGCTGAAATTATTAATTATTATGTTCTAACCTAGACATGTCCGATTTAATTTAAAATTGAGATTAAAATTGATCAATAATTATTAAAATCAAATCGAAATTTAGAGAATTGAATCGATTCAGGTTTAAGAGTTTCTTGAACGTTGAACTGAATTGAAATTGTTGATCCAATCCATCAATCTAATTAGATTCTATTCAAGTTTTACTTTTAAAAAATATTAAACAAATTTAAATTATTAAAAAAATTACTCGTGTTTTCTAAATTTGTATATTTTAATTGACTTAAATTTCATAGTTAAAAACTTTAATTATCTTATATAAAATTACAAAATTAAGTCAATATTCAATTTTTAATTTTCAATCAAGATAATTGACTTTTTACTTTTAATTTTTAATTAAGATGTCTCTTCTAAAATTAGGTTAATTTTCTAATTGCACATTTTATTTGACTTTTTATTAAATTCTTAAAATTAACATTCTTATATTTAAATAATTTGATTTTTGTATTGAAATGATATTTATTTTTATGTTAAAGATTATTATTTAATTATTAAAACAAATAATCCATTAGTCAATTGATGTACACTCATTTTGCTTTCCAATTGATTAAAAAAAAAAAAGAAGGTAATTGGAAAACAGCAAAGCTAATGTGTATATAATATATCCTTTTTCATGGGAAACATGTTAATTTTATATAATTGGACACATGATACCTAAAAGCCTCGCAAAGGAAAAGACAATAGTCTTGGCCTTCATTGACTTTGCATTGGGAGAGATTCCCATAATTTCACTAGTAATTTCCTTTTTTATTAATTTAATTTCAATTTAATTTTAATTCAAAATTTCATAATATTAAAAATAATTTTAATATTATAAATTTCATGAATTAAAACTCATTTAAATTTGTAATTGAATTAATTTTTCTTGTGAATAATGGCTAATTTAATAAATTAAATACATTACTTATAAATAAATTATACGAAATTCCTTTATGTATCAAATAATACATTAACATAGAGCGTAGTTAGATTATGTTGGGCTGCCAACTTTGAGAATTTTGTCAACAAATACAAAAGCACACGCTATGAATGCACATCTTGACTAATTCATTTTCTGTTAAAGAGTTGTTGATCCTACCTTGACCCTCCATTTTATGGTTTATCTATCGCACATTAAACACACACACACTTAGTAATAAGAAAAAAAAAAAAGGCAACCACATAAAGAGACAGATTCAGCAATGTGTCTGCGATTTCACGCAGGCACGAGCCATGCTTGGGCCGAGGGAAACATTGGGCCTCTTGAGTTTTTAAAATTTTTTAGGAGTGTAATGATAGTTTCTCAAAAAAATCAGTATTTTTTATCATTGCCATATAAATTTTATGGAAAGCCCCATAAAATTTTAATAAGAATTTTAAAATTTTTTGGGAGTACAGACATAGTGATAGTTTAACTCCGCCTAAGTAGTTTGCGCTTAGCTGGTCCTGAGCCCAGATAAAGGAGGAGGGTTGCGGTAGGTGACAACCAGCGTAAAAATTTCATCACACCTTATAATATGGATTCAAATGATATAAACGTTGGGGCGTCCTCTACTAACGATGCGCTACATCAGAGCCCGGGTAGTGAGAAATATGCAAGGATGTAGGGCGTTCACCGAAAGCGACGCGCCATACCGGCGCCCGGGTGTGGTGTTAAGTGAGCAATATTCCCACATCATGGACGGGTGTGGGTAAAGAAGTTAGTCCATAGGATAGATAGTAGAACAGATAGTGGAACAGAACATAAGATAGACATAGAAAACAATAGAAGATATCATAAAATGAGACCAATTAGGAAGGAACAGGATAGGAGGAGGATCAGGGTTGGTACGTGGAATGTTGGATCACTTACAGGAAAATTAATGGAGCTTGTGGATACCTTAGAAAGGAGAAGGGTGAATATTGCTTGCATTCAGGAGACTAAATGGGTAGGAGAGAAAAGCAAGGAAGTGGGTAATTCAGGGTACAAACTGTGGTTTACTGGAAAGGAGAGAAATAAGAACGGAGTGGGCATAATCATAGACAGGACATTGAAAAACGCTGTAATAGCTGTGAAAAGAGTAGGAGATAGAATTATACTAGTAAAGCTAGTACTAGAAGGAAAAATAATAAATGTAGTTAGTACTTGTGCCCTCACAAATAGGACTAGATAGTGAGAGTAAACAAAGGTTGTGAGAAGATATGGATGATTTAATGCAAAGCATACCGAATGAAGAGAATATTTTCATTGGTGGAGATTTGAATGGACATGTAAGAAGTGATAGGCAATGTTATGAGAATGTTCATGGAGGTTTTGATTTTGGCAGTCGAAATGAGGAGGGAAAAGGCATCCTGGATTTTGCTATGGCATACGACCTAATACTAGCAAATACCTACTTTATAAAAAGAAAGTCACATTTAGTGACTTTCTATGCAAGGATTGTAAGGTCATTCCAGAAAAGGCTTTAACAAGTTAACATCGGTTAGTAGTTTTGAATGTCAAGTTTAGGAACAATTCAAGTAAGGTCAGAAGAAATAGTGTAGCTCGAACAAAGTGGTGGGAATTCAAAGGAGTAAAGCAAGTGAAGTTCAAAAGTGAGCTTCTCGAGTCCGAAGCTTGGAAGCTGAATATGGAGACCAATGATATATGGATACAGATGGCATCAAAGATTAGAGAAGTAGCTAGAAAAGTACTTGGAGAATCTAAAGGACATAGACCACCCTCAAAAGAGAGATGGTGGTGGAATGAGGAAGTACAAAAGGCAATGAAGAGAAAAAGGGAATGGTATATGAAATTATCTAAATGTGATAATAATGAGGCATATGAACAGTACAAGATAGCAAAGAAAGAGGCAAAAAAGGCAGTTAGTCAAGTAAGAGCACAAGCCTTTGAAAAGTTATATGAGAAACTTGAAAATAAAGAGGGGAGAAAGATATTTATAGATTAGCAAGGAGAAGAGAAAGGAAATGTCAAGATCTCAATCAAGTTAGGTGCATTAAGGATAAAGAAGAAAAAGTATTAGTGAAAGATGAAGACATTAAAGAAAGATGAAGAAATTATTTCAATGATCTCTTTAATAATAGTCAAAATGGTAATAGCGTGAATATAGACTATAGAACGATAGAAAAGAATGTGAATTATACTAGAAGGATTAGATCTTTAGAAGTAAAGGAAGCACTTAAGAGAATGAAAGTAGGTAAAGCCTGTGGACCCGATGGAATACCAATTAAAGTGTGAAAGTGTTTGGGAGATATAAGAGTGACATGGTTAACTAAATTATTTAATAAGATTATAAACTCAAAGAAAATGCCTGATGAATGGAGGAGGATTATTTTAGTACCTATTTTTAAAAATAAGGGAGACATACAGAGTTGCTCGAATTATAGGGGAATTAAACTCATGAGCCATACTATGAAGTTATGGGAGAGAGTTGTGGAGCATCGACTACGTCATGATACTTCTATCTCTCTCAATCAATTTGGCTTCATGCCTGGTCGTTCAACTATGGAAGCGATCTTTCTCGTTAAAAGTTTGATGGAGAAATATAGAGATGTGAAGAAAGATCTACACATGATTTTTATTGATTTGGAGAAGGCTTATGATAGTGTTCCAAGAGATGTCCTATAGAGTGTGTTAGAACAAAAGAGGGTATCTATTAGGTACATACAAGTATTGAAAGATATGTATGAAGGAGTAACTACTATTGTGCACACAGTGGGAGGAGATACAAGAGATTTTTCGATCTCAATTAGATTACACCAAGGATCAGCTATAAGCCCTTACCTTTTTACATTAGTTCTAGATGAATTGATGAAACATATACAAGAGAGTATTCATTGGTGCATGATGTTTGCGGATGATATTGTTCTGATAGATGAGACGCGAGAAGGAGTCAATAGAAAACTAGAGCTTTAGAGAAGTACTCTAGAGTCAAAGGGTTTTAAGTTAAGTAGAACGAAGATAGAATACATGCATTGCAAGTTCAGTGAAAGCCAAATTGGTGATAGGGAAGGAGTTAGTTTGGATGGAGTGGTACTGTCCCAAAGTAATCACTTTAAATATCTCAGCTCAGTCCTTCAAGTAGGTGGGGGATGTGAGGAGGATGTTAGTCATAGGATTAAAGCTGGATGGTTGAAGTGGAGACATGCCATGGGAGTTTTATTTGATCGCAAGATTTTCAGTAAGTTGAAAGAAAAATTTTACCATACAGCCATACGACCGGCTATGTTATATGTTAGTGAGTGTTGGGCATTGAAGGAGTCATATGCGTCTAAGATAAGAGTTGCAGAGATGAAAATGTTAAGGTGGATAAGTGACCATACTAGACTAGATAAAGTCCGTAATGAGAGTATTAGAGAAAAGGTAGGAGTGGTACCAATTGAGGATAAGTTGAGAGAAGGGAGATTAAGGTGGTTTGGTCATGTGAAGCGTAGACATACAGATGCTCCAGTTAGACAAGTAGAGCACATTAGGTTAGAGGATAGAAAGAAAAAAAGGGATAGACCTAAATTGACTTGGAGGAGAGTAGTACAATATGACCTAGAAGCATTACAAATTTCTGAGGATTTAACCCAAAATCGTTTATAGTGGAGAAAGCGAATCCATATAGTCGATCCCAAATTTTGGGGATAAAGGCTTAGTTGAGTTGAGATATAGTGATCGTTTCTAAAAAATTAATATTTTTTTTATAATTTTCCATCAAATTTAATGGGGCATTGGGCCCTAATATTTTAAAAATTTTTAGGGTTTTATTAGTAATTTTATAAAGAAAAATCTAAATTTTTTCACTACCTTTTGAAAGAATAATATAGCATTGAAATGCAAATCCTTTAAAAAAAAAAATCGAAACATCATTGTATCTTTTTCTTTTTTCCATCAAATTCATTTTAATACAATCACTAATTTTTTTTCTTTGAAATTTAAATCATTGAATAAAATTATTCAATGGAAGTCTAGCAACACATTTTTCTTATCCTTTTTTATCAATTTGAAATTTTAATGGCTTTCTTCTCATAATCTCATAAATTAAAATCATGTCATTTATTTTATTTAATCTATAATTTTAATTATATTTATTTTTTCATAATTACTTTAAAAAATTAAATTCTAGATAATTAGATAGGTTTTTTAATTTTAGGCCATCAATAAATTGTAAATTCAATAATTTCTAATGTTAAACATTCATTATAATTTTTTACTTACAGTTGATATATATTTATATCCCATTAATTGAATTTTTGGCTCCGTTATTGTATATATATTATTTTTATGAATTTTTAATTTTAGGCCATCAATATATTATAAATTCAATAATTTCTAATGTTAAACATTCACTATAATTTTTTAATTATATATATATATATATCCCATAAATTGAATTTTTGGCCCATTATTGTATATATATCATTTTTATGAATTATATATTTTAATTGAACCTCCTAATTAAAATTTCGGGCTCCATTCTTTGACTATGATAATACATCATATTAGGGTTACTGTTTATACTATAAGCTAGCATCTTAGGGATTCAAAATACAATAATGTTTCTGCCCTAATGCAACATAATACCATTTGCTACACTCCGCTTCACTCACCCATTCGTATGTGATTTGGCTTGATCAGATGGCCTGGATCCTGCTACGATGGGAGTTATCTCGGATGCTTCGAAGGTCATAATGGCTGTAATACCCCCATTTTTCTTAAATTTTATTTTCTTAAATTCAAAATATTATTTTTAATAAGATATTTTAATTAGATGTTATTTTAATAAAATTACTATTGCTTAAAAATTTAAATTAATGATATTGATTTAATTATAAATATTTCCAAGAATTTATTTAAACATATTATTATTATTATTATTATTATTATTATTATTATTATTATTATGAATAAGGTTTTAGTCAATTTTTTTTTTAAATGTGATAAATAAGATTTGGACATAGTTGAAGAGAAATTTGGACTTAGTTGGAAAATTTTGAAAGTTGAAAGACCTAAATGTAATTTTCAAAAAAAAGAAAAAGAGTACACTGATGGGACGTCCAGTAGAGAAAAAAAAAAGAGAGAGAAAGAACCAAACGGGAACTTTCTCCCTTCTCACTGTCGCAAGGGTTTTGCGGTCGCAGGATTATTCTCACCGAAGCGAAGAAAGTGAGGAGTCGTCACTTTAATTTTGAAGGAAATTAAAGAAAACTATTTGTAAAAATAAGATTTATGAAAACCACTTCTGAGACAAAGATTCTAGGTTCGGGGTCTATATACGGATGAGGAAGGTGTTAAGCACCTCATTTAACGATATGCTCTTTATAATCTAAGATAGATAATTTTTGGGGTTAGAATTATGATGTTGGTCCCTATTATTGGTGAAATGAACGTTTAATATTTCACCATATTGGATTTCCCAGGAACACAAGTATATGGGGTGACCCTACAGTGAATTGATGTTGTGTTTGTTTCATTTGTTATGTATTTATTAAGTTCCTCCCTCTTCGAATTAGGACTCTAATTCTGAAGCGGTGTTATTTGATTCCTAAAGATTCATAATGAGTAAGGAGGACTCTCGGCTCACACATTATGTACCTTATCATTGACGTTCCGAATAACTGAGGGTGTGATGTGTGTAATGGATTTACAAGAACTGATATAAGTATAGATTTTTATCCCTCTTAATTACGACACCAATTCAAAAGGGATGCGTTAATTGAAACCTAGAGAGCTCCCTTCCTTAATGAGGACTCTTAGTTAATGGAGGAAGGTCTCATCATCGGCATAATTACATATGAAATCTTTATCCATATTATTTCATGCAAAATTATCTAATTTCTTCTTTTTTTAAATAATAATATTTAATTTGATTAAGTTAATATGGGGGGAAGAGATTATTCCTTGGTAATGAGGAGACCTCTAGAAGGACTCTCCATCGGGTCTTAAAAATTTGGGGTTCTTGGAAGGACTCTCCCGTGAACTGAACATTGAAATGTATTTGATAAGTTCTGTAAAAAATAAGAGTTAGTAAGATATCCGTAAAAATAAATTTAACATTGGGAATTTCAGGGAAAGGAGTCTCCCGATTTCCCGTAATGAGCTTTTTGTAAAAAGGCATAAAAATAGTGAGAGTTTCCAGGAAAGGACTCTCTCCCGATCTCTCCCATTTTATATTGGAATTTTAAACTAGGGATTCAGGAAAAGACTTTTTCTCGATCTTTTAATTTAACATTAGGGAAAATTGTCGAAGACACAGGCAGTTCCAGGAAAGGACTCTTTCCTGACCTCTGTGATATGGAAAATATGAAAGGGAATGTGTGGATGTTGAGCCGAACTCTTTGCTAATCTTCCACGTAATTCTCGATCTCTTGGTTGTTTGATCTTTCTTGATTCTAACCTCCTAACGCTCTGTTCGAACTCTTTGGCTTCGAATTTCGCGTCTAACAGTCTAAGGTCATCTCAGGTTTCTAATCACCTATCTATTGTTCAAGCTCATCCTAATTTCCGATCTTACAGCTCATCATCTGAGCTTGTTTTGAGTTTCGATCTCATGACTTGCTTGTTCAGCCTAGTTTCAATTTTTGACTTCTCCGCTTGTCTTAATCTTTTTATATCAATCCTATTCTCCCCATTATTTTCCCCATTTGTTAGAATCAAAAAGAAAAATTCCATGTCATTGTTTCCATCTGCATTCCTTATGATATTTATAGGATCAGTAGCCTTTGTACCATTCAAACTCATATTTACAATACAAAAAGGTAAAAGGTGACAATGATAAAAAAAAACAAAGTTTGCGGATGTCACGGTATAAAGTCATAAATAACATTAGTAAAATGAATTAAATTTGGCGCTGTCCTATTCTGAAAGCACTACGTGACATAGTAACTCAAAGATTCTTATGTCATGAACACTAGCTAATCATGCTCAAGTGGTAAAGTTGGAACGCTTACCTATGGAGTACTGAAGCAATGGAGGAGCCAATACCAACATCCCACGAATCTGGAGAGATTAAGACCGAGACGACGAAAGAACTTGAGCTGCTAAAAGTGATGAAGGTGAAAACTTGATGACGAACTGAGATTGAATTTCCAGGGTAATGCACGAGTATTGAAAATATGGATCATAGGACTTGTAGCTCTTCAAATGAGATACTTCAGAAAACTCATTTCTAGAGTCTCTAAAAACTTTAAGAGCCTTTTGGATCAAATACCATAGTATTTAATTTTAGAGATCTTTTTTTGATAATTACCACCCTCTTTACAATATTGCATGCAGGTATTCATAGGGAATGGGTACTCAAAATAGAGAGTTAGGATTCCAGCAGGAAGAGATGGAGGACTTAGATTTAAAAGGACGTGATCCGATGTCTTAGAATTAAAGAGAATCAATATTGAGGGTTGGGATTTGGTTCAGAATCTTTGTCCTTTCATTCTTTAATCCAACGATCAGAGGTCTTGCCTTACAAAATAGACCCAATGGCTGAGAACAAAAAGTGCCGAATCTGTTATTTACTTTTGATCTGAGGGCCTCAAATCCATCCTTACAATTATGATCAATGGTGTAAGTTGAGATGTACTGGGTTGCTTTAACCATTTGAAATCTAACGGCGAAGAGTGCATCCTTACAAATGAAATTGGTGGTGAGGGCTAAATCGTACCCAAAATGCTTTAACTGACTCGAATCTGACGGTAGGGGAATTATTCTTATGAATTAAGGGTTATGATTAAAAGCGATTCGACTCCCCGAGCCCTCTGATCTCTATAAGTCATTCCTCGGTCTGCCTGACCTCTCATTGTGATTGACTGATATGAGGCTTGTTATTCCGATCTCTATCCACTTTTCTGCATCCCGTCTTTTCTTGCTTCCCGATCTCTTCCTATTCCCCGATTCTTTTCCATCTTTCCTCTGTATCTGGCCTGTATTGGTCAAAGCAATAAATTCTTCAATTACCAATGAGCAGCTTTGAGTTCTGTAGGCATTAAATATCAAGGCCCTATATATATGCGGGAGGGGAGCCTGTCATTTTCACACTGACACTCTTCTCTCTTTGGCTAATTTCCCATGTGCTACTTCTCTGATTCTAACTTTTTCAGCAAGAATTCTCATAATGACGACCGCTTCAATCTTTTTTCGATCGCTTTTTTTGCCCATCGCTTGAAAATGGACTACTCCAGCGATCAGAGAATTATGAGAGCGTTATCCGATAACGGTGAGAGAATCGAACTAATTTACCTATCAAGGTCCAAAATGACTATCGTGATGGTCTCCAATCGATTTACCGGTATGATCTGTGGACTGATCTCGGACAAGGGGACCACTAATTTCAATATTGATGTCAGTGACCACCTTTTGAAGTTCGTTTGTCTCCTAACTATGTCAGGGGTCCCAATTGAGGCTCGATTCTGGTTGATGACATCGGCGATGACACCGAACTTTTTGTAATCTTTACCATAGTTGACGAGAGCTATCCTTCCGATCTCCACATATCTCTTAAATAACTTCTTGAGATTGGGGGTGATCCGAACTATGAAAGCAAGATAGGTAGAATGTAGTGTAGGGACATTTGTAATTACTGATCTTGAGAGATCGCCCAAATGATGTAATCTGATCCTTTAGAAATGAAATGAAGTCTTATTTATTCAAAATTGATTCAATTTATTCTTCTTTTTATTATTGCATTGATTATTTTTTCGATCTCTGATAACTGTGTCTAATCTGATCCCTCATCGAATCCCCATCCTACCGATTCCTTTGACTCAAAACCTTGTTCTATCGGATATATGGTCGATTCTCGTTAGCCGATCTTACTTGTCCGATCTCCTTGCTATGCTTATGGAATTTTCCTTTGTTGCATCATGGAAATGATCAAATCTCACTAATGGATATATCACTTAGGGCCTCGTGAGCATTTAATGCTCGGACAAGTATAAATAAGGGGGGGTTAGCCATTTACATTCTTATGTTGTTTTCTGATTCTCTACTCACCTCAAATCTCCTTGAAGGCTTTTCTCAAGTTCTTGATTTCTTCGGCACCAATTCATCATCAAGTAGTAGTTTTAATCTTTTTCCGGTCATTTTTTCTCCGTTATTTGAAAATGAGTGGCACTGACGATAAGAGAGTTGTAAGCCCGCTTTCCATTCACGTTTCTTGGTCTTTTGATGAAGGTGATGAGGCTGAACTGAGCAGGCGACCCGAAGCCGTTAGAGCTATTGTTTCGACCACTAGTCAGCCTACAGGGCCAAACCGGCAACAAGGCTCGATCATTAGGAGAGAGCCTCCCATGGTAGATGAGCTAACCTCAGTTCTGGGGATGTCCGATCTCCAGTTAACAAGCCAAGAGTTCAATCTTCCACCCAACTCCTTCAAACTCATTCGATGTCATGGAGACTTTCACGTCGATCATTACTTTGACAAGGTTGATATGATTGTGGTAAATGAGGAGCAATTGAAGGCTGGGCTGCGGTTTCCTCTGGAGTCACTTTACAAGGAAGTCTTAAAGTACACCCGGGTTTGCATCGCCCAGGTACATCCAAACTCGTGGTGAACCCTGATGGCTTTTAGATGATTATGCCGAGCTAAAGGACTCAAACCCACGGCAAAGGTCTTCACCGAACTACACAGGCTTATTTGATGGAAGGACAACGAGTTCTAATTTTTTCAGGCAAAATCACGCTGTGGGTTATTCACCGATCTCCCATCTTTGCTCAAAAATTGGAAAGATCAGTTCTTCGTACTTTGAAGCAAAGACCCCCGTGATTTCAAGGGGATTCCTCGAAGTTGGAATTATTTGGCCAAGAAGCCGGAGAGAAGAGTTGTACTGACTGATGTTGAGAGCGCCATGGTCAAGGAGCTCAAGAGCTAGGCGAACTCTTATAAATATTCATGCCTGGATATGATCATGGCCGAACTCAAGTCGTGGTTGATGAGCATGATTGCTCATGAGAACATCCAGCTGTAACTCTCTGATCTGGGTCCCGGGACGGGAAAAAACCTGAATCTTTAATCTCTTAGTCCCTAGCGATCTTACTAATCTCATTTTTCTATGCAGGTATGGCTGGAAATGAGGCAGCGAGGGAAGCTCAGAAACGAAATCAAGAGCTCAGTAGGAAGGTATTAGAAATAAAGAGATATGAAGCTCAGAAGAGAGCCGGGACTGAAGAGACGAGCTCGAAAGTTCTAATCCAAGATCAACCTATCCCAGAGGGGCAAATCCTTACCGTGGAGCCTCCCGCTCGATCTAAAACTCCTCCCCAACCTCTGATCACTTTAGCTTTAAATGGCGGATCCTCAGGGTATGGAGCTTCGTCTGAACGACCTCTTTTACAAACCGCAAGAATACTACTCCAATCATTGGAGAAGAACAAATCGGTGCGGGGAAATCTCAATTTGGCAAAAGTAGTGAGCGCCACGATCTATTTCCCTGAGGATTGAACCAGAATGGGTCCTGAAAATATTGATGATCTTCTCAACCTTTCGATGAGCTTGAGCTTGGAAGCAATGGCAACTCAGCACACGATCAGAGAGAAGGTTTATCTTATGAAGAGGGAGATGTTAAGGATGTCTCAAGACATGGCATCAATGCAGAACCAACTCTCTACCTCGAATGCTCGGATTGTTGAGCTGTAAGAATAAACGAAGTCTTCTGAAGAGAAGGCAGCTCGACTAAAAAAGGCACTTGACGATGTCCAGGTCAAGTTCTCTGAAGAGATTCAAGTAAAGGATGAGGAGGCTCTGATGAAAGAAGCTGGGGCTTATGTAAAAGCTCATAGTGATCTCCTTACCGAGCTTGTCAAATGTTATCCCGACGAGGACTTCGCCTGGCTCGAGGAACTTGCTCTGGGTGCTGAAGCTAAGAGCGAGGGTAAACAAGAGAGAGAGGAGGGAGTAAATGTTGAGGATGTAACTGAAGAGCAGGCTAGGGAAGATCCTCCTGCTGAATGACTTGTGTATTTTATTTCTTGGAATGAATTTTAAAGTTCTCTTTGTTTGTGATCAAATCTTGGTAAGATAAAAAAACATTAAATTAAGTACGAATGAGTATTGAATCAACTCCCACTTGATTGAATAAGCTAAGACACAGAACTTAAGATCTGTTATTGATCGTGAAACAACTGTTTAAAGGGATTTAATCATGAATGCAAGATGGGAAAGGCTTGTGATCGAGAACTGATTAAAACTCGGATGCATGTTACACTCATTTCATATAGGCATTTTAGGGTAGTTTTGCATCCATTTTGTCCTCATATTTTAGTGTATTTTATGTTTTTAGCTTTATTTTATCTTATTCGTTAACTTTAGATACTTTATATTTGATTTTTGTAATTTTTGTTGTTTTTGATAGGATTTTGTGGCAAATCAAAGATCAATGAGTGCAATAGGAAGTGATTTGAAGAGATTTGGAGTTCTTTAAGCATGAAGGAAAGTTAAAGAAATCAAGCCTTGAAAGAGCAAACCAGCCGAAATTTGCTTGAGGCTTTGCTTAAGATCCTGCTTAGGGTAAAGCGGCAGTGCTTAAGGTGCAGCACAAGTCAAGCAGGTGTAGAAAAGTCCATTTTACTCTAAGTCTGCCGAGATTTGCTGAAGGTCTGCTTAACCTTAAGCAAACAGTGCAACTAGAGGCTGAAATTTGCTAAGAAGCTGCTTAGGGTTAAGCCGAACCCTAAGCAGACTGCCCAGAACGTGAATAGTGCTGCTGACTTGGATAATTTTACACCTCATTTTCTATCCACTCCTTGACTCTTATTTACTTTTAGGGCAACCTTTTGGGACGATATAAATTGATCATTTCCTTATTTTTGCCACAAGAGGGAAGGGAGGAAAGACAAAAAGGAAAGAAAATTTAATAGAGAGAGAGAGGAGACGCCATTCTCTCTTGGGGAGGAGCTGCTGCACCAGTTTTGGAGCTCCAGAAACCAGAGATTTTGGTTCTTCTACCTGGGTTTTTCTATTTTAGTCCTTTTATCATGTTTTTCTTTACTCTTCCATCAATATCTCTTGTAAATACCATTATGAGTGAGTAATCTCTTTAGATTTCAGAGTTGGGAAATATGTTTTAGATTGATTTGTGGATTTATACTGGGTATTTCCTTATTTTACATAAATATGAGTTTTGATTCCTTCCTTGTGTGCTTGATTTACTTGCCTAATGTTGGTACCCATTGGGTATTGTGTTAATCTTTGATTGAAGGATCGAAAGGTGAAAGTCATTGATAGATAATCAAGGATTGGAACTTAAAATCACCTAGATTTAGAAATAAACTAGGATTTTAAAAAGAATTAATTATTGGTTACAAAACTTAATGGGTTTTAAAGTAATCAAATAACATAGGAAAGTAGGTTTGGTTATTTTAGAACACACTTTGGTTTGCTTGAAAAAGATATCAAAGGAATTTAGAATCAATTTCCTTCAAACTCTATTTTTCTCTAAAAATTGGAATGCCCAAGACAAATCCCAATTAATTTATGCATAAACCCCAACTCTGGAATCACTTTTTACCATAATTAGACTTTCATTTGAATTACCCATTGTTAATTTAGTTTAATTGCGAACTAGAATTAGAATTAATTTGTTTGCTCCTTACCCATTTCAATTAGATTAATCAATTTACCTTGCTCATTTACATTTACCATTTATTCATTAATCATTAGCCCAAATAATCGCTTCATTTATAGTTTGGTAATCAAACAGCAAATCCTCGTGGGAACGATACTTGATTCATCACTTTATTACTTGAGACGACCCGTATACTTGCGGATTTGTCAACATCAAGTTTTTGGCGCCGTTGCCGGGGATTTGATTTTTGTTTGATATTGAACAATTGTTTGTTTGGTTAATTTAGGCATTTTATTTTATTTTCTTTTTACCATTTTACTTTGAGAATTTGTTTATTTTGTTTTTCAGGTACTTTATTTTATGAGAAGGACAAAAAGTGAAGAAATCAATCTATTCTTTAACCCAGAAATAGAAAAGACAGCAAAAGCTTTAAGAGTAGAATCTAAGAGGAGAAAAGCTAAAATTAAAGCTCAACAACAACAAGAAAGAGCACAAGAGCAAGAGGAATTACAAGAAGAAATGGCCGACAACAACAACAACAATAACAACCGCTCTGTGAAGGATCATGCCTATCCTAACATTGGAGATTTCATGCCAAGTATCACAAGACCAAGAGTAGAAGCTAATAATTTTGAACTGAAGCCTGCACTCTGTCAAATGGTACAACAATCACAATTTGGAGGAAATCCAAGTGAAAGTCCACATGTGCATCTAGCACACTTTCTTAAGATCAGTGATATGTTGAAGATAAATGGAGTTTCTGATGATGCAATTCGACTCAGATTATTTCCTTTTTCTCTGAAGGACCGAGCTAGAGAGTGGTTACATTCTTTGCCACCGGGTTCTATCACAACATGGGATGAACTTTCTCAAGCATTTTTAGCTCAATATTTTCCACCAAGTAAGACAGCTAAGCTAAGAAATGAGCTAACTTCTTTCAAACCTAGAGATGACGAGAGCTTGTATGAAGCATGGGAGAGGTACAAGGATTTGCAAAGGAGATGTCCACATCATGGGATTCCTAAGTGGATGCTTGTTCAACACTTTTACAATGGAGTTTCACCTGCTATTAGAAGTACAATTGATGCATCTTCTGGAGGTGATCTTATGGAGAAATCTGAAGATGAAGCTTTTTCTACTCTTGATAAAATTACTTATAACAACTACCAATAGAGTTGTGAGAGGAATGAAATCAAGAAACCAGCTGGTATGTTTGAGCTTGATGCCATGAATATGATTAATGCTAAGTTTGATGCTTTGACAAGGAAGATGGACAAGCTAAGCATGAAAGTAGATTCTTCAGCCGGAGGTCCTAGTAATTCAGTAGAAGTTGGAGCTGCAAATGTCAATTGTGCAGCAGATTTTTCTGCACTTAATCAAGATTTTTCAAGTGAGCAAGTGGATTATGTGGGGAACTACAATCAAAGACCAGGTGGTAACTCATTTTCTGCAACTTATGATCCAGCATGGAGAAACCACCCCAATTTCTCTTGGGGAGGTAGACAAGAGCAAAATCAGAATTTTCAGCAACCTTCTGGATATCAACAACATCAGAATTTTCAGCAGAATAGAGGTCCTCCTCCTGGAATTTCTAAACCTCAAAATGCACATGCTCCACCTCTAGCACAACAAGCACAACCAGACAAGACAGCTAGGTTGGAAGCTATGATTGAAACTCTACTTGTGAGCCATCAAAGTCAACAAGAAATGATTTCTCAATTAGCATCTAAAGTGGATCAAATGGCAACACACAACAAGATGTTAGAGAATCAAATAGCTCAACAAGCTAGCTCTTCAAGTAACAAAGCATTTGGGAAGCTCCCTAGCTAGCCAGATAATTCAAGGGAGCATTGCAAGGCTATTACATTGAGGAGTGGAAAAATATTGGAGAATGGAGATAAAAAGATTGAAGAGAAAATTGAAGAGGAGAAAAACAGAGGAGAAAAACAAACTGAAGCTGAAGTTAGAATTGGAGCTGAGAAAGAAAATTCAGTGGAAGAAAAAGGAAGTAAGGAGAAGGAGAGCAAAGAAGAAGAACCAAAATATGTTGCACCTAAAGCCTACATGCCACCTTTACCATTCCCACAAAGGTTCCAGAAAGCGAAATTGGATAAACAATTTGGGAAGTTCTTGGAGGTATTGAAGTCTTTGCATGTGACTATTCCTTTCACTAATGCTTTAGCACAAATGCCTTCATATGCTAAATTTTTGAAGGAGATTTTATCTAATAAGAAGAAATTGGAGGAATTTGAGACTGTAGCTCTCACGGAAGAAAGCAGTGCTATCTTGCAAAATAAGCTTCCACCCAAACTGAAAGATCCTGGAAGTTTCTCCATACCATGTCACATTGGGGATATCAGTATAGATAAGGCTTTATGTGATCTTGGAGCCAGTGTTAGTCTGATGCCATTGTCTATCTATGAGAAAGTGAAGATTGGAGAAATGAAGCCTACTACCATATCACTACAGTTAGCAGATAGGTCTATTAAATTTCCAATTGGGGTAATTGAGAATGTTCCTCTGAAAGTTGAAAAATTTTTCATACCAGTGGATTTTGTGGTATTGGAGATGGAGGAGGATGTACACATTCCTATTATTCTTGGTAGACCTTTCCTTGCTACTGCTGGAGCTGTGATTGATGTAAAAAATGGAAGGCTTACATTAGAAGTTGGGGAAGAGAAAGTTGAATTTAATTTGTTTCAAGCAATGAAAAAGAAAAATGATTCAAATTCATGCTTGAGAATTGATGTGATAGATGAAGAGGTCAGAGAAGTGTTTAAAAAGCAACATCCTAAAGATCCCTTAGAAGCTTGTTTGGTTCATAACATCAAAAAAGGGGACGAGATTGAAGAAGCTGCAAAATATGCTACAATTTTGGAAGGAAATCCACCATTGCCTATGGCTGATATTAAAAAGATTGGGGACTTGAAGCAAGATACAACTTCATCATCAAAGCTTGAAAAAAGTGAAGCACCTAAGGTAGAATTGAAACCTCTTCCAACAAATCTCAGGTATGCTTTTCTAGGTCAAAATTCTACATATTCTGTAATTGTTAGTGCTAAATTGATTGATTGTGAGGTTGAAAAATTGTTAAGAGTTCTTAGAAATCATAGAAGGATAATTGGTTATACCATTGATGATATTAAAGGAATACATCCTTCTGTGTGCATGCATAGAATTTTGTTGGAAAATAATCATAAAGCCTCTCGAGAATCACAAAGGAGATTGAATTCGAATATGAAAGAGGTTGTGAAAAAGGAGATCTTGAAATTGCTTGATGCAGGTATCATTTACCCTGTTTCTGACAGCAATTGGGTAAGTCCAGTTCATGTTGTACCTAAGAAAGGGGGCATCACAGTAGTGAAAAATGAAAATGATGAACTAATACCTACAAGGATCAGAATCGGATGGAGAATGTGTATAGACTATAGGAAATTGAATAATGCAACTAGAAAGGACCATTTTCCATTACCATTTATAGACCAAATGCTTGAGAGACTAGCTCATCATTCTTATTTTTGCTATTTAGATGGCTATTCAGGGTTCTTTCAGATCCCTATTCACCCAGATGATCAGGATAAAACTACCTTCACATGTCCTTATGGTACCTTTGTATATCGAAGGATGCCATTTGGACTATGTAATGCCCCTGCTACATTTCAAAGATGTATGATGTCCATATTTTCTGACATGATTGAAGATATTATGGAAGTGTTCATGGATGATTTTTCTGTATATGGTAAATCTTTTGATGAATGCTTATCTAACTTGTCTAAGGTTTTGCAGAGATGTGAAGGGTTCAATTTAGTTTTGAATTGGGAAAAGTGCCATTTTATGGTACAAGAAGGAATTGTTTTGGGACATCTTGTGTCAAACAGGGGTATTGAGGTGGATAAAGCAAAGGTAGAAATTATTGAGAAAATGCCACCCCCAACATCTGTGAAGGGAGTAAGGAGTTTCTTGGGGCATGCCGGATTTTACAGGAGATTCATCAAGGATTTCTCTAAGATTTATAAACCTCTTACCAATTTATTGAGTAAAGATGTGGAATTCCATTTTGATACTAATTGTATGAATGCTTTTTGCAGGATAAAGGAAGCTTTGATATCTGCTCCTATTATGCAGCCACCCGATTGGTCACTACCTTTTGAGTTAATGTGCGATGCTAGTGATTATGCCATTGGGGCTGTTTTGGGACAAAGGAAAGATAAGAAGGTGTATGCAATATACTATGCAAGTAGGACCTTAGATGATGCTCAAATAAATTACTCTACTACAGAGAAAGAGTTTTTGGCAGTGGTATTTGCAGTAGACAAATTCAGGTCCTATCTTGTGGGGTCAAAGGTAATAGTGTACACGGATCATGCAGCTATCAAGTATCTCCTTCAGAAAAAAGAGGCTAAACCTAGATTGATAAGGTGGGTGCTACTCCTTCAAGAGTTTGACTTGGAAATTAAAGACAAGAAAGGGGTAGAAAATGTGGTAGCAGATCATCTATCTAGATTGAGGCAAGAACAAGGAGAAAATTTGGGAAAAGAACCCCCAATAGATGATTATTTCCCTGATGAACAACTGTTAGTAATCATGAATGCAAAAATCCCTTGGTATGCAGATTTCGTGAACTATCTAGTGTGTGGAATCCTTCCACCTGACCTAACATGGCAGCAAAAGAAGAAATTTCTTTTTGATGTGAAGGATTATGATTGGGAAGAGCCATTTTTGTTCAAGAGATGTGGAGATGGGCATATTAGAAGATGTTTAGCTGATGAGGAGATAGGGAATGTTATTAAAGATTGCCATTCTTCACTTTATGGGGGTCATATGAGTGTGACAAAGACTGCAAAAAAAGTTCTTCAATCAGGGTTCTTCTGGCCACACATGTTTAAGGATGTGAGGAAGTTTGTAAATGCATGTGATAGGTGTCAAAGGATGGGTAATATCTCGAAGAGAGATAAAATGCCCCTCCAAAATATATTGGAAGTGGAGCTATTTGATGTGTGGGACATTGATTTCATGGGACCTTTTCCATCATCCTTTGGACACAAATACATTTTAGTTGGAGTAGATTATGTGAGCAAATGGGTTGAAGCTATACCATCTCCAACTAATGATGTTAGAGTTGTGATTAAATTCCTTAAAAAGTTCATTTTCACAAGATTTGGAACTCCACGTGCCATTATAAGTGATGGAGGTTCTCATTTTTGCAACCATCAATTTGAAAGATTATTGCAAAAATATGGAGTAAAGCATAAGGTTGCGACACCCTACCATCCACAAACTAGTGGTCAAGTGGAGATCTCAAACAGAGAGTTGAAAAGAATTCTTGAGAAAACAGTGAATAGTTCGAGGAAAGATTGGTCACTAAAGTTAGATGATGCTCTTTGGACCTATAGAACAGCTTTTAAAACTCCTATTGGCACTACCCCATTTAGATTGGTTTATGGGAAAGCTTGTCATTTACCTTTGGAGTTAGAGCATAGAGCATATTGGGCCATAAGGACACTGAATTTTGACTTAAAAACTGCAGGAGAAAAAAGAATGCTGCAACTAAATGAACTTGAGGAACTTAGATTGGATGCTTATGAAAATGCCAAGCTTTACAAGGAAAGCACTAAGAGATGGCATGATAAGCATATTAGGAGGAAAGAATTTCAGGAAGGGGATGTTGTTCTTCTATACAACTCTAGGTTAAGGTTATTTCTCGGAAAATTAAAGTCAAGATGGTCAGGGCCCTACACTGTTATAAGGGTATATCCCTATGGAGCTGTTGAGATAGGAAATGAAACCTCAGGGACTTTCAAAGTTAATGGGCAGAGATTAAAGCATTATATTGTTGGAGAACCCACACAAAAGGTTGTAGAGGTTTCATGGCTTGGTTCTCCAATCAGGGATACTTAGTTGATTTGGAGTGGAAGGTCAAGCTTAAGACCTTAAACAAGCGCTTCTTGGGAGGCAACCCAAGCGTATCCTTTTATAGTTTGTTAATTTTCCATTTCATTTCATTTTCAGTTTTTACCCTCATTAAACTCAAAAGTGACATTTGTTTATCTTTTGTAGGTCATTCATGAAGATTGAGCAAATTAACACTTGTAGCAAAAAGAAAGAATTGAAAGAGAGCAAGTATAAGCAAAATTATGCACTATATCCAGTACCTGTGAATAGTAACACCTTTAAACTTGTGCTAAATTGCTGATATTGCAATCTACTTGATAGCACATGTTTGATTTTGTGTCTTGTGTAAATTCTGTGAAATGCAACTTGAATGAGGATCAATTTTGATATTTAGGACTGATGTGAGCTTTATTGAGGTGCAAAAATAGTGTTTGTTAAGTTTTACCTTTTAGTGTATATATAATTTTGTAGTCTGATAGGAATTTACATGTTTTTGTTTGAATTGCTGTTAGTTTTTTGCAGTCTGCAGATTTTTGCTACTGTTCATGCTACTGTTCATACTGCTAAAAAGGTAAATTTCTATGTCCTTTCTGCAATTCTTGAATGTTTGAAACTTGTCTCAAATGCTGCTGAAAATGTACTTTTGGTATAAGTTCAGAAAGGAGATCATTTCATTAAGTGTGCAAAAGGTTAGTCACAATTGGTGCCTAAATTGAAAAATGTTTGCATGAGCTAAATGGAAATATATAATGTTTGATGAGTTCTACGAGATGATGAGCTTAAATCCCTAAATTTTATGGTGTTTGTGTGTATATGGTAATTGCTGAGGGTCATGACAGCATTCCATAGCATTTGGACTGCTTTTGGTAAGTAAAACTAAAATTTTTCCCAAAACCTGCCGAAACTTGCTGATGATGTTGCTTGTCAAGCAGAGTCTTAAGCAAATTCTGCTGAACCTTATGCTTAACCCCAAGCATGACCCATATTACCACATGTCTGCCCCACATTTTAAAAAACCCAAAAATTTCCGCCATTTTTACAAAAGCCTCGCTCAAACTCCCGATAAACCTTGCCGACTCCCTTCCCACGCCATTTTTTCCGGCAAATTCTTATGGGAAGCTGAAAGGTTTCTTTCTTTTCAATAAATGGTGAGAACTAAAATGTGGTCTACCCACAAACCCAAACCTCGGAAATCTCGATACTCTGTCCAATCGAAAATGGGTACCCCATCCTCCATACCCATAAACCCTAACCCCAGTCCCAGTCCGCCGTTACCTCAGTCGCCCCCGCTGCAAATGCCGCCATTGCCGCAATCGCCACCACCTCAGTCGCCACCACTACCCCCAGACCAAACACCAACCCTCATTCCGCCAACTCCCCTCTCGCCGCAAACTGAACCGCAAACTGAAACACCAATTCTCGACCCTCATTCCCCAGAAACAATGCCTGAGCCTGCACCTACTCAAACTAAAACCAAAGGCAAAAATCAAAAAGCTGCAGGTAGACCCAAGAAAACCCCTGTCGGAAAACGGAAACGAGTACCCTCTGTTCCTTTCGACCTAAATTCTCCACCCCAACCTTCCTCTGAACCAGTCAACAAAAGGACTAGGTCCTCCTCGCAAACTCCAGCACCAGCAGTCCAAACACCTATATCTCAGTCACCTTTACACTCTCCAGCAGCACCTGCGTCATCTGCTAATGACCTAGAGGAGGTAATTTCTCCATTACCTAGGGCTTTTAAGGACATGGATATGAAAAATGCCTATGAGAAATTAGTTTCTAAACCTATTTTGGCAAACAAGTATATGGATGAGCAGATTTTGAAAGAATTAGGCATTTATGACTCTGTTTTTGCCTATTTGGATGCTATCAGCTGGACTAATTTTGCTAAGATTAGGGAACCAGTGTACAAGGATTTGACCCTGGAATTTTTGAGTTCCTTAAGGCTGAATTTCAAACCAACAGTGCCTGAGCATAAAGATGTAATATATTTTTGATGTGCTGGAATTGATAGGGAGTTAGACATGGATGCTATGAATGCAATTTTTGGTTTTCAGGATTCGAGGTATAAAAATATTGAGTGGCAGCAAACTGTTTATGACCCTGTTCAATTTTGGAAAGATATTGCACCTTTTAGGGGTTATTATAGACAGAGGACTGCAAAAGCATCTAGGATAGTCGATCATGTGTTGAAATACCTCCATAGGTTCATTTCTTACACTGTTTTAGGAAGGGGACACAGTAACAGTATTGTGGGTGCTGGAGACTTATTTTTCTTGTGGTGCATGAAAGAGAGAAAACAAGTAAGCATAGCCCATTTCATAGCTACTCATTGGCACCAAATTGTCACGAAGCATACTAAAGGGAGTATAGTTTTTGGGGGGTATATAACTGCTATAGCAAACTCATTTAGCTTTGATGCTAGTCTATATAAGCTGCTGCCAGTTTCTAGTGAATCATATATAGACAGCACAATGTTGCTGCACATGGATGTTTGTGAGAAAGTAGGCCACACTTATACTCTGTTACAGCAGCATCCTGAAGCCACTGGTACAGCAGACCCCACTACCTTTGCACCAGCAGAACCCCAACCAACCACTACACCATAATTTTTAGCAGACATTTTGTCCCTCTTAAGATCCTTGGAATCCAAAATAGCAAGTTTAACTGTCCAGCCATCTGTTCCCTCACCTGACACCACAGAAATCCTTGCCACCTTGAAAAGCTTAGAAGTCAAAATTGACACCATAGGTCAGCAGCAGGTTAACCAAAAGAAGAAGCTAGAAAAGAAACTTAAAAAGAGATTTTTATCTCTTAAAAAGAAACAGAAGCAGCATCAACTCCAAATGTTGGAACTTTACAACAAACTGGCCCAATCTTACAACAATTTATATCATTGGGGCCAAGACATGTTTCAAGAAATGAAAGACCTCACAGAAAATTTGGAAACTGCTTCTGAAGCTTCGGATGACAATGAACCTACTGCAAAACCCAAGACCACAGTGCGTGCAAAGCCTTGACAGCAGAGCTTGATCAGTAGAAACAGTTTTAATTTCTGTTTTAGGTTTATTTTGTAATCTGTTTATTTTAATTTTCAAACTTTAGTACTAGTTGTAATACTTTGGTAATTAGTTTTTGTGATTATACTTGCACTTCTTTCCTTTAGTTCACTTTATTTTATTTTCTACTATGGACATAGTTACTCTATGAATGCTTTTTGGTTTAATTTTAGATTTAACTGTTAGATTTTATTTCTTTTTGCACTTTATCTTTTTCTTCAATCCTAATTTTGTTGACATTGATGAGTTGCACAAATTTTCCTTGAGCCGCATCTGTTTCACATCATTTGGAGGTAACAGCTTACCCTTTTACCATTTATGCTTATGGTATGTTGCCAATGCTTATGCTTTCGCTTTACCCTACGCACCAGGTTAAGCAACATCTTAAGCAGTGTAAATTCATACATTTGGAATTCTTTTTCACATTTTTCTCTCTAAAAAGCTTCATTATTAATATCATTTTGAGCTAATTTTGGAATTCTTGAGCTTATATTGATTTAATCCTCAATTGTATAAATTTCATTAATTGAGCAATTCACACAATTTTGCCCATCTTTGCATTCATTTTAAACATTGAGGATAATGTTTCATTTGAGTTTGGGGGTGAGGGCAAAATTTTTAAAATTTTCATTCATTCATTTATTACATTTCATTCATCCATATATAGATAATTCATACACTTATATATAAACCTCACACATGTCTATACCCATATACATACATTTGCATATAGTTTTTCATATAGATTACACTTAGTTTTAATTCGATTTATGCATTCATTTTAGGATCATGCATATCATAAAAATAAATTTTTTTACCTTATCCTTAGAGGTTGAGAATTGCTTTGAAGAGCAATTAAGCTTACTTTTAGAAGGGTTTGATGGATTGAAAGTTCTAGATAGGTGTAAAGTTATTAGATTCTTGCTTTGGTTTATATCTTCTTAGCCAAGGGCCACTCAATCAATTGCATTGACTTTTGGTGCTTAGAGAAAACTCTAAGGTAAGAAGTAGCTAATTGATGTCTCACCAATCCTAGAACAATCTTCCTAAACCTTTCAAGGCGAAATCATAGCATACACTTGAAAAAGAAATGATGTAGGCATTCTTTGAATTTTAAACCTATATCTTAGCCTTAGCCAACCTCACTTAAAAAAATTTCGCTTTGGAACCAATTTGAGCCTACATTTATCCCTCTTATTCCTTTGGAACCCACATCAATGCCTAGCCATAAACCCAAACACTTACCTACCCTCCATGAGAATAATTCTTTGAGTGATAGATACACTTAAAAAAAAAAAGACAAAAAAAAAGCCAGCAAATTCAATTATGGTATGTAAAGTAATTCACCACCCAAGTACACAAAGAAATGAGTTTGGGGGTGAATTGAAAGGGACAATTGTAATTCAAATTCAATATTATTTATGTAGTCCCTCTAAAAGCTTCAAAATTATATGCTAGCATTGGTGAATAGTTGTAAAGTTCCTTCTCCCAAATGATTCAAAAAAAAAAAAATTTTTGTGTGTCTTGATCTTTTAATAATTTGATTATTCTCATATTTTGTTACCTTTATCCCTTTCTTGTTAGCCACATTATCACCCCTTAGCCCCACTAAAACCCTTGAAAGTCCTTTTGATCTTTTGATGGTGTTTTGCTACATTAGTGGAGATTGGAATAGGAGAATTGCCTATGGGATTGGGATATCATTAATCCATTCATTTACTTTCATCATTATTTGAGACACTTTAGTTTATGGATTACCCTATAGTCTATTTAGGCACGATTATTCCTTGTAATTGATTGGTTTGGGCTTGATGATATGGATAGTTGACCCAAGGCTAAGCGGTGATAACTTTGGTAAAAATTGAATTCTTTGCATCTTGAAAGTGGGTATATGGTTTGTTGGTGGCTAAAAGTAAGTTTGAGAGTTTGGATAAGTAATTTTCATAAGCTTAAGGTAAGGTACCCCAAATTGCATTAATTGTTTTTAATTTGCTTGAGGACAAGCAAAGGTTTGAGTCTGGGGGAATTTGTTACACTCATTTCATATAGGCATTTTAGGGTAGTTTTGCATCCATTTTGTTCTCATATTTTAGTGTATTTTATGTTTTTAGCTTTATTTTATCTTATTCGTTAACTTTAGATACTTTATATTTGATTTTTGTAATTTTTGTTGTTTTTTATGGGATTTTGTGGCAAATCGAAGATCAATGAGTGCAATAGGAAGTGATTTGAAGAGATTTGGAGTTCTTTAAGCATGGAGGAAAGTTAAAGAAATCAAGCCTTGAAAGAGCAAACCAGCCGAAATTTGCTTGAGGCTTTGCTTAAGATCCTGCTTAGGGTAAAGCGGCAGTGCTTAAGGTGCAGCACAAGTCAAGCAGGAGCAGAAAAGTCCATTTTACTCTAAGTCTGCCGAGATTTGCTGAAGGTCTGCTTAACCTTAAGCAGACAGTGCAACTAGAGGCTGAAATTTGCTAAGAAGCTGCTTAGGGTTAAGCCGAACCCTAAGCAGACTGCCCAGAACGTGAATAGTGCTGCTGACTTGGATAATTTTACACCTCATTTCCTATCCACTCCTTGACTCTTATTTACTTTTAGGGCAACCTTTTGGGATGATATAAATTGATCATTTCCTTATTTTTTCCACAAGAGGGAGGGGAGGAAAGACAAAAAGGAAAGAAAATTTAATAGAGAGAGAGAGGAGATGCCATTCTCTCTTGGGGAGGAGCTGCTGCATCAGTTTTGGAGCTCCAGAAACCAGAGATTTTGGTTCTTCTACCTGGGTTTTTCTATTTTAGTCCTTTTATCATGTTTTTCTTTACTCTTCCATCAATATCTCTTGTAAATACCATTATGAGTGAGTAATCTCTTTAGATTTCAGAGTTGGGAAATATGTTTTAGATTGATTTGTAGATTTGTACTGGGTATTTCCTTATTTTACATAAATATGAGTTTTGATTCCTTCCTTGTGTGCTTGATTTACTTGCCTAATGTTGGTACCCATTGGGTATTGTGTTAATCTTTGATTGAAGGACCGAAAGGTGAAAGTCATTGATAGATAATCAAGGATTGGAACTTAAAATCACCTAGATTTAGAAATAAACTAGGATTTTAAGAGGAATTAATTATTGGTTACAAAACTTAATGGGTTTTAAAGTAATCAAATAACATACGAAAGTAGGTTTGGTTATTTTAGAACAAACTTTGGTTTGCTTGAAAAAGATATCAAAGGAATTTAGAATCAATTTCCTTCAAACTCTATTTTTCCCTAAAAATTGGAATGCCCAAGACAAATCCCAATTAATTTATGCATAAACCCCAACTCTGGAATCACTTTTACCATAATTAGACTTTCATTTGAATTACCCATTGTTAATTTAGTTTAATTGCGAACTAGAATTAGAATTAATTTGTTTGCTCCTTACCCATTTCAATTGGATTAATCAATTTACCTTGCTCATTTACATTTACCATTTATTCATTAATCATTAGCCCAAATAGTCGCTTCATTCATAGTTTGGTAATCAAATAGCAAATCCTCATGGGAACGATACTTGATTCATCATTTTATTACTTGAGACGACCCGTATACTTGCGGATTAGTCAACATCAATGCACACATAAAATGATTTGAGAACAGGTATTAGCTTGAATTTGATGAGTTCAGGACCACTTATTAAAGATCAGTTAAAACATTAACTTTATTAAACACTTGTACCATTCAAGAGAGGTAACTAATCATAAGACGTCCCGAAATTTAGAATCTCGGACGTGAGGAGATCGAAAAATAAAATACAAAATCAAATGGTCCAAAAATTAATCAAAATGGGTCGAGGGGATCGGGAAACACTTGGTTTGAACGCACTTTTAAGTTTATTATTTATCAAGGAGGTTACTAGCTCAAAGAAAATGACCTGAGGTTAGATAACTGGTTGAGATTGGTCAAACGCCTACTAGGGGGATCGACATAATTACACTTATTCGAATTATGGAATTTGAAGATTGACCAAAATATGGTGTCCACACTCCCCCCCCCCCCCCGGCGCAATTCTCTCTCATCTTCACCCTTCTTCTTTCCTTTTCCTCCATGAATTCCAGCCATGAGCTTCGACCAACCGCCGGCGAGACTCCTGACGACCAACACCAGTGCCGGAGGAGCCATGAACGATGACAGGCGGCAGAGAGAGAGTGGGAGAGAGAGAGAAAGGAAAGAGAGAGAGAATAGAGAGAGGGAAGTTGATCGGCCAAAAGCTGGCTGTTCCGGCCAGTGATCGGTGACCCCATCTATCCAGATCAACACCTCTCGGCCCGAGGAAGAGTTTTCAACTAGTGGCAACTCCTATGGTCACCGAATTCACACATATTGAGAGGAGAGAAAATGGATAGTTTTTTTTTTATCTTTCTGGCCACTTTTTTTGGTGATCCGACTGTCAGATAGGAAATCTGAAACTACCGATGGACTCAAGGCGACAAAACCTTCAAGATGGGACTAGTCCCACTCTAATTGGACACGATTTGAAAAAGGTGATTATCAGACGGTTCAGATCGCTTGGTGAGATTTTTGGACTTTTTCAATTCCTAAAAATTAAAAATAATTTTATGATAATTATTAACAATTTTTGAGCTTGTTTTAGGTGCGATCGGATCAATGGTAGCTCACTGGAGTCCGAAACCGAGTTTTCGGTTAGTTCGGCGGCCCATCCCATCCCAAAACGTAGTCAATATTGCAGTCTATCCTAGTGTTTTCAAATGCCCTAGACGCATTCCAAGCATTGGAATCGCCATAGATAAACCCGAACTCTAAGTTTTCTTATTTATTTGATATCGAGTTTAGAATAAAAATTCATAAAATATTCATGGGCGATTAGAAAATTATAATTCTTATTGCAATAGGCTTATAACCTTGTTAAGGACCACGGGACGAGTTTATAGAATTTTTAAAGTCAGTTTAGATGATTTTTGGAAAATATTAGTTTTAAATCTTATAATTGAATTATCTGATTGAGCGAGTTTGGTTTGATTTGGAAGGCCCAAGAGGGGTCATGTGATGTTAATGAGATATGAATTTGGGACTTGTAATTTTAGAAGTGTGATTTGAACTACTTTGCAAGTTGGATAGGTGCTAGGTACGGGAAAAACTCTGTCGAAATTTTGGTGAGATCTTGAGAATTATTTTGATTTTATTATTTAAATCAATTATTTAATTTTGTTAGTCTTTTAATAGAGGTCAGTGTGTATATTTAGGTGGTCAGTGCCGGCCATTTTCTCCTTTCAGCCGGACCAGCTGCAGTCCAGTCGATCAATCTGTGAGTAGATATTAATTTTATTTATAATTTCAATATTATTATATATATTCAAGGCATGCTCATGCATCACATATAAATATATGTATATAGCTAAATACTAGGCATGCGTTATATTGCATTTTCTTATTTGTAAAAATGGATGTGGATGTCGTCTTAGGATAATTTAAAGCTGTGTGAGCGTGTCGACATGCGTGTGATGTGGTGTAATGGATATGGGTAGGATGGGCAAATCGACTTGAGCTAGTCTCACTTAGGACTCGGTCATTTTTGTGAAAGTTGGGGTGAGTACGGATTTGAATTGATCTCGCTGACCCCCACATTTGAATTATTAAGTAAAAGTCCAGCTCGAGTTGATCTCGTTAGCAGGCATTGAATTAAGAAAGTTGTATAGGGGATCAGCTCCCCTATATATATATTTGATGTGATATATGAGTGCGTGAGTACTCCAACTTATTCTTTGTGTGAGTGTTGTTTGAACTCGGCTGAATATGATGATTTGTATTGTATTTCATCCTTAGTGATGCATTAGTACTGGATAGTTATAGAAATTATACTTAAAATCAATATCTTTCTATATGAGCAGAACGCTCACTCATGTTCACCCTATTTTTCCAGGGTTGGGTTGACTCGAAAATAAATTGTAATATTCTATTTTATTTTATTCACACCTCAGTTTTTTGTCCTGGTTATGGATTCAGGAACAGTGAGGCTTACAACGGGCCTAGGGAGCTTTATACTGACCAAAGTCCTAGTACTCGTCCGGCCCGTGGGATTGGGTCGTGATAATGGCTTTGTGCTGTTTTGCCTTTGTTGTGTTTGTCTTCTTTTTATTGCTGCTCGAGCTTCAGTCAGGTTCTATATGTTGAAAGGGTGGTTGGCGATTGTTGTGCCAATGCGTGGTTTTTATAGGAGAAACTGCTAACTATAGTGTTTAAGGGGTGTGGTTGCATGTGGATTTCCAATCACCAGCGGCGCTGCTTTGGTGGCGACGATGGTTTGATCTTCCTATTGGTAGCGGGAACATCGGTGGTTTTGCTGGCTATGGGCGAGGTCTCTTACTAGGTTTTTGGGTTCTGTGGAGCTAGTTTTGGATCTTGGTTTTTGTAATCCATCTCATATAATTTTGCCCAATAGGTCTTGGTAATAGCATACAATATTTGCATGTTAAAAAAAAATCTTTTCTATTTTGGGCTTTTAAGTGTTCAATAATATTCTTAATATTGGTCACCGACAATTGTCTCTTCCTTTAATTAAAAAAAAAAAAAAAGAAAGATTTCGTAATTAACTAAATGTAAACAAAGGAAATTAGATATAGTGATAATTTATGGTTTTCTACTCCAGTACAAGTTGGCATTATAGGTTAATTAGCTAATGTGTATCCTATGTTCTTGGAAACGAAACTACGCATGAGACAAATTCTCTTGCTAGGTTAGCTGGGACGTAATTTGTTGCCTTGCTGCTGTGGTTTTGTTCTTGTGGGATCTGATTTTTCTCTGGTTTTGGTTCTTTTCGGGTTTTCTATTATTTGGTCTTGGTTTGAGCCTTTTGTTCTTCCCCCTCCCCCAGAGTTTTTTCTGGTTTATATTATTATAATAAAATTTTTGCTTATTAAAAAAAATAAAGTAATTTTTGTATTATTGTTGAAATTATTATTAAAAATATATATTTTTAAATATATTAATTAAAAAGTATTAAAATTATTTTAAAAATAAATTTAATATATTTTAATCATAAAAGAATATTAAAATAATAAACTATTTAAAATTTTAATATTAAATCAATATTATCAAAACTTAAAATTTTTTATTTTTATTATAAAAATAAATATTTAATTAGTGTGTTATATTTGCTATTATTAAATAAAATAGATATTTAGCAGAGATATTAAGATTGATTTTAATTAAATTATAGTTGATGATTTGGATTTTAGGAGAATAGAGAGATTAAATTCAAAAGTCTTTCAACATCAATTCATGTTTACTCAATTTGATTTTAATTAAATTTGAAAAAAACTTGGCTATAAAATTGTAGAGTGAGCTGAAAAAGGTTGATTGTATTGAATGAATAACAGGTTTATATAAAATGTACAAAGAATAACATAGAATTAATAAAATTCTCTATTTTACCCTACCTAGTTTATAGGATCTAAAAAACTAATTTTACAACAAATCTGTTGGAACAAAATGCATGTAATGTTGAGTTGGAATGGGAAACAATCTAGAATAATATATCTGCTCTCTTTCTTTCTTTTCCTTCAGCCCATGTCCCATACTTCAGCCCAGCCCATTGATGACTCTGCAACTAAAAAATGGACTATCTATCAGGCCCCTCCTCAAGATGGAGACTCATGCATATCATGGAGTCCCATCTTGAAGAGATGTCCATTGAATAAGACAGAAGTTAAGGGTTTCGTGAAGAGATCGGCGAGCTGGTGTCTCGACGATACATGCACGGTGGTGATGAAGCCCTTGTTTAGCTAATCGCGGACCACATGGCAATCGATCTCTAGGTGCTTGGTCCTCTCATGGAAGACTAGGTTAGCCGCGATATGCTCTGCTGCTCTGTTATTGCAGTGGAGTGCGATGGGGAGATGGAGTTTCAAGCTGAAATCTTCAATGAGGTAACTGAGCCATTTTAGTTCACAAACAGTAGTTGCCATGCTTCTATACTCAACTTCAGCTGAGGATCTGCTTATTGTGGTCTGGTTTTTGGCTTTCCTGGAGATTAACGAAGGACCCAAGAAAATACAAAAATCCTGTAATAGATTTTCTGCTCATAGGACAAGACGCCCAATCTGCATCCAGAAGGCTCAAAGCTTCAAATCATTTTCTTGAGGGAAGAATAAGCTTTTGAAGGGGCATCCTTTCAAGTATTTGAGGACATGGATGGCTGCGTCCCAGTGTGGTTTGCGAGGAGTTTGCATAAACTGGCTCAGCTTCTAAGTAGCATATGAAAGATCCGGCCTTATAAGTCCTAGGTATAACAATCTCCCTATAAGCCTTCTGTATTTATTTGGGTCTATCATCAATTCTCCGTTTTCATTATCTAGCTTCAATCCTTTTGGCATAGAATAGGGGCTTGTTTTAGCATTTTGTAATCCCATGTCTTGGATTATATCTAAGATGTATTTGCGTTGGCTCAGGAACATGCCCTTTTTTAACCTGGCTATTTCAAGACCTAAAAAGTACTTGGCATAGACTAGGTCTTTGATTGTGAATTGGTCATCTAGGAATTTCTTAACTTTCATAATCTGAGTCTTGTCTGCACTTGCAATTAGTAAATAATCTACATAAACAATTAGTGAAATAAAATTGATACCAGATCCTTTAGTAAATAAGCAATGGTCAAATGCTGACTGATGGAATCCAAATGCTTGTAGCTTCCCTATTAATTCTTTGTTCCATTGTCTTCTTGCCTGCTTAAGACCATAAAAGCTTCTTACTAATTTGCATACTTGTCCCTGAGCTGCTTTGTATAACCCTCTGGTGGCTGCATATATACATCTTCATCCAAATAACCATGTAAATATGCATTGTTGATATCTAATTGATGAATGGGCCAAATGAATGTAGTAGCTATAGCTAAAAACAATCTCACAGTAACTAATTTAGCTACAGGTGAGAAATTGTCATGATAGTCAATTCCAACCAATTGATTGTTCCCCTTGGCAACTAACCTTGCCTTGTACTTGTCCACAGTACCATCTGGTTTGTATTTAATTCTGTACACCCATTTTGAAGCTATAGCCTTTTTGCCCTTGGGAAGGGTAGTGAGAACCCATGTGTTGTTCTTCTCTAAAGCCTCCAGTTCAATTTTCATAGCAAGAGACCAATTACTGTCCTCACTAGCTTGATGGTAATTTTGTGGTTCATGAATAGTAGATACATTTGCCATAAATTGTATGTAATCATGATTATATTGAGGTATGGAGGGAAAATGTGATATGAAAAGTGAGAAAAAGATACCTGAAGATTCTGTGGTAGTACTTGCAAGTGTGATTGCATTAGAACTGTTGGCACTGACTTGAGTTATAAAATCATTTAACCATAAAGGTTTTGTTGTCATCCTTGTGCTTCTTCTGACTGGTGCAGGACTGTTTAATGGCTGAATGTGGTTTGAGGAGGATGGAGGAGGTGAATCTATTTCTGCAGTGTGTCAATGGTTTTTGAATTATCATTAGATTCATTTAACAAGGTGGGTTCAAAATGTGGGTGAACTGGTTTTGTTTTAGGTATGGCTAAAGGAATGACACTTTTGTGTTTGGTATGCTCACTTGCACATGGAAAATAGTTTTCATAAAAAATCACATCTCTAGAGATTATGATTCTTTTATTTTGCAAATGATATAGTTTGTATGCTTTAAAACCTGATGCATAACCTATGAAGATGCATTTGAAATCTCTTTCTTCAAACTTGTATTTTTGTGGTCTAATGTTAGTGGCATAACATAGGCAACCAAAAATTTTGAGGTAATTGTAATCAGGTTTTTTGTCAAACAAAATCTCATAAGGGGTTTTCCAATTTAAAACTTTGCTAGGCATTCTATTTATGAGGTATGTGGTAGTTAAAATGCTTTCCCCCCAAAAATATTTTGGCACTTTGGATGCAAACATTAAAGCCCTTGCCACTTGTAATAAATGCTTGTGTTTCCTCTCCACAACTCCATTTTGTTGTGGAGTGTATGGGCAAGTTCTTTGATGTAAAATCCCTTTTGCTTTGAAAATTATTGTAAGTTGCTGATTGATAAATTCAGTGCCATTATCCGACCTTATTGCTTGACTTGTTTTTGAAATTGATTTTGAACCATATTTAAAAATTCCAATAAGGTATTGTAAACCCTGGTTTTGTCAGGCAGTACATATGTCAATGTGACTCTTGAAAAATCATCAACAATAGTGAGAACATATTTTGAATGTGAAATTGAGTATTCTTGGTAAGGTCCCCATAAATCAATGTGAATTAAATTAAAAGGTTCTTTTGTAGCAATTTTACTCTTTTAAAAACTAAGTCTTTGTTGTTTAGCAAGTGGGCATACCTCACACATTTTATGGTTTTTAATTTCTGGTGTGATGACTGTGATATGAGATAACTTAGTATCTGAAATGTGTCCAAGTCTGTAATGCTATGATTCATAAGAATTGGGAGAAATAGAAGATTGTATGACTTCATTTGCTTGAAGTTTTAGCAGAACATGACTGAATTTAGGAGTAGAATTACGGTTACCCTTAAAGATCTCATGATTACTTTTGTTTGCTCTTATTACATATAACCCTCCTTGCAATTCTCCTCTTACTAGTACTGCCTCAGTCACTGGGTCCTATAGGAGGCAATGGTCAGAGAAAAATTGGATTGAAATATGTGAGGTTTTAGTAAGTGCACTAACTGACAGTAAATTATATTTGAAACTTGGTGTGTATAGTGCATTGTGGAGATACAGGTATGGGTTTATCATGATGTTTCCGTTGTATTTGACTAGTTTGGTGTTTCCATCAGGCAAGGTAACAAAACAATGATTATTTAATTTCATAGGTTTTTGGAAAAGGGAAAAATCATGACACATATGAGTTGATGCTCCTGAATCTACTATCCATATACCACTATTCTTACCATGTCTGCTAGTAGAGTAGTAAGTTGGATTCTTACCTGCAAAGCCTGTGAAATTAACACAGCTTGCCTCATTTGTTATAGGATTCTGATTTTGCATGTATTTGGCAATTTCAAGCTGGACTATGCTCGCCCAATCAACTCCTGATACTTCATTCTTGTGATCTGCCTTGCCTTTGCATTTAGGTATCTCCTCATACACATTAGCTACTGTGTTTTGCTTAGCCTTGCCCTTTTTCTGTTTTAATTCAGTAAACCATTCTGGATACCTATGTAGCTTGAAGCATGTGTCTCTAGTATGACCACTAGCATTGCAATGATCACATGTTCTGGTTTCTTTCTTCCCAAACTCCTTTTTCTTGCCTTTAAATTTATCCTTCTGAAATTGCCCCTTGACTGCCATTGCTGTATTAAAATTCTCAGTTGCATCAACATGAATTTCCCTCTGCTTTTCCACTCTAAATATCATGGAATAGGCCTTGTTTACACTTGGCAAGGGATCCATTAGAAGGATCTGATTTCTGACATGGTCGTAAGTCTCATTTAATCCCATTAAAAATTGCATAAGTTTATCTTCACTATTTATTTCTTCCATTTGTTTAGCTGCACCACATTCACATAATGGCAAAGGCTTAAGACAAGCCAATTCATCCCATAATTTTTTAAGTTTAGTGAAATACACTAAAACATATGCATTATCTTGAGTTAGAGTGCTTATCTCTCTTTTAAGCTGGTATAGGAGACGTCCATTACTTTCTCCAAATCTCTCTTTAATCTCTTCCCACAGGTTTTTAGAAGAAGTTGCATAGGTGAAGACATCCACCAATTCTTTTGAGAGTGAGTTGAGTATCCATGAGGTGACCATGCTGTCTACTTTCTTCCATTTATCCAAAGTTGTAGCATCTGTAGCAGGAACTTCATAGCTCCCATCTACAAAACCCAACTTATCTTTAGCTCTCAAAGCCAGTACCATGGATCTACTCCATGACAAGTAATTTCTTGCTGTGAGAGGTGAACTTACAAGTATCATGCTCGGATGGTTAGAGTTGTGCAAATGGAAGATATCATTTCCACCATTATTGATCTGCATTCCAGTAGTATTTCTGATAGCAGTACTACTATCAGTAGTATTTTCTGCAGTTGGTGTTTCAGCCATGGAAAACTTGCTGAATTGTATTGTATTTTAGAGAAGAACAATATATCAGCAGTACAGGTTGTGCTCTGATACCATGAAAAAAACATGGCTATAAAATTGTAGAGTGAGCTGAAAAAGGTTGATTATATTGAATGAATAACAGGTTTATATACAATGTACAAAGAATAATCTAGAATTAATAAAATTCTCTATTCTACCCTGCCTAATTTATAGGATCTGAAAAACTAATTTTACAACAAATCTGTTAGAATAAAATGCATGTAATGTTAAGCTGAAATAGAAAATAATATAGAATAATTTATCTGCTCTCTTTCTTTCTTTTCCTTCGGCATATATTTCATACTTCAGCCGAGCCCATTGATGACTCTGCAACTAAAAAATGAATTATCTATCAAAATTTAATAATTAAATTTGAATTTAGTATGAAATTTACCAATTTCAATATGATATTAAAAAATTTGAATTTAATCAAAAATCAATTTAAAATTATATTAATCCAAATTAAATTCGATTTTAATTAATTTAATTTTACTCATTTCAAACTAAATTGGTCCGATTCCGTCGATGAGTCCATGAGGACAGTAACACTGTTGTGATCATCATGATGATTGAGAAAATTCTGACAATACGGAAGTTGAAAGTGGGAGAGAGTCAATGAAACAAGATGGCTGAGATCTCATTACAATGATACTAAGTGGGTCCCACTAACTTTCGTGGTGATGATGACCAATCATCAATCAAGTCCACCCAGCGTTTGCAAGGTGCACCATTGTTGCATGCGTCCATGCCTACACAAACATCAAATGGGGGTGTGACTAGTGGCTTTCTTGTCATTTCCACGAGTTTGTCTTCTTCTTCGTATTTTTTCACAAATATTTTACATGATAAACAAATAATATTAATACATAAAATTAATGAGTGGTTATAATTTTTTTTATTTATGTTAGATATAATTTTTAAATTAATTTTTGTATCTTAAAATTAAAATTTTAAATAATTTTAAGGGTATATTACTTTATATTAATTGAAATATTTAAAATAGTTTTAAATATAATTAAATCTTAATTAATATAAAAATAAATTTTTTTAAAATAAGAACTTCCTTATTGATTAATTAAACTTGTGTATATAATTAATTCATACTTGAGAATGGTAAAAATAGAAAAATCCTATAGAGGATGATGCATAATGAAAGATAGAGCCAACGGGTTGTCGATGCATTCCTTTTCAATCAATCGATCAAGTTAAAGAGAAGACTTTGACTAAGAAGTCTCCACAGTTCACTATCATGCGAGTGCACGGTGTAGAGGTGCACTGCACCCCACATCCGAATTCTCACCTTTTGTGACAGTAAGGTCACCGATAGGATGACAACATATTGGATAATTTCAAATGTTTAATTTAATTATTTAATTTCAAAATGAATTTAAATGGTAGATTATTATATTTGAGATGATTTTAAATTTGAAAATTATTATTTTTTATATAAATTATTACTTATTTAAAATTAAAATTGATTTTTTTTAATTTTTTTTAAATGTATTAATTTAATTATGTCTATTAAAATTTAGCGACTAAATCGAAATGGATCATATTAATTGAAAATTAAAATAAAATAACATTTGAAGAAAACAAAAGTTTTTGAGTTGGCTCTTATTGACTAAATTATTTGGGAGCAAGAGAAATTATTTTATATATAATAAATAAATTTTGAGCGTAGATTATGATAAAATTCATCATTACGATACAACTATTGCTGACAGTACACAGATTATATTCTAAATTTTCTTCAAACATTGAGCTTAGGTCAGAATTTTCCATTGAATGGATTATTGGGTATCGCAGATTGGATGAGCCCATATGATTTCCCTTCATCCTATGGTGGGCCATAAGCTGATGCCCATTTCATTTCTTTTGGGCTTATTACAGTTGTTTCAGTATTGACTTCTTCAATTCATAAAAATTTTTATTTTATTTTTAATTTTTTTAAAATAATATAAATAGAATTTTTTTTTTCAATTTCATTCGCATAATTATATACGTTTAAGTTACAAAATGATAAAAAATTAGAAAGAAATAATGCTTTGGAATTCATTTAATGTATTGTTAAATCATTATTTGAAACCAATTAGTGATAATCATAAAAAAAAAATCTTGAAATTTATCATAATTTTTTAAATAAGTTAAATTATATATATATATATATTTGAACCAATTAGTTATAATCATCGAAAAAATTTTGTTTGGCAAATGCTCCATTGGTTTTTGCTACCTCGTAATTAGATTGAGAATTGGAAAGGAGACGTGGACGCGGACTTCCAGAATGAGAGGAAGGAAGAAGAGGAGTGGAAGATGATGGTGATGGTGATGGTGATGGTGACGAATTGGGCAATGGAAATTTGATGACGATTGTGATGGTGGTGGTGATGTTGCAGGAGGATGACGAGAGAATCGAGGAATTTATGTTACCTTTTGTTAGGTTGTAATGTAACATAACATAATTAATTATAGAATGTAATTAAAATTATAATACAATATAATGTAATTATTATATTTTTTTATTTAATTATAAAATAAAAATATCAGTTTTTGTTGTGATATTTAATTTATTTATAATATTAATAATAAATGATAATAGTTATAACGTTTGATAATTGAGAGGTAACTGTAACTAAGTAGTGGTGACAACAGAATAGTTAGATGATAGTAATGATGGCAAAGTGAGATGACAGTCAGGTGATGGTGATAATAGAGGTAATAGCAATTAAGTGATGATAAAAGTAATTAAGTGATTGTCATAGCGATGGTGGTAACAAGATGATGGTGGTGGTGGTGATAGAATATGAGTAATAGTAGTAATAATAATCGAGTAGTGCTAATGGTGATAGTATTGATAATAAATAAAAAAAATAAAAATAAAAATAAATAATAATAATTATATTTATTTTTTATATGTAATGACTATTATGTTAATTTAAGTATAATTAATTACGTTATATAATTTTTAATTTATTATGTTAAATTTTTTTGTAATATCAAATACCGTAATAAAATATATAATGTAATCGCGATTACATTATAATTTTAATTACGTCATATCAAATGTAATCTTAAATTATTATTATTTTTATTGTTGATTTAAAAAAATACATAGGCATAAGGATTTGTTACTTTATGAAATCAAAATTTAGGGATTAAAACATTAATTTTTGAAAATTTTAAAATAAAAGTGTTGATTTTGACATGAATTAAAGATTAAAAGGTAATTTATCTTTTAAATTTTGAATATAAGATAACAATGTTAATAATAAATATAATTGAAAAAAAAAAAAAATACTAAGCATAAAAAGATAATAACTATTAACTATTAAAAAGTTAATTTTTATATGATAAATGTCCTGTTACAACATTTGCTGTAAGCTAAATGAAGGAAAATTTTACTTACTTTGCATATATATATAACTTTTAAATTAATTAAATATTAGTTTAATAAATAAAATATTTAATTAAATTAATTTAATAATATTTTAGTCAATCATAAATTATTAAAATGTATTTAAAAATAAATTATAATTATTAACTAAAATAATTAATAAATTAAATAAACTTATACAAATTTAAACTATATTTACTAAATTGTAATTTAAAATTTAATAAAAAATTTAATTGCAATACGAGTTCACACTTCACAGTTTTAATACATATTTTTGAGACTTATGCTGTTGCCACGTGTAAAACGGGTTTACTATTTGATTACCATGGATGACGAATTATGTTAATACCTACAAGTCTATAAACCAGAAAAAACCCATAATATCTCGACAAAAAAAAACCCTACAATATAATATTTTAAATTTAATATTATATTATATTTTTTATTTTAAAATTGAAATTATGTTTCAAAATTAGAAAATTATGTATTTTTCATAGATAATTTTTTATTTTAGATTTTTTTATTATAAGATTAAAAAGAATATATACATTACAATTTTGATAAAAGCCAAAAATTTAAAAATTTAAAAATAATCTTCACAGGTGTATATTCACTCTTTTGATATTTACATGTGTATAAATAAAAATTTTTTGAATATTTTAGACTCTATTTTTTAATTAAAATAAAAATTAAAATATTTTAAAAAAATAACTTTCTCTTAAAAAATTAATTTTTAAATTTTAATAATTTTATTAAAATATAAAAATATTTATATGTATATAATATAATTATATATTAAAAAAATATTTGTATCTATTATTTAATTGTGATATTAATTATTAATATATTTTTATCTCATATATATATATATATATAAATATTTAATGTTTTTATTTGGTTTTAATTTTTAGATATTAATTTTTTAAGTAAAAATATTATATATTTTTTTTGAATAATTGAGATTCAACTCAGTGATTTAAAAAATCAGGTGATTTGTGTTAAAAAAAAAAAAAGCGATTTGAAAATAGGGTATGGATTTGGACGGTGGAATCCTAGCTAGCTTTCACAATCAAAACTCCAAAGAAGGGATAATGTTTTTAATTTCCACAAAGCTTTCATTAACTTTTTAATCCGCCAATAATCGCATTCTAATCCTCACATAATCTTTCGAGAAAACTGGGCTCTTCTCTCTACACTATACAAAATCAAGCTCTCAATTTCTCAATGAATACTTGTCCAAGCCTCTTCCCATGCCGACGCTTTCTCAATCTCCTTGCTTCCTTTCTTTCTCTTCTCATAAGTTCTTCTTGATTCAAGGAGGATGCAAGATAAGCTGGAATACCCGTTACCACCCGCCTCAAAAAAATTTCAGATTTTGTGTCTGTTCGGCAAAGAAATCCAGGTTTGTATTTTGGGTTACTGATTTTTCAATTATCTGATTGGTGGGTTTCTTTCATTTGTTAGTTTAATTATTTGTTTATATACTTTTGTACTGGGTTGGCGGGTTTAGGGGCGGGAGAAAGGTAAAGAGCAATATAGAGCTTTGCAATGATATCCGAGAATTTATATCAGCTGTTGGACTTCCAGAGGGTCATGTTCCCTCAATGAAGGAGCTTTCTGATCATGGAAGGTGAGTCTCTGTGGCTTAATTTCTGATTATTTGGTAGCTAACTCTGTTTTTATTATGATAATGGATACACGTGTATTTGCAGTTCTCTTCAAGCAATAGTTCTAAAAGTCTGTCTCTTTAATTTCTTCTTTTCTATATTTTTCCAAATGTTTCATAGAACTGATCTTGCGCACATTGTGAGGCGGAGAGGATATAAAGTTATTAGAGATTTGCTTTCAAACTCCATGGAAGAGGAAATTGATGGATCCAATATAGAGAAAACCTTACCCAAAGAACAGGACACAATCAGTGATCACACAGACATACTAACAGGTCAATATATATTTCTTTTATCTATGCTTAGATCGTTATTTTAAGTTCATTCCTGTTGATAGCCTCATGTAATTTAGAAGGCCAGGACGAAAAGGTCGAGGATATTATTGAAGATAGTTCGTTGCCAACTGAAGTCCCCATCATCTATTACCATTCAGACAGTGCAGGCAGTAACCCAGAATGCAACTCTAGTGATCACAGTTCCAAGCATACAGAATCATTGGTCAGAGTGTCATTGGATATAGAATGGCAAAATGATGAGGATAAAAGCATGGTCAAAGACATAAATTCTTCAACACCCTTATCTAATATTGAACAACAGCTTGGGGAGGTTCAAAATGTAGTTCAACAAAGATCCTCCGCAACACCCTTTGGTAATGTAGAACAGCAGGATCAAGAGGCCTTAAGCGTGGTTGAAGATAATTCCTTGTCAACTGAAGTTTTGATCATGGATAACTCGCATGGTAGTTTGAATGGGTATCTTGATCCCAACTCCGATATCAATACCTTTGTGCCTATGGAAAGTTCAGTTAATTCTTCCCTGGGAGAAAAGGGCTTAGACAATTCAAAAGGTCAGCAGGAGAAGGTCAACAGAATGGCTGAAGACATTGTGTTGCCAACTGGAGTTTTAAACTTGAAACGTCCAGCTGATAGCCCTGTTTCAAGTCTCAACTTTGGTGATCATAGTAGCATGCCTGGAGATCCTGCAGCCATGTCTTTGGAGGATAAGGTGGCAAAGTTTATTCAGAGCGGAGATTTGGATGTCATTGAAGGTAAGTTTATTGATAAATTATCTTGCTATGTTCACTTAAGTAGTTACTGTCGCCTTTGGTTTGAAGAGAGAATGCAATGTTTGTTTGGAAAGGAACTGCATGTTCATTGTCACTATAAGTTAATTATCCAATTATCCTGTGATCAGTAAGTTTGAAATTGTCTAGTTGCTCATGAGGCTTAAAGTCGTCTGGTCTTTTGGTATGTCTGATGTTTTTCCCGCAAGTTGTTCCGACTGATAATTTTTTTGTCTGATTTTTTCCCTCTTAGATTATATAGATATGCCTGTTAGTTGATTTTCCTAACCACAATGACATGTAGACTGGCATCTACATCTTTTTTTCAAAACACTTAGAAACTTTACAATGTTATGCGATCATATTTCTGCAAACATCTAACAACTTTTGAGTTCTGATTTTTTACTTTTGGCTGTTATAACACCAATATGCAACACCAATTGAAGTAGATTGATATTGTTGATTTTTAATTATTTGGTGCCTTTGGAAATTGAAGCTGAGTATATGGAGCTGCTTGATGATCAGATACTTTCTATGGCATATTGGATGAAAGCACCAAATATAGTGAGGGGGTTAATGAACCAGAGAATGAGACTGAAATTCCATCAAAGACACCTTCAGAAGAGAAATCTGAACATGCAGTTAGCAGAAGCAATGCTGCTTTAGCATTGAATGGGAATATACCAACATCCAAGCACAACTTGCCTCCTGTGAGGATTTACCACCCTGCTAGGTTGTTATTTTTTACTCTTTCTCATGTTCTCAGATCTGTAGTTTTGGTTTATTTCTTATGTTATGCCTTGATGCTGAGTTGCTTAAATTACTTTTGCATTGTTGAATTCCATTCGTGAAGTGTGATCCAGTGGTAGTGGCTTTTTGTTTCTACCATTTTCCAACTTATTTTTTGTATCAATATTTAAGGCATGCTTCTACTTCTTATGTTTGCCAATTGTAACACCAATGTTACACCTGAATTGTTACCCTTCAGCTTATTGAGAAGCTTTACAGACATTCATATTTTATTGTTCTTTTCTTTTTTCATATCAAAGGATTATAGCACAGTTTGAGCAACAAGAAGACTGAGAATACAATAAAATTTAGAAACTTGTGGTGCTTATTTTTAGTGGTCCAAGATAATTTTGTTAAAATATTCACATTTTTTTATTACTTATCTTTGTACATAATTTTTTTTTGTTTTCTTTTTTCCTTCTCGTTCCTTTGCCTTCTAAGCATATTTATTTTACTCTTTAAATATTTGTAGGAATGACAGTTTGTCAGATGAAGGCCCAGCCAGTTCTGATCTTGACAAGGATTATGATGTTGAGGTTGTTATAATATTATTATTGCTATTATTAGATTTCACGGATAAGGGTGAGCATTCGGTTCAAACCAAACCGAACCGAACCAAACCGAATTAAATCATGAAAACCGAATTACATATTTTAGAAACCGAATTGAACCAAAATAATGAAAAATCAAATCGAATCGAACCGCTCTATTTCGGTTCGGTTCAAACCTATCAGTTTTTATTTTTAATTATTTTTTAAATTTAGACTTGATTTTCAAGTTATTTGATTTGATTTTGACCTTGGTTTAAACCTAATAACCATTAATCAATGAAATTAAACAATTTATATATATAAAATTACATATAATTCATAAATTCTTCATAAAAATATATCAATTCAAAAATTAATAAACCTATTCGGTTCGGTTCAATTTAACTGATTTTCTCTTCAAAACCGAACTAAACCGAAATAACTGAAATTTTTTTTAATATAAAACCGAACCAAATCAAATTACCGAATTAAGGCGGTTCGGTTCGGTTTATTCAGTTTGAATCGAATAATGCTCACCCCTATTCACGGACTGCTTGTTTTGACTTTAGTTTTTTTGGCTTTCACATTTCTGTGATACAGACCAACAAGAGGGAGGATCAGATTGAGATTAATCATCTCAAACTCATGCTGGTAATGGTACATACATTTTCTTTGAACTTGTATGTCTTCTAGTTCTGTGATGATGGAACTTTGTTTTATTGGCTAATTTGTTAAATCTTTTGGTTGCTTAGCGTCAAAAAGAGTTGGAACTATCCCGTTTGAAGGAACAGATTGAGAAGGAAAAGGTAGATAAGCTAGCGCAGCCTGGCTGATGTCCTGCATTCAAGTTGTTTTTTTTTTGTTGTCCACTGCATATAAGTAGCTAGATTGCATAACTTGAGTTTGACTACATCACTCAAAGCATTAAATGTGAAGGTGAAGTTAAGCATTAGATAAATAATTCATGGCATATCCAATGGCTTTTCTATTGGATGAAGATGAAGCATTAGAATAGAAAGGTAACATTTCAATGGTTCTTTTTTTTTTGTTATTGTACTAACATTTGAACGGTTGAGCTTTTAGCTCATTGAACATTTTATTCATGTCCTTGACATTGTTCTGAGTGTAATGCTTTAATTTAGATGGAAGAAGTTGATGGTGGGCAATTATTGTCTACGATGTTGGATATGCATGAGAACTTAGCAGTGTTTCCCTTATTCAATTATTTTGTTGTTTTTTTTTGGTTTTGGATGACAAGCCTTAGATGCACAGCAGTTTTTAATAAACACCGAATGAAAAACTCCAATCATAAAAGCATTTCCTTACCTTTTTTTAACATGTTCCAGTTTTACATATTAAAATTTCTTACCATGATAGATGAAATTCAAAGTTTGGTGATATTTGCAGATATTGATAACTCCATTTTCATGTACTACATTTTAGCATTTTTACTCCTGCAAATGTAATGTTCTTTTCTTTAACACTTAAATTATTTTGCGTTTGATTGCTGCCCGCAGCTTGCTTTATCTGATTTACAAACTAAGGCTGAAAGAGAGATTAGCAAAGCTCAAAAACTTATCTCTGAAAAAGATGTTGAACTACTTGCTGCTGAAGAAAGCCTTTCTGGATTGGTGGAGGTATTGCTTATGAATCTTTGTTTGGTCTATATCAAATTAATCAAGTAATATCACCATTGAAGACTTGGAAGTGCATAGGATAATTTCTGAATATGGCAAGGCCTGACTCAAACTATGCTATTTTGATAGAGTTCTGCTGTCATGAGTAGCATAAAGTGAAATGTGTATATTTTAGGCAAGGAATTTACCATTTGAAATGAGCATTGTTTACTTAAGTGAATGATGTACCAATATGATGTGAACATAGAAGTTTAAAAACTTGGAGGATTGTTCTTTGTGTGTGCAATAAGTTCCGACAAAGTTGAAGAACTTTGGTCTCAAAATTCAAAGGCTTAGAGAAAAAGTCAGACCAATATTAGACGCAACAAAATTGACGAGGATGTACATCCTTATCACCCTTTATATCATTGATTTGGTTTCTCAACTTTCTTCTGGGATTACTACTAATTTATGGCTGCTGACTGGGTGTCACATTTTATCAGGTTAAAATCCAATACACTGGGGATGGTGAAATTGTGGAGGTGGCAGGTAGCTTCAGTGGTTGGCATCACCCGATTAAAATGGATCCTCAGCCATCTTCTAGCAATTCAGATACTACAGGATCAAGGTTTAAGTCTATCATTTGATAAATATTGCCTGCATATTCAAACATAATTTCCTTTTTTTTTCATCATTTTGAGGTAGCTAATTATCTCTGTTAAGGAATTTCAACTTTACTCCCATTCTTTGGAACACTGTTAATTGCATCAAATTATCAAATTCATTCTGTTTCTGTTTGATTTCCTGTGTTTTCTTTTGATGTAAAATATGGCTAGCTTCGAGATTATGGTCATTGCAAAACATTTGTGGCAATTTATCAAATTTTGGGAATGCTGATGTAGCAGATAAATGGACCAAAATATGAACAGAATGGCTTTTCCTTTTCTTGTTTTGGAGCAAAATGTTTCTGGAAAAGGTTTTTGTTATGGTCCTCATGTAACATCAGCTATGTGGAAACTGGATGCTAGAGGTGGGTCGATAGGTACAAAACCATTGTTGGAAAATTTTTGCCTAAAGTGGGTCTAGTAGACTGAGCCAATTGTTTTGAATCAAAATCACAAAAAATGTATTAGAATAAAACAAGTTATGAAATAAAATTTGAAATTTTGCAAAATCATTTGTTTGGTCGATATATGTAGGTATTTGACCTGGTTTAGGCAAGAAAAATGCCATGAGGTTGCTTTGTAAGTTTCTTTCAGGCATGCTGCAGAACAAAGTGATTCTGTTGTAGAATTCTGTTATACAATAGTCATTAATGCATCTTGTGCTGATGTTAGAGCAATTATATCATTTTGATTTCTGAATTTGCCAAGAAATGTGAACCTTTCCAAGTTCTTTTTTTGCTGTGTTGTCTTTTCTCACTCTATCATGCTATGAATCTCCACCTCTTTTTTTTTCTTCTCCGTTCCTATAATTTTTTCTAGAATTGGTGAGGAATAATAAACCCACTGGTCAAATGTTTTCCAGGAAATCCAGATTTTGGTCAACAATGCTGTGGCTTTATCCAGGTGTATATGAGGTGTGAACATCTGCAGCCGAATAGTTATGCTACTGCTCATTTGTTATAGTTTACATCTGAAAATAATTAGTATTTTAGATATGGGTATGCTAGCTACTGATCTGTTGGGAGTTCATGAAATCATTTAGCTTTTACATAATTGCATACACTGCTTGGTTGCTGGCTTAGTACTGCTGAATGGGCAGAGTTCAGAAAAGCAAGTGGCATCTCCATGAATCAGATGGAGCAAGTCCACTTTAGGTTCTAAGAGCTGTGGAGCCTATAATTCATACCATAATTACTTGGAGTTGATATTTCTTATAAAATTGATCCTATTGTCAAAACTGACACTCAGTGATGCATCCAAGTATGTGAAATTCTTTCTCTGATAATTATTAGGATTCTTAACCATGAAATCATCTATTATTGCTCCCAAGATATTTTATTTAATCCTTTCATGTAGTTTTTATGGCACTTTGTTTATGATGGGGAGAGAGATGTGTAGCACAATCAAGATCGACATTTCTGAGCATGATTTTTTTCTTTTATATTTGTTTCTATTTTAATATTTTCTAAAGGACAGCATTTATGTTCTGCAACTGGGAATACTACGGCAAAAATTTATTACAGCAGAAGATTATTGCAAATTCACAGGTTCATTTACTTGGTCCCAAGCATGCCATGTATCAAATGAGTATTGTAATATCCTGCGACGGTTGTTGACAAACATTAAAGTTTTTTTTGTTTGACAAGGAAACAAGAGTACCCAAATTATTTGTTCTGCTGTTGTCATATTCTGTCAATGAGATGCAATAGCATCATCTAAGCTATATCTACAATCTACTGTTCGACATGTTTCACCTTCTGTAACTATTATTCTCTAAATTTGATGTATTACTACTGCAGATAAAATTCATTGTCGATGGCCATTGGAAGATTGATCCTCAGATAGAGACAGTTACCAAGGGTGGAATTTGTAACAATATTCTCCAAGTTGTTGGATGAAAGGTTTTTGGGCCTTCATTCATGGAAGACATTCTAGTTCTCTGTCTAAACTTAAGGTAAATGAAGTATTTACTTCTCAGAGCCCCTTCAAAATCAATTTGAGAATGGTGAGCCTTTCATGCTCTAGGTTGAGGTAACAGATTGTAACTGAATCTTATTAGGATCTGTGCATCACTATTTCTGAAGGCTCAGAACCAATAAGATGATGCACGCCATCTATCTGTTCACTGATAAGATGTGTCTCAGTTATTCTTTGTATTTTCCAGTCATTTATAAAAGTTGTATCACTTGTGTACCAGCTATTAAAATTTCTATCGATTTAGGAATTTTTAGCTCCTATTGCGCAAGTATCATGTGCTTATTTCTCCTGGCTTCTTTTTTGCAGTGCAGAACACTGATAAATTGGATATTGTACAGACGACAGAAAAATTTAAGCAAGCAAGATTTTGTGGATTCTGGATTAATGCTGCAACTGTGTACCTTTCAAATAAGAGTCTTTGCGTTCTGTGCAGCGTATAAAATTTTGTATTCATCAGGGTAGCCGTGCATCCATTGACAAAAACTTGGCTAGCCGCAGGTAGAAGCCCAAGGCTTGCTATGGAGAGAGTAATGTCAATGTACCATGCTACGTACTATGCTGGTGTTACTAGTGCTAAAACGTTTGAATTAGGTATAGTTACTGGATACTAGGTGAGTTTCTGAGAAGCAGTGAAATTTAATCAGAAGAGTTGGTCATGTGCATCTGAAATTGATTATGTAAATTTTGAATTAGTAAGAATCGTTTTGGCAGAGATTTGGAATCTTTATTGATCTTTACATTCATAAATCTTCTGCTACATGTTTATTCAATAGAGCATCAAGCTTTTGTATGCAAAGTTGATGGAAGAATCCTGCATAGCTCTTATCCTGTAATATTTGTTAATCTCTGCAACTGCAACTGAAGTCTTTAACTTATCGAGACAGTTTTCAATATCATTGAATTTTGGGTAAATAAGGCTTAATTTCATGAAAAAAAAAAAAACTTGATTTAACTTAGAAGTTTCCAGTAAGTGTAACTCCTGTTCTGTAGGAGTAGGGTGGACACTGGTCCGGTTGGTTTGGTTCCGTAGTAGAGCGTGTTGAGACCAAGTGGAAACGTTCAAATTAATGCAGAGAGGCGTGTCCAAAGACTGGCCTTTCTTACCCGTTGCCTACTTCTTCTATTCTCTTTATCTCCGCAATTTTCTCTCTTATGCTCGATGCTTACAGCACAGTAACTCACTATCCAGTCGCTGTTCTCTGTTAGACAAGAAATGGCTATGGTTAACGCTTCATTAACTACATTTCTAATAAAAAACTCTTCTCCTCTTCGTGTTCCTTCCTCTTCATTTCCAATTAACTCTACGCCCTTCTTTACAATCCCACTCCCTGAGTCTTTCCCTAGTGCATTTTCTGCTCCTAGGAGGAGGAGCTCTTGCCTCTTTCCATCTCTTGCAATCGAGAATGAGGTTATATTTATGCAGTCCTCGTGCTGTTACGCATAAAATATTACTATTTTATTGTAAATGTTAACATTAAATATTCTATAGCCTCAAAAGGAAAAAAAATATAATTAAAAGGAGGATGACTGCTAGTGCTTCGCCATGTGGTTCCTGTGCCAAAGATGGTAAGATCCGATCAAGGTAGTGGAGCTGCTACTGGATCCACCTAAGAAGTTGGTGTGATGGGCCCACCTACCGACCCACCCACCAACCACAGAAAGATAGGCTGTTGAAGAGACTTGTATCAGCCACAAACAATACCAAACTACTCATCTTACCTTAACCGTTCATGCATATCATAAAGCACGGGGTCCCACACATTGAAGGGTTGAGCAAAACTTCCCAAGATTAGAATCCCGGGAGCTTATAAATATCGAAGCGAAATGGGCGGGGAAGCAAACAAGGGAGAGAGAGAGAGAGCGAGTCATAGGACACCACCGCGTCTCTCTTCAACTATATATCACTCTCACTTGTCTATCCTTTCTCCTTCTCTTCCATTTCCTCTGTTAAAGCTCTCTCTTTTTACTCATAGGTATGCATTTCTCATCTTTGTTTACATTGCAGATGTGTTAGAATTCTAGTTATAATCTTAATATAAATTCTCTGTTTAGATTTTGTTTAAGACTAATCATGATCTTTCATGAACTGGGGTTAGTTTAATTGGTACTTTTATGAGATTATTGGATTGTTTTGGAGAGCAAATCAATTAGAATTGCATGTTTCTTGGTCCGATTTAAAGATTTTCATTTATATTCGATCTTAGATTTCTTGTATGTCAAATAAGAAAACGAAATCTTATTCTAAAATTTATATTTCATTACTATTTTCAAAACGAATCAAATCTGGTTTTACAGAATTTCCAATCGGAATTATGATTTCTATGTTCTTGTATTTTTTGTTATGTTTTACTTAATAGGCTGATAAGTTTTAATTGTTTCTTGGTAATTGATGCGGTACAGTTGAGATATGGAGACCTTCCTTTTCACTTCTGAGTCTGTCAACGAGGGACACCCTGATAAGCTATGTGACCAAGTCTCAGATGCCATTCTTGATGCCTGCCTAGAACAAGACCCAGAGAGCAAGGTTGCCTGTGAGACGTGTACAAAGACTAATATGGTCATGGTCTTCGGTGAGATCACGACCAAGGCTAAAGTAAACTACGAGAAAATCGTTAGAGATACTTGCAGAGGCATTGGGTTTACATCAGCTGACGTTGGTCTTGATGCTGATAACTGCAAGGTCCTTGTCAACATTGAGCAACAAAGCCCTGATATTGCCCAAGGAGTTCATGGCCATCTCACCAAGAAACCAGAGGAAATTGGAGCTGGTGATCAAGGCCACATGTTCGGTTATGCCACTGATGAAACACCTGAGCTTATGCCACTAACACATGTGCTGGCCACCAAGCTTGGTGCCAAGCTCACTGAGGTTAGAAAGAACAAGACATGTCCGTGGTTGAGGCCTGATGGTAAGACCCAAGTTACTGTGGAGTATAAAAATGAAAGTGGAGCCATGATTCCTGTTAGGGTTCACACTGTTCTGATTTCAACACAACACGATGAGACTGTCACCAATGAGCAGATTGCAGCAGACTTGAAAGAGCATGTGATTAAGCCCGTAATCCCAGCTCAATATCTTGATGACAAGACTATCTTCCACCTTAACCCTTCAGGTCGGTTTGTCATTGGAGGGCCCCATGGAGATGCAGGACTTACTGGTCGAAAGATTATTATCGACACATATGGTGGATGGGGAGCTCATGGTGGAGGTGCCTTCTCAGGGAAGGATCCCACTAAAGTGGACAGAAGTGGTGCATATATTGTTAGACAGGCAGCAAAGAGTGTCGTGGCCTCAGGGCTTGCCAGGCGCTGTATTGTGCAGGTTTCTTATGCTATTGGTGTGCCAGAACCATTGTCAGTCTTTGTGGACACTTACAAGACTGGGAAGATTCCAGACAAAGATATTTTGGCATTGATTAAGGAGAATTTTGACTTCAGGCCTGGAATGATTGCCATCAATCTTGACCTGAAGAAAGGAGGCAACTTCAGGTACCAGAAAACTGCTGCTTATGGTCATTTTGGCCGTGATGACCCAGATTTCACTTGGGAGACTGTCAAGCTCCTCAAACCCAAGGCCTGAGAGTTCTGGGTTAAGCTTTATATATCTTGGTGGTGGTTGTTATCGCAGCCAACATTCAGCTGGGTGGGGAAGAATAAAGAAGCTTCAGCGCATGCATCTGATATTGCAATGAAAATTTCAATGCCCAAAGTGAGGTGTCGTTCTGGATGTGTGCTTCAAGTCGAGCTAGTTGTTCAGTTAGGAACCACATTGTTCACTGTCTTTTCTCTATATTTCTTTTACAATTTTTTGGTTCAACCTTGAAAAAGTTAACCACTCTGGTTGGTTTTAGTCAATGAGAATTCTATCATGCCATTTGTTTGATCGGATCAATTTTGCAACTACAATTTATTTCTCTGCACAAAGATTAATACCTTCAATACATACTACTATCAAGAAGCAGGAATATCTGACAATCAGATAATCATAACTGGAATGCACAAAGCAGTGCTGTATTTCACACAATTTGACAATTGCAGAGTACATTCTCCCACCAGATAGTCCCTGCATCTACATGTTAATAAATAAGAAACCCTAGGACAAGATTTCAGGAGTGCAGCCACAATCGATCATGCAGTCGCTCTTCTCCAGCACCAAACATTTCATCAACCCTTTCCCCATCACGATAAAAATGAAATGTAGGGGTGTAACGAATATGCTGTGTTGTTTCTGGGCATTCATCAATATCTGCATATATGAAGGACTGCTTGGGGAAGTTGTTACTTAGCTGGCAAAATGCAGGGAGGATTTGGCTGCACACCCCACACCTGAAAATGACAGGAACAAGAAGACGATCAATTACAAAGATTAACCCGGAAGATACTGTTGATAAAATGAACCGACGTAACTTCACCCCAAAATGCACCTTAAGCAGAGGATTGACAAGTCATAGGAATCACTTTGCCCACTTACCTGCCTAGTGTTCTTAAAGCAATGTAGAGAAAAAAATTCAAGTCAATATTGCAGTGATTCGTCATAAAGAACTCTTGAAACAGAGTTCGAGTAGCCTAGCTTTATTAGCTGGAAAGCAACTCGATATAGTCTAGAATGCCATCTACCCTGTTAAGAGCTTAGGTGAGGGAGATAAGAGGCGGTGGGGGAGGTTATAGACGTTGAGAATTGCAATCCTTAAATCCCTTCTCGTGTTGAACCAAATCGGTAGTCCCCTCCAAGCTGAGATTTCACATGGAAACATTCTAAGGATGCATAGTAACATTCCTAATTATCAAACAAGCTATACATCGAACACTTTGTACGCATATATGAAACCCACGTTACAAGTCCAAAAAACAAGTGAAAATCATGTATGAGAACATGAGTTTGGAAAGGAAGAACTATACCATGAGGCACCATAGTTGATAACTGCCTGCAAGCATCAACAACAAAACTAGCTCAGGTAAAGAGGAAAAGGAAAGGACAAAACGAGCTCCTAAGGAAAGAAGAAGAAAAAAAGAAAGCAGCATATGGTTACAGGTGTCTTGGAAACTCTAATATCACGAAGAAATTCGAGGAGCTTTTGATCAGAGGAAGCACTCTTCAGGTTGCCATGGCGATTCACTGGGAGTTGCAGACCAGTCCCCTCTAACCCTTTCTTTGAGGTGTCCTCCATTTCTTGATACTCCAAGGTTATGAGTTGCGTCCAATTCCAAGAACATCTTTATCTGCCCCACCGAAGCCTTTCATCAGCTGATGATCTCTTCCACGTAGCCCATATGGGCCATCGCCAGAAGTGTATAATACAATGGAAAAGAGTCTATGGAATCTAAACCGGATAGATCGCATTGGCTGCCTGCAACTTAATTGATTATTTTATTTTAGTCATTAAATTTAATTTATTAAAATAAAAGCTTTAATTTTAATTTTATTTTAAAAAAGTGTCCATAATATTTAATAATAAAATTTTAAATTCATTTTTTTAATTGATAAAAAAACATTTAATTAAAATAAATTTATAAATTATTATTTATTATATAAAATTAAAATATTAATAAAATATTATTTTAAAATTTATTATTATTATTATTATTATTTTTTTTCAAGTTGTTACAAGTTAAATTTTAATTAATAATAAATAATATGTATATAATTAATAATTTTAAAATTTATTTTGAAAAGTAAGCCATTCCGCATTTATATAAATAAAAAAAGGGTTAATAATACAAAAGATTTCAAATCATTGATTAAATTTATAATTAAGGCCTTCGAAAAAAAATTATAATTGAGGTCAATTCTTAAAATATTATTGATTACGTATACAATTAGAGTAAACTCGGCAAAATTCTTAAAATGAGAGAGAAAGTGTGAAAATATCTAGATTTTTATTTTTTTATTTTATTTTTTATGTGTTAAATGATAATTAAGAATGCTTACACTTGGGGGAGTTTTTATTATAATTTACTTATTTTTTTAAACTTATTAAGAAATTATTGTTTATTAATAATTATGATTAAATGAATTGTTGAAAGTTTTTTATTACTATTTTATTTTTTATAAAATGAATTTTCCTTTATTAATAATTGCCATTAAATATATTAATAAAGTATAGCCTAATAAAAAAACACCTGGAAAAAATATTGTCGTTTAATTCAGAAGTTAGCATCCACTGTCCACTCTTTAATTTTTTTTTTTAGAAATTAAGAAATAATTAATTCAACCTTACTTTAGGCCAATTTTGTAATTGCGGTCTTTATTTGCAACTTGTTTTTATCATACACACAAGAAAGGCATTTTATGGTTATTTTTATTTTTTTTATATATTATTTTCATTGTATTTCATTTCATAATGTGAAGATTTTTTCTATTATATAAGAATTATGATACATTCTATAAGTATTTTATTTTTATTTTTATTTTATTCTTTCCACTATTACATTAAAATTTATTAATTCATTTAAAAATAAAATAAAATTTACTTTATAATTATCAAAGAAAAGTTATGAGAGGCCCTCGGGGCTCTGCCCGTTTCTTTTTTTTTTTGTCAATAGATAAAATTTCATTGATAAGAAGGAAAATGATTACAACACGCCCAAATAAAGTCAGCTTGAGCCATGGGATTACAATATAAAGAATGATCATGCAGAATTTTTGTAGCTATATGATAAGCTACATCATTGCCTAATCTATAGATATGGACAAAACTAACTCTTTGTAATCCATTAGCAAGATTACAGATGTCATCAATGATTACTTTTATCTTTGAAGGCAGGAAGAGGAGGGGGAGGAAGAGACTCGTGGAGACACTGAATAACTGTAAGGGATCCCTTTCTACCAGAATTTGTTAAAACTTTCTTTCCTTTGCTAAAAGTAAAGCATTTCTACAAGCTAATGCTTCTACTGTTAAAGGATCTGATATGAAATTAAATTTGGTACTCAACCAATCACAAGGTTCTCCATGATGATTTCTTGCTATGGCTACAGTTGCTTCTGCATCGAGACATTTTGAAGTAGCACCATCAAAACTTATCTTAATCATTTGCAGAGGTGGAGGTTGCCAAAATTGATGTAAGGGCTGGTTCGATGCAGGTTGCTAAAGAGATTGAGGCTGTGATAATGAGAATTTCTCTTGTTGGTGCATGGCAACTGATATGACCTCTGACGCATTGACAAACTGATTCTTGAAGATACCTGAGTTCCTACTCTTCTATATTTGCCATAAAAGAAAACAAAACAAAGGAATAAATTGTTTATGCTGATCATTCTCTTTTAGCGGCATTAGGAGAGAAGTCTAGCAATCCATCATTGATGAGCCTTGGATTAATGAAGAACAGATTCGAAAAGGAGAGTGGAACCAAATGTCAATGACCTTCAGACACTCTAAAAAAAGGTGCTTTGTTGTCTCAACCCCACCACAAAAGATGCAATTTGGAGGCAAATGATTAATTTTCTTATGAAGAAGTTCACTGGTGGGTAGACGTTCTTGAAGCATGGTCCATAGAAACAGCAATATTTTTTGTGGTAGGGATATCTTCCAAAAAGCTGAGGTACCTCGAGTAGAACTAGGTCCAACATTTGAGAGAGCCTAGTTCCTTTGAAGCTGAGGTCTGAGACAAGCTATATAGTAACCTGATTTTACTGAGTAAGATCCTCTCCTATCATAATGCCATACAAGCAGATCTTCCCCATGAAACAGGCTAAGGGGCATAAAAGTAATGTTTCACACTTCTTCTTTATGAAAATTTCTTCTTAAACACATCCATTTCCTAGCTCTTAGAAGAAGCATTAATGAGTTGAGAAACCCTTACAACAAATGGATCATGCGATGCTTTAACAGTTGGTGTGCGGGGAAAAGATTTAGAAATCCACTTATCTTCCTTACAAAAAAGAGCTTCCCCATTCCTAAGTTGCCAGCGAGTCCAGTATTGGAGTGTTTCCCCCCATATAATGCTCTGCCATTCCCAGGAGGGTTTCCTCCCTTGTTTTGCTTGAAAAAAGGAGGAAGAAGGAAAATACTTTCCCTTAAAAAATCGAGTAAACAAGGAAGATGGGTTAGTAACAATCCTCTATCCTTGCTTAGCTAGCAAAGCTTGGTTGAAACATTCAAACTTGCGAAAACCTAACCCTCCTTTAGATTTTGGAATGCACTTGTTTTTCCATGAAAGCTAATGAATCCGTTGCTCTTCGTGCTTTTGGCCCCACCAAAATTTAGCCAGGAGACTATTAATTTCTTTGCACAATAAGGTAGGGAGTTTGAAATAAGACATAATGTATACAGGTAAAGTCGAAGCCACTGCTTTGATTAAAACCTCTTTACCTCCCTTTGATAAAAGTTGCTCTTTCCACCCAGCCGTTTTAATTTGAATACATTCTGTGATACAAGCAAAGGTTTGTCTCTTAGAGTGAGAGATAGTTGTAGGTAAGCCTAGAAATTTATCTTGGCCATTTAAGTTAGAAATGCTCAAAACTCTAGCAATGCTCCTCCTTACGTCCACTGGGGTGTTGTGACTGAAAGCCAAAGCTGATTTGCTTTAGTTAATGGTTTGCTTGCTCACATAATGCTGGAGGATTTGTTTGATGGACTCAGCCTCTCGAGTAGTAGCTTTGGAATAGATGACAGTATCATCGGCAAAGAGCAAGTGAGAAATAGATGGGCCATATCGAGAAATGGATAGCCCTTGGATAGAAGACTGCTTAATCTTATAAGATAATCCCTCCGCACAAAGCAAAAATAAGTAGGGAGATAGAGGATCTCCTTGTCTTAACCCTCTAGGTGGGGTAAACATGTCAGATTTGTAACCATTAATACGGATGGAGTAAGAGACTGTGGACACACACTCCATGATCCAGTGAATCCATTAGTGTTGAAAACCCATGTTCTCCATAATATGATGGAGATAACCCCATTCTATGCACTCATAAGCCTTACTTATGTCAAGTTTAAGTGCCATACCATAGTTCTTTCCTTTTTTCCACAACTTCAAGTTATGCATTAATTCATGGTTAATCAAGATGTTATCTGAGATGAGCCTACCTTTAGTGAAGGCACTTTGTTCTTCCCCGATAATATGATTCATAATAGTTTAAAGCCAATGAGTGAGGATTTTAGCAATGATTTTGTACAGTACTGTGCAGAGACTAATGGGCACAGGTCCTTGATAGATTGAACCTGTTTAATATCCTCACCAATAATACTCCAGTATTTCTGAAAGAATCGAACAATCAAACCATCATCACTAGGGGCCTTTATAAGATGAATAGAGCCTAAGGCTCTTAAAATTTCTTCATGAGATACTGGCTGAATAAGCTCTTGATTCATCTCTTTCGAGATTCTCTTAGGGAAATCTGAAGTAAAATCATCAAAGTTGGACAGGTAGCTAGTGGTATAGATACTAGTGACATACTCCATAGTAATAGCTTGAATCTCTATATAAGAGTATTTCCATTGCCCCTGATTGTTTCTAATCCCATATATGAACTTCCTCTTCCTCCTTTGAATAACTTTGGCATGGAAGAAAGAGGTTTTTTTGTCCCCTAATTGAAGCCAATTCTGTCTAGACTTTTGGGCCCAATATTGCTCTTTGGCATTAATTTCAGAGATCAAATCAAATTCTATTCTTCGAATATGCTTAGCATCCCATAAAGAAGAATTCTTCGCTGTCTCAAGTTCAAATTGCAATTGAGTGATACAAGTTCTGGAGTTATAGTTATGTTCCCTACTCTAATTAAACAAAGCATGCCGATAATGTTTTAGTTCAGAGAAAATTCTCAACATAACTTCTCCATCAGTTTTTGATTCCCAAACTGCTACCTTCTCTATCAGTTTGTGATTCCCAAGTTGCTGATATGATGTTGGAGACTTCTAGAATTTTTGCCCAACAGTCATCAAAGATGAATTGTCTCTTAGCATGAATAAAATTGGGTTCCATGTCAATTGAGAGGGGTCTATGATCAGACCCTAAATCCTCTAGATGAAAAACTCTAGCACTTGGATAATTGAACAGGAGAGAGGCTATGGCTAAACTCTTATCTAACCTTTCTTTGATATGGTGGCTACCACTCTGTTTGTTGTTCCAGGTGAAAAGTGGCCCCTGGAAACCCATGTCAATCAAACCCCAAGCACTCAAAAAAGTATGGAAAGCCATAGATTGTCTAACAGTCCACCTTTCGCCCCCTTGTTTCTCCCTTGGATGTAGGATGGTATTAAAGTCTCCTGCTATAAGCAATTCAAATTTACAAATGGATTTGTAGCTGAGCAAGTGGTCAAATTGATTAACTCTGACTTCCTCATCTGCACTCAAGTAGCATAAAAGCAAGTCCCATAGGTTTGATTCGAAAACCTTGCATGGATATAAAAGTTGTCAGACTTGATGATTGCAACATTACAAAAGTCTTTCCAAGCAAAAATTAAGCCCCCTGCAATACCTCTAGGGTTAACCAGAAACATATTAGAGTACCCACAACTGATAACTTCTTCTTAACCACATTAGAATTATTTTTTGTTTCATACAGGAAACCCATTTTTGGAGAATGGGTTCTGCACAATCCCTTCAAGTTATGAATTGTTAGGGGGTTCCCCACACCTTGACAATTCCAAGACAAAAGTCTCATTTATCTCAATGGGGCCATTTTAGGCTGGCTACCTTCACCTTTTTGGCAAAATTCTCTTATGTGCAAATTTTTTTGCAAGGGTCGCTTGCAGCTTCATCCTTTCTATTTCTTTTCACCAGAAGCAGGAGTTGTTGAATAGTCTTTTCTCATATTTTTACTGGAGCCCTATTTCGCATTGAGTTTCAGTACTTGAAACTACTTTTCTGAATAAAAGTATCATTTAGATGTTGTTGAGAAAAATAGTTTGGAAAAAGTTATTTTGTTATTTTAGTATTCTTATGACTAAAACTGATCAAATTTAATTTTTAATTATTTTTTAACACTCTCTAACTAGTATATTTAAAAAAATGATTTTCTCAACAGTAATTTCAACAGTAATATCAAACAGGCTCTGAGTGTTTGGATGAGATCTTAGATTTGGTCCAAATAGTTGAGTTTACTAATGTTGGGCTTGGGAGTTGGGACGGTGTTTTGGGTTTGGGGAGTTTTCCGGCCCATAATTGAAAGAAGCTTCTTCGGCTCAATATAAAACATAAGACCAAGGGCTAAAGTACTTAAACCGTTCAAAGTGGCAGGCCTGATGTTATGTGTGGATATAAGCGAGTTTGCAGTTGACTCTTCTGCCTTTTCTTCCTCACAGGGTAGGGTTTCCCTGGAGCATTGTGTACCGTAGGGGCTCTGTCCATCATCAGCAAAGATGACGATGATATATTTTGACCTATGTATGCGATGGAGATAAAAATCAAGCAGGGAGGGAATATCTTCATACTGAAAGCGACAATTGGCGTAGTAATCTAAAAATGCAAGATATTTTAAACCATCAAACAAGATATGGACAACACCCAACAAAAATGCAAGATATTTAAACTATCAAAAATATACGGACTTTGACTAAGTGCAGAGATAAAGATCCTCTCAGGGAGAAAATTCAAACTTAATTATTAAAAAAGATATTATTAAAAATAACAGTCATTAAGGAAAAATAAGTACAAATCCCAAAGGAATTAATCTTGTTGTAAATGATATGGACATCATGGATATTTCGATTATAGACGTTTTTGATATATGTTCGATAACGAGGTCCAGACTAGGAAACAAGGTAGGGGACAAACTCGCATAATAGCACTAAAAAGACAACCATGGAAGAGGGTCTCCACAAAACAAAGCAGAAACGATCCTGGACCAACCTCCACAGGATGCATCTTACCCAACAGAAGCCTTCATGGTTGACACTGAAATGCCCTGAAAAATTATCATTTCCATGGTTTACCTTTGGGCAACTTTAAGACACAAGTATTCAGTAGAAGCACATCAGGGTATATATTGATACATCTCCTATAGATCATTATTATTTGGCTAGGGTAGAAAAGATGGTACTGTATATACACACGCGTTGAAAATGAAGGTACTTTGCCAGAAGAGCTCACCATATGTTCATCAATGATCAGCTGAATAAAACGGAAAATATATAAGAAACACAATACACAAGACTATGCAATGAAATTTTTACGTTATTTGCTTAATATGCAGATGTTTTGTACAGTTCCTCTATTGGCACAGCTGGTAGCTTTGAACTACAAAAGCCCTCGTCACTTTACATTGCATGCTCTACATACTGATCTTATTTACAAGAAAGAAGAAAGGAATTAACGGATTACATGATAGGATATCACCTGAGCCCTCACAGGCATCCATTACCAGAAAGATTTCATGTATGCTAAACATGTATTACAAGGCTCCATGTAACTCTACACTCTTTTTTACCTCCTGCTACCAACTTCTCATCATTGTGGTACAAGTCAGCCTCACAGGGGTCACAAGCATAGATGTGGAAGTGGAACAGCTCTGCCTTTCAAGGAGATATAATCCATAATTTACATCTCATACGCATTTTGAGAGGGAGAAGTAATCTGCAAAGGAGGCCATGGCAATATAAAAAGAATGATATCTAAAAGTATCTCAGTCCCAACCCATTAGCATATTCCAAACTGCTCCCTCAATTTTGCTTCTTGGGATGGGCAAACTTTCCCCTTCGTCAAGTAAGACTCTGTAGACTTCAAATTCACGATCTCCAATCATGTTCCTCCTAATCTCAGCCTGGAAAAACAAACAATATAAATCATAATTGTTGTTGGAAGGAAGAAGAATAATAATTGCACATATTCACATTATCTCAGCCAGTAATGCATTGTCAACCTCATAATTGCAGCAACATAATCTTGTTTTGATAAACTATAATGTCCTTTGATGCAAAGGAAAAGCAAAAATAGCGAGCAAGCCAAAAATTTATCTAAGCTTATTCAGTAAAAATATAAGTACCGAGAAAATGCAACTCTTAAGCATCTTAAGAGCAAGTGTGATATCGTGGAATACAAGAGGCCTGCCTTTGCCAGATAACTCAACAGGATTTGCCACTAGTAGCTCTGTGTCAGGACCACGGCTAACAACAGCTACTCTGAGAGGACGCAGTAATTCCATCTCCAGATGACAAGACAATGCTCTCTGTTTGTTAGGGTCAACTATCTTCTTCCCATCAGCTTGAACAATAAACAAGTCAATCTCACAGTTTCTTCTCTGTTTTATCGTGAATCGCCCATATGAAGTCTGATCACACAAGCCATAACATAGTTCAATATTGCATAAAGAAACATAGTTCAATATTGCTTCCCTTAGTTTTCTTTGCAGAAAGTAAGTTCTTAACTTCATTCAAAACATGAGAATAATGATAGAAGCAATCTCCTCCATAAAAAGAATGAGATATTTGACTTTCCAGACTAGAGAACATGACGTGGAAATGTTATTCAGCAAAATCCTATGCTATTAATGTATATACCTTTATATTGTAATCCTTGAGGGTTCTCAGTATGTCGTAAAGAAGACCTTTATGATCTTGGCATGCAATTTGAACAAGTGTATGAGCAGGACTCAGTGAATTGTCCATTGTAACAGAAACACTAGAGCAAGTCTGCAAATTTTGGAGTTCATCAGGAATTTCCAAGTGAAGCATGTCATCTGTGATTTTAGTTGGAAGAAGTGATGATTCCTGCGAACATGCAGTAATTTCAGGGCCAACCATTTCTATGTCACAGCTTATCATGGCATCTCCCATAACAGCTTTTAAGCGATTATATGTATCCTCCTTTCTCTTATTTGTATGCAGAAGCTCCCTGACAAAGGCAAGTCATTAAAGGAACATTACTTTTGGATGAAAAGATAATCCCAAGCACAAGTTTTCTAAATGCAAAAAGGGGCTACAAAATATCACTTGAAAGCCTTTACATCCATCTGTAAATTCACATTTCACAGGACCTAAAAAGTTGTCAGCAAATGTGGATTCCAAGAGAAGATGCAATTCCATCTATAAATTCAGGGATTCCCATTATTACAGGATGCAACTACTCCGATTGGACAATCTGAGTTAGAAATAGGCACCATATACTGCTTTATAAATAAAAGTAAAGGTTAAAACCAGAATCCTTTCAATGCACTATAAAATTGAACTTAATGTTGTTTGAATTTAGAATGTTAACAATCACTTCAAAGTAACATGTCAATGGCACTTAATGAGCATAAAAAGTGTACCACATATCATTAAAAGTTAAAACAGTAATAAAATCAGTGAAACAAATTGTAAAATGTCTGAGAAGACAAAATGAATGCAAAACCTGGCGTCTGTAAGGAAGAATAGGTCTATCACCCTCCCATCTGGTGTTGTGGATACCTTCACTTTTTTTATTGTGAGTTCAAGCTCACATAGCACCTCAGTCACATCTGCCAAAATAAACCCTCCAGAACTCAGTCACTCAAAGTTAATGAAATATTCAAGTGCTAAATTTGATTCTCCACTCAAACATCCACATCAAAAAGGGAAATGAGAGAATCAGTCAACTTTATGTCATTCCCTCCATATGATTATCAAATTCACAGAAACAAATGTAGAAAACGTGGAATCTCAAGAAAAACTGTGGCCATGAGTGACTGTGATAAGATTAGGCTCCAATTTTATCTCTCTTTTTCCCCCCATGATCTCTCAATTGTCATGCAGAGCCGAATTATGGATTAGAAGCAATAAAAAACATATACAACAACCCAGAACCCACCCCGAGATCACCCAGTAGGCCAGCAATACAAGTACACATATGAACAGAAACCCAAAAAAATCATGAAAGCGCATCCAGAAAGACGAATCAACAAACACGGAAGATTCAATAGACATAAATTGAAAACGAAGACAAAGATTCCAGGGAGAATTATTACTGTGTAAAAGCCCTCTTCGGTCATGACAGCATAACTTCAAGAGAAAGACATCAGGAGGCCTTGGAGGCTGCTGTAGTTCTGGACAATAATAAAAAATCCCAGAAGCTGAAGAGCAAGAAGGGCATACCCCTAATAATCTCTTCTTCAAAAGGCCCCATCTAGTTGATGAATTTCCAGCAACCCAAAACACTATGTAACACCATTTGCCATCCGTAGATAAATCTTCACAATATCAAAAATCCAAAAAAAAAAAAAATCAAAGCGAGACATCAATCCCACAGCTTTATACATAAATGATATTTAAGAAACATAAGTACATATACCCATCCTTTGTTTCAACAAACCCACCAATTCCTCACAAATTTGGGAAGTGAAAGTGTGAAAAAAGGCAGAAAGCCTAACAAAAATTAGGAACAACAAAGTTGATAAATCTCTCAATTTCTTTAATTTCCTGTACTGTTCGAGAGACCAAAACAGAGCAGCTAGAAGAAAAATCCATCCCCATGTTAAACTTACCTCCTTTAACGATATTAAGGCCAAAGAAGAGTATGATGCGACACAAATCACAACCAAGGCCAGTCTTATCAGGGCAATTGACGGTGATGACGCTGAGGTCTCTTTCTTTCTCGGATTGCCTGATGATCACCACGTCGTCGGGTAAAATGCCCATAATTCTTTTCCTCGTCTTAAACTTGTTTTACAGAGAAAAGTGGTTCAATTATTCTTATTTGCTCAGGCAGTTGATTAAGCTGCTCAGCGGTTGTTCGTGTAGAAAGGAGCTAAGACAGAGAAAAAGCAGACGCAGAGAAGGCAGAGAGTAGTGGCTGTTTCTTTGCCTCTGATTCACTTGTTGCTGCTGCTGTTTCTTTGTCTATTTCCAGATTTTCATTTTCTTCCTGCTGTTTGCTGACTGTGAGTCTACGGGGTAGCGAGGAGCTGAGGATGGATGGATCAAAATTAATTGAAATCTCAGATATGAGATAATGATTGGGAAGCTCAAGAAATTGTTGGTATGATTAACGATTAGCCTCTTCTTTTGGCTTTCTTTTTATGTTATTATTATTATTATTATTATTATTATAATTCCGAAATTCCAAATTATTTTGCCATTTTCAAATTTCTTGATGACAAATTGACTTTTTCCGGCCGCGCATGCTATACCTTTTTAACATAAAATTATATTAAAATTTTTTTAAAAACTATTTTATTTCAATATTATAACGATAATTAATAATTTAATCTTCATATTAGTATTTTTTTTTATCTATTTTTTTACCAATTTTGATTGTTAATGATAAACTCTTTTATTTTTAAATTAAAAATTTTTATAATTATAAACATTATTTGATAAATGTTTAACATTATTGATATTTTAATCTCTCATCAAGCCTAAAAGTGAGAATAATAAATTAAAAATAAAGTAAATATATAAAATATTAAAAAATTGCTTTTTCAAAAATTAGAAAATAATATAACATTTTTGATATTCATAAAAATAATATAATGTATACTTATAAATTATAATTTAAAATATAAATAATAAATTTATGCACCAAAATAAACTAAATAATTTTCCTTGAAAATTTGTAGGGCAAAAAAAAAAATTTGACGAAAAATTTATAATTTGGTCTCTAAAATTTTATCATATATTATATTTTAATCTTTAAATTTTAAGAAATTAATTATAATATATATAATAATTTAATATTTCTATTAATAAATAAAATTATTATAAATTAAAATTATATCAAGTGAATTATTTTATATATTAATATTAAAGAGATTAAATAATATAAAATTTAGATATTAAAATATAATATAATATAAAATTTAAATAAAATAATTAATTTTTAAAATTTAAAAATTAAAATATAATATAAAATAAAATTTAGAATAAATTATAAATTTTCCAAAATTTAATGTAAAAATTTCACATCAACACCCGAAAAGGTCGTTTAAAAAAAAAAACAAAAAAAAGGTTCACATCCAATTGAATAATGAATCCACGAGTGACCTACAGTTTGAAGGGCGAAAGATGAAGTTTGGGTTGAGATGTGAGATGTGTCCTACAAATTACAGAAAGGCTTGTCTCGTTCCCGTACAACAATCCTTACGGCTCCCATTACTCCACGCAGCTATTCCACTTGGATTTTTGTAGGGGAAAGCAAAAATCGATTAAATTAAAAAATCCGATGGAACTAATTTAACTCAAAATTTTATTTTAGATTTTCTAGAAAATCAATGTAATTCGATATTAGATTTTAAATGTTTTAATTTATTTAATTTAATTTTAAAAATAAAAAATAATTAAATTAAATTGAATTAAATTAAATAACATAACATAATTTAATGTTCATTTAATTCTAATATAAATATTTTACTCTTAGTTCTTTTATTCATTCTTATTGTATTTCATACCAGCTCATTTCTTTTTGTTTTTTTTTTATCTCATTTCTGCCTTGAGACTTAGTTCATGAATTGAAAGTACTCAAAAGATATATAAATTTAGTACGATTAAATATTTAAGCAATGTATGACCTTTCACACGCCCTTCATTCTCTCTCGCAATCAAGGCTTTAATACTATTTTGGGCTTTTGAGTTAGATATTCAGTATTGTCAGACTTTCTACACACTTTTTCAATCTCCTTGCATTGCACCTACTTTTTTATCCCTCCACATCAATGTAGGATAACACATATAAAAATAGAGTAGACTTTGATATCATATTGATAAAATTGACAAGATTTAATTCCACCCCAAATAAACTAGCTCGAGATGAGGAGATTTATCTCAGTCTTATATTTAGTATAAAATCTTTATTCTAAACTAATGTGGAACATTAATGTCTGCCTTGAAAGTTGAAAACTCAGGTCTGCTTTCTCATATTCTCCTTCTCTTCGGCTAACATCAACATTAAATGCTAGATCTTTATTTGTTTAGCACTTGCTCAATTATTTTGATTTGTGAATTTGAAGTTGCCATTTGCATGCCCTAATCTCATTATTTTCTGCTTTGATTTGTGTATTTGGCGATTGTTAAGTAAATGAGAATAGATTTTAAGAATTCATCATTTCTAAGTAACTAAATAATTGAGGATTTCTTCCATTCTTTATTCCCTCAATTTTTTTGCAGTTTTATGCTGCTTGTGCTGTTTGTGTTTTATTTTTTTTCTAATTTATTTTTGTTTCACTGTGGTTGAATGCTTTAATTTATATTTGATTTCTTTTCATTTATATTTGAATTGAACTGAACTTGTACTGTTCAATTCGATTTTCTTATAATTTTAGTTAAATTAAGTTTGATCTATGATTTTTGATAATCTAATTATTTCAATTTGGTCAATTCAATTCGATTTTGAATCGAACCATCTGAATGTTGACTCTAAAATTTTTATATGTTCATTTCAATATAATAATTATTAGATTAATAGATTCCTATTAATTAATTATAGTTGATCCTGACTTTGTGAAAATTGCCTTACTTCTATAATACATTTTACTTCTTATTTTAATTTACACTTAAATATTTGACTTCATTGATTACTGTTACATATATGCTTCATTACCACTCATTTTCTTTCATTTTTTTAAACATGACTTAAAATATTAAATTAGAATATTAGCATAATTTTATTATTATTTTTTTAATTTTTATTGATTTTAATTAAAATTTAAAACTATGGGACAATTTCAATATAATGATTTAAATTTGATGTTTAAAAAAAATGTAATTAGTGTAATTTTTTTTTGTCAAAGTAATTAGTGTAAACTAACGAGATGAAATTATTGAATTATTATATTATAAAGAAAAAAAGTCAATAAAAGGAAAATTTTGTAATATTAATTTATGGACATTGTCTTTAGATATTATTATTTTAATATAATGTGTTTTGAATAATTATATTAATAATATGAAAAATCAACATAAATTTATTTTTTTTTTAAGAAATATTTTTCTCATCCGTCAAAATGTAATGAGAAGGTGTGTGGGTGATTAGGATTTTATGTCCACTCCCACTTTAGGAGAGGGAGATGTAGACAAGGCAAACAAGCGGATGATGTTCAAAGAGAATAATTAAGATGGGGTTATTTTCTAATTACTATTCATCCACAAAAAAAAAAAAAAATTGTCACACGTGACGTTAAGTGATGACGGCATCCTGCCTAAGCAAAGCTAAGCTCCTTCGTGCGACTTGAGAGGGGACTTGAGAGGGAACAACCAATCGTATGAGACCGTACATCAATTATTATATGTCTAATATAAAAATCCTCGTCGATAGCATAACATCATATCGACTTTTTATAGGTATACGTTTCTATCGAATTTTAATAGTATAAATTTAAATAATATATAATTAAATTTAAATTTAAAATTTAATATTCATAATAAATTTAAATTAAATTTAAATTTTAGATATTGAATATTTATTATATAGATTTATTTATATAAATATAAAATTAAATATAAAATATATGTATTTTATAATAATATTTATAAATATTTATATATTTTATTTTATATAAAATAAAATTAAAATATTTTATGAAATTATTAAATTTTTAAAATGTAAATTATTAATAAAAATTATTTTTTATGTAAATTATTAATTAAAAAATATAAAATTAAATGATTTCGAGTATTTATCGATTAATAATAATTAGATTTGGAATGAATTTTGGTAATTGAGAATAAATTTTAATCGGATTTAGGACGAGTTTCGATTTTAAGAATATTAATCGAGTTTGGGTTTAGATAAGGTCATTTTCGTAGGTACTCTACCCATTGTCATTGTCACGACCCAACTTATGGGCCGGACCGGCACTAGGACCTGGGCTAGCCTAAAGCCCTCGAGGCCCGTAGTAAGCCTTAACTATTCATTTACCCAACTCTAAGGCCCATTTGGGCCCAATTTCAAGAAATCAACCGGACAGAGTCCGGCCATAAAATGGACCTACCAACGGGGAGTTTTTGACTCACCCGACCTGTAAACACAATAAACAATCCATTTGGGAGCTCAGCTCACCCTCCACATACTCATATCATCATAATGATAAATGGGAGCTCAGCTCCCTCATCCAGTCCATCAAACATGCATATAATAATTTTACAGGTCCACAATAATAATTTAGTTTACAGACCCAAATCAAATAAACATTTCTAACACATGCGGAAATTCTAGGAGTTTATAGAATTACACAAACATAAATAAATGACCTGCGAGGGAGAAAAACAGGTTAACCTCAAAAATATCCTCCTGTAGCCTGGAAAAATATTGAATAGGAGTGAGCGTTCGACTCAGAGAGTAAAATATCAATTTTAACCATAATCTCTATAACTATCTAGAACTAATGCAACCTGCGGAGTGAAATGCAACAGCAACAATATTTTCACATAATAACAGCAAAAAGGTAATTTAGAGCACTCACGCACTCTGTAACATCAATCATAATATATGGGAGCTGATCCCCTATACAGCTCTCTTAAATCCAACCTGGTGCCAGCGAAGAACTCAGCTCGGACTTCCACTTAATAACCAAATCGAGGTCCCAGCGAAGAACTCAAGCCGTGTCTACCCCGAAGGACCGGGTCCCAGCGAAGATCTCAAGCCGTGTCTACCCGTCCTATCCATAATCCACACCACATCACACGCACGCCAACGCACGCACACTGCTCCAAATTACCACAACAACATCCATGGCACTTTCACAGTTATGAATGCAACATAAATCGTGCCTAGAATTTATCTACATAGATATATGCATATAAGTGATGCATGGGCATGCTTGAACATATAATAATATCGAAATTACAATTAAAATTAATATTTTACTCACAGACTTGACGGTGGTCACTGAGGCGGCTGGGCGGAGGAAGAAAGCTGTCCCGGCTCACCTGATAATTTTATTACAATCATTTAATAAATTTGACTCAATACAAACAAAGAAAAGACCAAATACGTCCTAAGTCGTGCCGAAAATCCGGCAGAGTCTCCCCTATACCTAGGACCTACCCAACCTGCAAAAGGGCTCAAAACACACTTCTATATTCACAATCCATATGTCCACAACTCAATCCCATCACACAGCCCCTCCTGGGCCCATCAAATCAATCATCCATCACAATACGTAAAATTTCAATTTAGTCCTTATAATTGACCATTTTTGCAAAAACTGCCCAAATCAGCTCTAAAAATTCTAAAACTTTGCCCCGTGGTCCTTAGCAATATTACTAAGCGATTGCAAAAAGAATCATAATTTTCTAAGCTACCACGAATATTTTATGGATTTTTAATCCTATTTAAGCACTAGAAAATTACGTAAAAACAAGGTTCGGGTTTACCTTTGCCTATTCCGACTTCGGGGACGCGCTCGGGACGTCTGACAATGGGGGGGTAGCCAAAACCTCGGTCCAATTCGGAGACTTTTCCAGTGCATTCGTAGGAAATTCACAGACCTGATCAACTGTCGAATTTCCGCGAATTGAGGATACCTACACGAAGCCCACAACACGGGGGTTAGTACATAAAATTTTCAGAATTTTCTAAGCTCATTTAATGATCGGAAAAACACTGCGAAGTTCTGTGGGACCCATCGAAAAACGGTATCGAAAAATTTTGAAATTTATATCCCCGCGAAGCTCTCGACGAGTGGAGCGCTCTGGTACTCTCGGTTTTCTCGTGGGGTTCACGGTTTGCGAGAAATCTAGCCCAAAAGTCGAAATGGGCTAAAAACTTCCCGGGCAAAAATCGGACAAACCGCTCGATGGATTTCGGTGTTCTTGGTGTCTATGGAAAGCTCTCGACGAGTAGATGATTTTAGACATAAGACCCGGTTTGATTGGTGGCCGGATCGGTCGGATTTCGGCCGGGAAGACCAACAGCCGCGCGCGCGCATCGCTCAACTTCGGACGACGTTTTCTGGCGTTCCAGGCGGCGGCCGGCCGTGGGGGAGGGCCAAGGTGGGGCGCCGGCGAGGTGGGGAGGCAGGGGAGGTGGCGGCGTGGCAAGGGGAGGAGGGAGGAGAGAGAAAAGAGAGAGAGAAGGGAGAGAGGTCGACGCGCGCGGGAGGAAGAAGGAAGAAAAAAGAAAAGGCCGGTCCGATTCGACCGGTCCGATCCGATCCGGTTCGATTCGGCCAGTCCGATTCAGGATACAAAATTTTGAATTTTTACTCTGCCTCGGGACTGAAAACGAGGTCCAAAAATTTCGAAAAAATTCCAGAAAACTCAGAAAAATACGTAGACTCCAAATATATTTTTAGTTTTGCCACGTGGTCTTTAAATTAATTTTTAAAAATCATCAAAGTTTATATTTTCGAAAAATCGAACCCGATTTTTTAAAAATCCAAAAAATCTCAAATAATTTCTTAAAATTTAAATAAAATTAAAATACCAAAAATACTCATAAATAATAAAATTTAAAATCTTGGGGTGTTACATTCTTCCCCCCTTACAGAAAATTCGTCCTCGAATTTTACACAAGGCAGAATAAAAGCACATGATTATACATTGAACAAATAAGGGTACTTGCTACGCATGTCCCATTCTGACTCCCAGGTGCACTCTTCCACTGACTGGCTCCTCCACAAAACCTTAACCATAGGGATCTGTTTGGATCTTAGCTGTCTCACTTGGTAGTCCACTATGGCTACAGGTTGCTCCTCAAATGTCAAGTTCTCTTTTAGCTCTATTACATCCGGCTGTAGTACATGAGAAGGATCTGGAATGTATTTCCTGAGCATAGAGATGTGAAATACGGGATGAACGTGAGAAAGGTTGGGTGGTAGCTCCAACCGGTAGGCAACTGCTCCAACTCTGTCCGTAACCTCAAAAGGTCCGATATACCGAGGTGCCAACTTGCCCTTCTTTCCAAATCTCATGACTCCCTTCATTGGAGAAACCTTCAGGAATACATAGTTGCCTACTGCAAACTCCACATCCCTCCGTCTGGGGTCTGCATAACTCTTCTGCCTACTGAAAGCTGTTTTCAGTCGTTACCTAATTAAAGGAACTACCTCTGAAGTGTACTGCACTAGGTCTACATCATGCACCTTCACTTCCCCCATTTCTGTCCAACACAGAGGAGACCTACACTTTCTTCCATATAGTGCCTCATAGGGTGCCATCCCTATGCTGGAATGGTAACTGTTGTTGTAGGCAAACTCCACCAAAGCTAGCTGATCATCCCATTGACCTCCAAAATCCAAAACACTCATGCGAAGCATATCTTCCAGTGTTTGGATTGTCCTTTCATTTGTCCGTGCATGCGAGGGTGGAAAGCCGTCTTGAAGTTCAATCGTGTGCCAAGTGCCTCCTGCAACTTTCTCCAAAACCGAGAAGTGAATGGGGCCCTCTGTCGGATATTATGGGCAGGAACTCCATGCAATCGACTATTTCTCGAATGTAGAGTCGGGCATCTTGTACTCTGAGAATATGTAGTCTTCACAGGCAAGAAGTGAGCTGATTTGGTTAAACGGTCTACAATTACCCATATCGAATAATATCCTCGCGTGGTATGAGGCAACCCAGTCACAAAATCCATAGTGATCATTTCCCACTTCCACTCTGAGATAGGGAGCTCTTGCAGCTTCCCTGACGGTTTCTGGTGTTCAAACTTCACCTTCTGACAAGTCAAGCACTTGGACACAAAGTCTGCTATGTCTCTCTTCATACCATTCCACCAGTAGCTATCTTTCACATCATGGTACATCTTGGTGGAACACAGGTGGACATCTGCATGTGTATAGTGTGCCTCTCGCATGATTTCATTCCTGAGGTTGTCCACATCGGGCACACATATCCTAGAACCTTGCACTAGGGCGCCATCATTGGCAAATGCAAACTCACCACCTTCACCTTGCTGTACTCTTTCTATGACCTTCATCAATTGTTGGTCTCTGTGCTGGGAAACTCTAACTCTGTCCCGCAAGTCTAGCCTCACTGAAAAATGAGCCAACAATACCCCCTCATCTGAAAGATCTAGGATTAAACCTTGATCCATCAACTCATGTACCTCCTGAATCAATGGTCTCTTCTCTGTTGAAATGTGCCAAGCGCGGAAGACTTCCTGCTCAAAGCATCTGCCACTACATTGGCCTTCCCAGGGTGGTACTGGATAGTGCAATCATAGTCTTTCAGAAGCTCCATCCATCTCCTCTGTCTCAAGTTCAAGTCCCACTATTGGAAGATGTACTTCAAACTCTTATGGTCAGTGTATATCTCGCACACTTCACCATACAGGTAGTGTCTCCAGATTTTCAGTGCAAAGACTACAGCCGCCATTTCCAAATCATGGGTGGGATAGTTCTGCTCATGCCTCTTCAGCTGCCTTGAAGCATAAGCCACTACTTTTCCATTCTGCATCAAAACACACCCTAGGCTAACTGCAGGCGTCCACGATACAGTGTATCCTTCACCACTCATAGGTAGTGTCAACACAGGGGCAGTGGTTAGACACTCCTTAAGCTTTTGGAAACTCTCCTCACAGTCATCTGTCCAAATGAATGGAACATTCTTCCTAGTTAACTTAGTTAAGGGAGCCGCTATCCTGGAAAAATCTTGCACAAAATGCCTATAATAGCCAGCTAGACCTAGAAAACTTCGCACCTCAGTGACTGTTGTAGGCCTAAGCCAATCAGTCACAGCTTCAATTTTCTTGGGATCCACTTGAATGCCATCACTAGAAACCACGTGTCCCAAGAATGAGATGCTTTCTAGCCAAAATTCACATTTCAAAAATTTGGCATATAGCTGGAAGCTCCTCAGGGAAGACATCCATGAATTCTCTGACAACAGGAACATTTTCCATGCTGACACCTTCTACAGATGTATCTCTCACCAATGCCAAATACCCTTGGCATCCACGCCTTAACATTTTTCTAGCACTAATTGATGACACCAAGTTATATGGAGCCACGCTTCTGTCACCATCAAAGCTAAACTCTTCTACACCAGGTATGTGGAAATACACCTTTTTGTTCCTGCAGTCTAAAGTGGCATAATGGGTTGCCAACCAATCCATCCCCAAAATTACATCAAAATCCATTACTGGTAGAGGAACTAAGTCTGCTGGGAGGATCTTTCCATCCACTACCACTGGGCTACCCGGAAAAACCATATCTACATCTATGTTGTCATTAAGTGGGGTAGCTACCGACAAAGGGCATTCTAAAGTTGTAGGGTTTCTACCCAACCTCATGGCAAACACAGGGGAGACAAATGAGTGCGTAGCACCTGGATCTATCAAAACACGAGCCTCATAAGAACATACCAGAAGAATACCTGCCACAACTGCATTTGAAGCCTGAGCATCCTGGTGGGTCAGGGTGAAAACCCGAGCTTGACCCCTACCCTGAGTGGCAGAACCACGATCTCGACTTCTACCTCTCGATCGCCTCCAAATCCACGTCCCCCTTATCCTCGGCCTGTTGTGCCCGCCATGTTGGAAGCACCGGATACAATCGGCGAGGAACATTTGCATGAGAACCACTGTGACCCCATCGTGGCTCACAAAAGCAGGGCATTCCCTAGCAAAGTGACCTGGTTGGCCACACAGAAACATACTCTGAACCCATCGGACAAGGTCTGAATGTCCTCTTCCACACTTGTGCACAAGGTGCCAAGGAGGATCTGATCGGACCAGGCTGCTATACGAACTATGACCACTGCTGGATCCGTACCCTGGTCTGAACCCTCGGGATTTGTGTCTGAAACCACTTCTCTTATTCCTGCTTCTTCCTCTGTAATTAGTCTGGCCCCCACTATCCGAAGTACCCATGTGGGGAACACCTGAAGAACCCTCTGCTTTGTTTTTCTTTGCTCTTCCGCTGTCATCCACCGCATAGCTAATCTCTATCTGTCTGGCTCGATCAACTACCACATCAAAAGACTGATCAGACATCATGGCCAGGTTTGCATACCTCCTATCAAGCCCCTTTAGGAATCTTTTCAAATTCATAGTTTAGCTACTTTGTAGGGGCATATCTGCTCAATTCGAAGTCAGTAGCATATTCATCTCTGGACACGCCATTACGTCTTAAGGCCTCAAAGGCCCACTGCTTTTGATCCCTAAAGCTTTCTGGCACAAACCGATTGATGAACAGTTCCACAAACTGAGTCTATGACAAACCCTCCATCCGAGGTAATATGTAGTCATTCATCCATTGTCTAGGCATAGGCCCCATGACATGCTGCATACACTCTATAAGTCTTCTATCAGTCAACTGCAATTCTGTTCCTGCCTGTCTGCAGGAATCCAAAAACCGATATGCATCGTCTGACACATCATAAGTACCAGGCACCAACTTCTTAAAATTGATTATCTGTTTGTAAGGTTCCCCTCTTGGTGCGGTGGACTGCTGCTGCTGTGGAGGGTGGACCATATACTGCGCCATCATGTCGATGGTTTTCTGCAATCCAGCTAGAGTAGCTGCCATGGGGTCCATGGGACCCTGTGCCATGAAAGACTGTTCCTGCACTATGGGCAGCTGCTCTTCTACTTGAGCAGCTCTAGGCCTCCTACCCCGCCTCCTCGGGGCAGGCGCCTCATCCTGTGCTGACACCTCGTCAGGCACATCTGTTTCTAGTGCAGTGGCAGCTCTCCTGCTTCTACGCATTTTCCTGAAATTCAGCAGCATTAGCCCACAAAATTCAAAATTGCACATTACACAGCTCTATAGACTCATATTTACACATAATATATGGAGCAGAAACTAGAAGCAAAGATGATAATGCAAGATGAATGTGGACCCTATTTTTCCGCATGTGACTCCTATTAGACTCTTCCCAATACTTTAGACAAACATTCCCTAAGAATCTGGAGCCTAAGCTCTGATACCACATTTGTCACGACCCAACCTATGGGCCGGACCGGCACTAGGACCTGGGCCAGCCTAAAGCCCCCGAGGCCCGTAGTAAGCCTTAACTATTCATTTACCCAACTCTAAGGCCCATTTGGGCCCAATTTCAAGAAACCAACCGGACAGAGTCCGGCCATAAAATGGACCTACCAACGGGGAGTTTTTGACTCACCCGACCTGTAAACACAATAAACAATCCATTGGGGAGCTCAGCTCACCCTCCACATACTCATATCATCATAATGATAAATGGGAGCTTAGCTCCCTCATCCAGTCCATCAAACATGCATATAATAATTTTACAGGTCCACAATAATAATTTAGTTTACAGACCCAAATCAAATAAACATTTCTAACACATGCGAAAATTCTAGGAGTTTATAGAATTACACAAACATAAATAAATGACCTGCGAGGGAGAAAAGCAGGTTAACCTCAAAAATATCCTCCTGTGGCCTGGAAAAATATTGAACAGGAGTGAGCGTTCGACTCAGAGAGTAAAATATCAATTTTAACCATAATCTCTATAACTATCTAGAACTAATGCAACCTGTGGAGTGAAATGCAACAGCAACAATATTTTCACATCATAACAGCAAAAAGGTAATTTAGAGCACTCACGCACTCTGTAACATCAATCATAATATATGGGGTGATCCCTATCTGACTCTCTTAAATCCAACCTGGTGCCAGCGAAGAACTCAGCTCGGACTTCCACTTAATAACTAAATCGGGGTCCCAGCGAAGAACTCAAGCCGTGTCTACCCCGAAGGACCGGGTCCGAGCGAAGATCTCAAGCCGTGTCTACCCGTCCTATCCATAGTCCACACTACATCACATGCACGCCAACTGCTCCAAATTACCACAACAACATCTATGGCACTTTCACAGTTATGAATGCAACATAAATCGTGCCTAGAATTTATCTACATAGATATATGCATATAAGTGATGCATGGGCATGCTTGAACATATAATAATATCGAAATTACAATTAAAATTAATATTTTACTCACAGACTTGACAGTGGTCACTGAGGCGGCTGGGCGGAGGAAGAAGGCTGTCCCGGCTCACCTGATAATTTTATTACAATCATTTAATAAATTTGACTCAATACAAACAAAGAAAAGACCAAATACGTCCTAAGTCGTGCCGAAAATCCGGCAGAGTCTCCCCTATACCTAGGACCTACCAAACCTGCAAAAGGGCTCAAAACACACTTCTATATTCACAATCCATATGTCCACAACTCAATCCCATCACACAGCCCCTCCTGGGCCCATCAAATCAATCATCCATCACAATATGTAAAATTTCAATTTAGTCCTTATAATTGACCATTTTTGCAAAAACTATCCAAATCAGCTCTAAAAATTCTAAAACTTTGCCCCGCGGTCCTTAGCAATATTACTAAGCGATTGCAAAAAGAATCATAATTTTCTAAGCTACCATGAATATTTTATGGATTTTTAATCCTATTTAAGCACTAGAAAATTACGTAAAAACAAGGTTCGGGTTTACCTTTGCCGATTCAGACTTGAGGGGCGCTCGGGGCGTCGACAATGGGGTAGCCAAAACCTCGGTCCAATTCGGAGACTTTTCCGGTAACGGGTCTGTCTGGCCGGAAATTCAGAGACCCGATCAACTGTCGAATTTTCGCGAATTGAGGATATCTACATGAAGCCCACAACACGGGGGTTAGTACATAAATTTTTCAGAATTTTCTAAGCTCATTTAATGATTGGAAAAACACTACGAAGTTCCGTGGGACCCACCGAAAAACGGTGTCGGAAAATTTTGAAATTTATATCCCCGCGAAGCTCTCGACGAGTGGAGCGCTTTGGTACTCTCGGTTTTCTCGTGGGGTTTTACGGTTTGCGAGAAATCTAGCCCAAAAGTCAAAATGGGCTAAAAACTTCCCAGGCAAAAATCGAACAAACCGCTCGATGGATTTCGGTGTTCTTGGTGTCTATGGAAAGCTCTCGACGAGTAGATGATTTTAGACACAAGACCCGGTCCGATTGGTGGCCGGATCGGCTGGATTTCGGCCGGGAAGACCAACAGCCGTGCGCGCGCGTCGCTCAACTTCGGGCGACGTTTTCCGGCGTTCCAGACGGCGGCCGGCCGTGGGGGAGGGCCAAGGTGGGGCGCCGGCGAGGTGGGGAGGCAGGGGAGGTGGCGGCGCGGCAAGGGGAGGAGGGAGGAGAGAGAAAAGAGAGAGAGAAGGGAGAGAGGTCGACGCGCGCGGGAGGAAGAAGGAAGAAAAAGAAAAGGCCGGTCCGATCCGGTCCGGTTCGATTCGGCCGGTCCGATTCAGGATACAAAATTTTGAATTTTTACTCTGCCTCGGGACCGAAAACGAGGTCCAAAAATTCCGAAAAAATTTTAGAAAACTCAGAAAAATACGTAAACTCCAAATATATTTTTAGTTTTGCCACGTGGTCTTTAAATTAATTTTTAAAAATCATCAAAGTTTATATTTTCGGAAAATCAAACCCGATTTTTTAAAAATCCGAAAAATCTCAAATAATTTCTTAAAATTTAAATAAAATTAAAATACCAAAAATACTCATAAATAATAAAATTTAAAATCTTGGGGTGTTACGGTCATCCCTATACATTTGTCTCTTCGTGTAATTCTTGCCCACACCAGCTCAATTATTAATTGTTATTTTGATTTTATTTAACAATATATAAATGTAATTTTTTGTTAATTGGGTGTTTGTACATGTTAATATAGATAAGAAATTTTCTTGTACTTCTTTTTTCTCTACTTTCTTCTTATAAGTTATTTAAAGTGGTTATTTATAGTATTTTTGGTTTAAAACTCAATTACATCTCTATAATTATTGGAAAGTTTAATTTAACATATTAAGTTTAGTTTAACATATTTTTAATTTTTATTTAATTTAGTTTAAAAATTTTAATTTAAGCTCAATTTACCCAACAACTAAGAAAATAAAAAAAATTGAGCTTCTTAATTTTGGATCTTAAATCAAGATATTAAGAAATTTAGTCCCAAAATAAAAAAATTAAACTTTTTGATTTTTGATTTAAATCAAGAATCAAGAAATTTAGCTCATAAATTTTATTTTATTTTTTTTACTAAATTGATCTTAAATTGAAACTTCTGTGTTAATTTGAACAAAAAATTAAAAATTGACTAAATTAAGCTTTCTCAATAAATATAGAGGCTAAATTAAACATTTTTCTGAGTATTGTTCATCTATGATTGTATTTTTTTTTACATATTTTATATTTATTTTATGTTTTTTCAAAAATCTTTAAATTCATATTTTTTTAACATATTTGTGTTTGTCCTTAGATCATATGAGTTTTATCTCATTCTTTGAGAAAATTTGTTATCTCTTTCTTCAGCGAGAATTTAATATTTCCTCATTTATGAAAATTTGTTATTTTCTTCATTGCAATAATTTATTTATTTTTTTAATTATAGAGTTATTTGGTGTTTTGCAATATTATTTAAAAAGAGTGTTATGATAGAAAATATTTTCTTTTTGTTAGGTTATCAAAGTTTAGTTGTTTTCAGATCAGGCTCGAAAATAAATCGTGAATTAAAATAGTGATAAATTATCACCGAATGGAGTGTATTTTTCATTGAATGACCAATTCAAATGCTTTGTCAATATAATTAAGTCTTTCAAATTAAAATAATTTCTATTATATTTTGTATAAGTGGTTTATCTTAAATTCTCTTTATACAAAATTGCAATAAAATGAAAACTTTTACTTCTGGTTTTTATTTTGTCTCTATTTAATGAAAGACCAATTTTTTATTTTCTAAAAAAAGATATCAATAATATATAACTATTTGTACATATATTATAAAAATATATCTTATACTTAATTAATTAATTATTTAAATGAGTGCGGATAATGGATATCAACATATAAAACTTAAATTGAATTGAATCCAATATTGTTGGAAATATAGTTTAGGTTACCCTTATGAATTAACCCAGATTCATTATACTTAAAATCAGTACCAAGAATAATCGCATAAAAAATCATATATATTGCCAAAAAAATGTAACTGCAAAAAGAGATGCAACTCTTCTTAATAGTTATGTATATAAAGTGATGCAACTATTTGTCAAAAAGTGTCATGACTTTATAAATAGCTAAGTTTTTGTCTTCATTAAATATAGAAGAAATAGAAGAAAAACACATACAGTAGTGTTGTGCAAATGATTGTACATTGGCATCACTTTTGGCTCTTTCAAAAGCTCTCTTTTGATCATTTGTAGAGTAATTAGTTTCTGCAAATAAGGTGCACATTTAGACTGTGAACAAATCTATATAATTTATGTTATTCATATAATTATATAGTAGACTAGTGAAATAAATATGGTATCCTAGGATTATATGAACATGAGTTAGGATTCATGTTTTTGAATCCATATGTTGTGTTTATAGTTTTTCTTCATATATAAATGTTATTTTCTAATTTCGATTATGTTTCAAATCTGATAGTCGATTTTATCTTGGGTTCAATTGAGTTGGATATTCACAAATAGCTAATAAGGGTTTTTTTTTTAAAAAAAAAAAAAAAATAGTTTGAGCCCAACTGTACTGACAATTTTAATCCAATTTAAGATTTGAAAGGCTCTTAAATTGAGACTGGATCGGTTGAGGACTTAATTGGAAAATGATTGCATAAATTGTATGATGTAGAAAAGATATATTTTATGTAAAATCCACATGTTTTGTATAAAAAAGTCTATTATTTATATTTTTTTAAAGAGGATCGAGAGAAGGGCATTTATTTATATATTAAGAGCATTTATTTAGATTCGAGTCTTATACTCAATTACTGAATAAGGGCATTTATTTATATATTAATTCACTTAAATAAAAATAACTCTAATTTATATAGATTGCTTTTATAATTTTGTGTACACAAATTCCAAAGAATATTAAATATTTTTTTTTATTTTAATATCATTTTTTAGAGTTTATTGTAATACCCTGAATTTTTTTATTATAAATTTTATAAATATTAACATTGTTCTAGTATTATTGAAATTTTAATTTAATTTACTCCTTGATGTATTTAATTTACAATTTTGAAATATTATTATTTTATTTTGTTGTTATTTGTTTAGAAAAGAATTTTATTATTATTATTATTATTATTGTTGTTGTTGTTGTTGTTGTTGTTGTTGTTGTTGTTGTATTTGATTTAAATTTGATGTCCCAAATAAGTCCAATAGGAGGGTGAATTGGACTAATGCAATTTTTTTATTCTTGTTCAAAACCTTTTGAAAAATTGTAGCTTTGTTCAACAAAGTGCTCTAATATGAAATGTGTGTGTGTGAAATACCTCAAACAAATAGTATATACAAATTTAACTTAAAGCATGCTCAGTTTACTATTCAATCAGAATATATCAGTACTCAGCAAATAAAGTAGTAAACTGATTCAAATCACAGCACAGCAAACAGAGCAGTAAACAAAATATATCAATCCTCAGCAAACAGAGCAGTAAACTGAATTTGTTCTTAGCACAGCAAAATTAACTTAACTAGAAAATAAAATGCAGGAATTTAAAGAGTAAGGGCTAAGAAAATTGAACACTAAATTTTTATAGTGGTTCGGCCTAACTAGCCTGTATCCACTCCCTCAAAGATTCCACTTTGAGTCTTCACTCCACTATTCTTCTCTTTTAAAGGCAAGAGACAAAAGCCCTTTATAAATCTTCACTCCAAAGCTTTTACAAAGTAGCGTCTAACTTCTTAAAAGTGTTATCCTAAATACTTTACACCATCAAACTTCAATAGGTGCTTGGAAGACCTCTCATAAATGTCAATAAGATGTTTAAAACCCACTCTCACTCATTACAATCGAATCTAGAAAGAAGAGATGAGTAGATATGTCAATAATAAGTAAAGAAAACAAATGGAGCACTTTGAATGAAAGCTTTAAATGACTTCAAACAGTTAGAAACACTATATCAACTTTCGTTAAGTGCAAAATGGCCAAAAGTAAGTGTATTTATAGCTTCAAATTGTTTCTGACCATTTGAGAACTCATTTGAACGTTATAAATTTAAATTTCAAGAAAATAGCCATTATTTTATCGTTTTCTGTGATATTATGCAGAGTTGAGTCAGTTAGCAAACCAGTTAGCATACCAATAACAGTAGCAAATTAGTTAGCATACTAGGAAACTTTTCTGCTTATCTTTGACAAATTAAAAACTTTGCACGAAATCACAATAGAATACTTTTAGGCCATTCAACAATTAAAAATAAGTTATGAAAACTTAGGATAGAAAATTTGAGGGAATAAAAATTAATTTCATTGGCTTTACTCAATTCTTTTAACAAATAATCTTAAAATGCTTAAACTATACTCTAACTATGTACCTTCAATTTGATCTTCAATATAGCTTGGAAGGTAGCCTTTTCTTTTTTGTATTCCTTGTCTTTGATTCGTCTTGTGTTGTCTTAGGATGTCATCTTTTCTTTAAAGCACAAGTCCAGCAACTCATGAATCTTTTACTTTATCCTTAGGAAGATACAGCACAACACTTAAAGAAAAGTTAATTTGATTTTAGTTGAGTTTTGTTATCATCAAAATTCATGCTCCTTTAAGCTCATGGGGCCAACAATCTCTCCCTTTTTTATGATGACAAAACTCAATTGAATCACTAAATAAGAATTGAAAAGTGTGAGTGTATGACTGTATATGTGGGAATAACTCCCCCTACATGTATGCACATATATCAACACATATTAACAAATACGCATGATTATATACAATAACTCCCCTTTAATAATTCCAATCAAATATTTATAAGCACTTTAGCCATAAGGGGTTTCAAGCAAAAACATCAACACTTATGTACATAATATCACAATAATATTCATAATATATCCCTAAAATATCAACCAAATATCCACAATGTATCCATAAGATATCAACTTTTCCATCTTTTCCATTAAGCATATTCATCAAAATATCATTAAGATATCCATAAAAAAAGTCAATAAATTCATCCACTTTTCCTCCTTGTTGTTAGCATCAAAAGAACATGGGAGAAAATTTTCACATAAATAAATATATACCAAAATTATGTTCAAGTGCAGTTATCCAAAATAGAAAAATTAGCAAATAATCAAGGTTCAGATATCTAAAATTAGCAAACAGGCTAGTAAATTAAAAACAAACTGTCAGACATAAGAAAATAAAATCAGTAAAACATCCTAACATATCAATCCTGTCCTTGTAACCTAGAACTTCTCCTAGTTGGCTTAGGTCTATTGGCAGCCATCTTCTTCCTTTTTGGCTTGACAGGCTCATTACTTAGGGTTTGTAGAATTTTAGCAGCCATGGCAGCACTTGGTGTTAAAGGTACCATAGTGGCAAGAGCCAATTTAGTTATTGGTGGAACAACAAAAGATTCTGCAATATGCTTTTTTCCAATTTTGGCCTTTGTGCGTTACTAGTTTCTGCTTTATGCTTACTTCTTTGTTCCTTTTTAGCTAATTTCTCTTTCCCTTTAGTAGGTGCAGTAGGAGTAGGAGTCTGTGGTTCCTCTACATCATCAAAACCAGATTCACTCATAGTATCTCTATTTCCTTCTTTGCTGCCACCTTGAGAACCATTATCATCACTGTCATTGCTAGACTTTTCTTCATCTGATTCTTCTTCTTTTTAGTTTCATCTTCTTTTTCTTCTTCTTCTTTTTCTTCTTTTTCTTCTTCTTCTTCACTTCCAACTTCTTCTTCTTCTTTTTCCTATTTTTCTTCTTCTTCTTTTTCTTCTTTTTCTTCTTCTTCTTCACTTCCAACTTCTTCTTCTTCTTTTTCCTATTTTTCTTCTTCTTCTTTTTCTTGAGAATCTATAGCACCTATCTTACTAGTTTCTCCAGTTTCCTTAACTGCAAGGCCCAGATGAACTTTGATTTTGGTTAGTTCATCCATAATGTTATACATCATCATCAACACACCATCAATTTTAGAGTCAACAGCATTCATGAGAGCACCTTGGAATGAGCAAACTTGCTTTAGCTCTTCAAACTGTAGTTTAAAAAATTACCTTAAATTGTTAATAGCTGCCAAAATCTCTTCCAGATCATGGGCAACACTTGTACTATCTTTAGAGCTAACTCCTTTCTCAAACCTCATTTTCCTGCCATCATCAATTAGGATCATATTAGTTCTAAGTTTTTCATTCTCTAAAGGTATCCCAAAGTCCCTAAACAAACTATTAAGGAGATGGGTATAGGGAAGTTTGTAAGGAGGTTTCCTCTTCATGATTTGTTTTAGCATGAAATAGGCAAGGTTAAATTTAATCTCATTCACAATATGCCAGATTATGCAAAGATCAATAGTGCCCAGATAGTTGGGACTACTTGTTTTGGGGTTAAGTACATAAATGACAAAACAATATAGGATTTTAATGTGTTGGTGAGCATGGGTTATGCTAGTTTTGTCTTTAACCTCTCCCTTAAACACTTCATCTTCAAAATTTCTTTTATTAAAACCTCTTATAACAAATACTTCCTTGTGAGAATAAAAGCTGTTGCCGCTATTTGGAATGCCTAAAGCTTAAGCTAACCTTTCTACTGTTGCTTCATAAACCAGTACTAGAACACAGCTTATCTCATTTTTGGTATTCAAATAGAAACTGTAAAGGAATTGAAACTTCAATAAAAGTAGGCCAATGTATATACCTTGGTTCATGGAAAGCCCTTTCCATAAGCACCTCAGGAGCTTTGGAAACTTTTCCCTTTTTAGTACTCTTCTCCTGGACAGGTTCATTAGTCCTTTTCTTAGACTGTGCTTTTGCTTTTCTAATGATCAGAGGTTTCTCTTTTTGTGCAGGAGGAGGAGATAAAGGAGCATTCTCATTGTCAGAATCTGAAGATGAATAATAGTGAGAAAATTTTGCTTTCCCCTTTGATTTAGCCATGACCAACCAAACCAAGAATTGTTGGGCAATAGGGATGGATACTATTAGGATAGCAAAATACACAATGTGTGCACCCAACAAAGATATGAAGAAAATCAGATATAATATGAATTAAAAATCATGTACCCATTTGAAAATAAGAAAAAAAAAACATACATTTAACAAATTATTATGGATCACTCAAATTTGCAGGACAAATACTAAAGAAAAATTAGGGTTTTTTGAAAATCATTAACAACAGATTCGAAATATTAACATATAGCAAACATTGTTATCATGAGAACACTCAAGATAAAGAAACCCATCAACTAATTTGAAGAAGAATTGAAAATATATCATGTAAACCAAGAAAATTTGTAAAAGCCACAATAATTTCATGGAACAAAATACCTGTAACTTCTGAACTAAAGAAAACAGAGAGAGAGCGATGAGAAACTTAAGTAAAAATTTTCACTTGAGAGATTTCGTTTAGCAAAGAACCAAAAAAAACCGAGACACAGGCGAGAAAGATTTGGGGATTTTACTTTTTGTAATATGCAAAAATATGGGTTTGTTACAAAAGAAATGGATTTTGGCCATTTTAAAGAAGATGAAAGTGGTGATGGTTGAAAGAGTTGTGAATGAATTAGGTTAAGAGAGAGAAACAGGTTAGGATTCGATTTTTATCCTCTTGAGCAATTTTCAGGAGGAGATGTGTCAGTTTTTAAAAAAAAATTTGAAATTCAAACTTGAGAAGACTGAAATGGAAGTTTTACAGAGAGATGGGTTATGTGAATCAGTGGAGAAGCTAAAAAGAATGATGGTTCTGCAGGTTTTTGAGTCCCACTCCAGAGCTCATGTCAAATAATATACAAAATGACTATTTTGCCCTTCAAAAAATAATGAAGCATAGTGTTAAACAAAAGAGGCATTTTTGTAATATGGCTCTTTCACGCTTAGGTGATACAGAAAATAATTTTTGAATTTTAAGCACCATCAAACCTGAGTACCTGTTTGCTAAAATAACATTAGAAGCAGTGGTAAAGCGCTTAGCAAATAAGGAAATTAGCAAATAAATTAGTATGCCACTGTGATTAAATTCTGCAGAACACTGTTCACTTCAGATTAGACCCAGAAATTTTTAAATTGTACCAGAAACTTCAAAACACATTATTAGCAACACAAATCAACATATATCACCCAATTAACATACAAACATATATAAATGCATCAATATCAAGTAAGAACATTAGTCATGCCAATTTCTCTTCTTATTCTACAAAAAGTTTCCACATTGAGTGGCTTTGTAAAAATATTAGCAAGCTGTTTTTCTGAAGGGATGAATTCAATTTGAATATCATAATTTTGAACATGATCCCTTATAAAATAATGTCTCATCTCAATATGCTTGCTTTTAGAGTGTTGGACAGGATTTTTTGACAAATTTATGGCATTTGTGTTATCACATCTTATAGGACTGTGATCAAATTTGATTTCAAAATCTTTAAGCTGTTGTTTCATCCATAAAATCTATGCAACACAACTTCTAGCTGTAATATATTCAGCTTCTGTTGTAGAAAGTGTAACAGAAGTTTGCTTTTTGCTATGCCATGAGACTAATGCAAGGCCAAGAAATTGACAAGTTTCAGAAGTGCTTTTTTTTGTCCAACCTTCTATTAGCAAAATTAGAATCACTATAACTAACAAAGTCAAATGATTTATATTTTGGATACTAAAAGCCAATGTTGTATGTGCCAATGAGGTATTTGAAAATTCTTTTAACAAACTACAAGATGAGATTCTTTTGGACATGATTGAAATCTTGCACATAAACATACACTAAAATGAATATCCAGTCTAGATATAGTCAAGTAGAGTAGAGAACCAATCATACCTCTATAAAGCTTTTAATTTACCTCTTTACCTTTTTCATCTTTCTCCAATTTGATTATTGAGCTCATGGGAGTCCCAATACTTTTCATATCTTCCATTTTGAATTTCTTTAGCATGTCTTTGATGTACTTGGATTGATTTATAAAAATTTCATCTTTTATTGGCTTAATTTGCAATCTAAGGAAGAAGGTGAGTTCAGCCATCATGCTCATTTCAAATTCACTTATCATGTTGGAAAATTTCTTGCAAAAAGAGTGGTTAGTTGCACCAAAAATAGTATTATCTACATAAATTTGTACAATAAACATGTCTTTTCCTTGTTTCTTGATAAAAAGAGTAGTATCTACTTTTCCTCTTTTAAAATCATTTTGAAGCAAAAACTTACTAAGTCTCTTATACCATGCTCTAGGAGCTTGCTTTAAACCATAGAGAGCTTTAGCAAGTTTATAAATATGATTTGCAAAATGTGGATCTTCAAAACCAGGGGGTTGAGCAATGTAAACTTCTTCATCAATATATCCATTCAAGAAGGCACTTTTAACATCCATTTGATAGAGCATAAAATTTTTAAATCATGCAAATGCACATAACATTCTAATAGCTTCAATTCTAGCAACCAGAGTAAAGATTTCATTAAAATCAATACCTTCCTCTTGATTGTATCCTTATGCTACTAGTCTAGCTTTGTTTCTAATTACATGCCCTTTTTCATCCATCTTATTTCTAAACACCCATTTTGTTCCAATGATAGAATGCTTTTTAGGTCTAGGAACAAGTGTCTATACTTTGTTTCTCTCAAATTGATTGAGTTCCTTTTGCATAGCAAGAATCCAACTCTCATCATTTTGAGCATCATCATGTGTTTTGAGTTCAAGTTGAGAGACAAAAACAACATTACCAAAATATCTTCTAAGTTGAGCTCTTGTCATCATCTTTTGTGATGGACTATCAAGGATGTCATCTTTGGAATGATTTCTATGGCATCTCTATTCTTGTGGAATGTTTTGATGTTGAGGTTCCTCAATTTGTAGTTCTTCCACATTTGGTAAGGATTCTTCTTGAATTTCAACATTTTTAGTTAATGGAAGCTCTTCTTCTTTGTCATTTTGATCAACCTCTACTAATTGTTTTAGACCATGCTCATCTTCATTTGAATTTTTGGTGTCAAAAATCTGCTCATTTTCATAATCATAAAAATTTTTCCATTGCAAGGAAGGGTTAGTCTCATCAAAAAGTACATGCATAGATTCTTTCATTGTCAAAGTTTTTCTATTGAAAATTCTATATGCTTTGCTATTTGTAGAATAACCAAGAAATATACCTTCACTAGATTTAGCATCAAATTTCTTGAGGTTACTATCTTTGTTATTAAAAATGTAACATTTGCAACAAAAAACATGAAAATATGCAATGTTAGGTTTTCTTCCTTTTCAAAGCTCATAAAGAGTTTTCTTTAAAATTGCTCTTATGGAAACTCTGTTCAAAATATAGCAAGCTGTATTTATAGCTTCTTCCCAAAAATATTTTAGCAAACTGTTTTCATTCGGCATTGTTTTTGCCATTTCTTATAAAGATTAATTTTTCCTCTCTACAACTCCATTTTGTTGTGGAGTTCTAGGAGTTGAAAAAGTATGATAAATACCATTTTGAGAACAAAAATTTTCAAACAAATTATTTTCAAATTCCTTTCCATAATCACTTCTCAAGAAAGTAATATAATATCCTTTTTCATTTTGAACTCTTTTACAAAATGATTCAAATGCACCAAAAGTTTCATCTTTAGGAGTAAGAAAGAAAGTCCATGTAAATCTTAAAAAGTCATCAACAATTACAAATGTATATGCTTTGCCTCGTAGACTACTAGGTGTGATTGGACCAAAAAGATCAAGATGCATCAATTCCAATGGTCTAGTGGTGGTAACAACATTCTTAGATATAAAGATGATTTTGTATGCTTACCAAGTGCACATACTTTGCATTGAAAATCTTTGTCAAAATTTAGCTTTGGAAGCCCTCTAACAAGATTTCTTTTAGAAAGTTTAGCAAGTGTACTCATGTTAGCATGTCCTAACTTTCTATGCCATAATCACACACTATCATCAAGAGTTATAAGACATATTTCACAATTTTCTTCAAGACTCTTTAAATTACCTAGAAAAAATAACCTTAAAACCATTATCACAAAGTTGACTAACACTCAAAAGATTATATTTCAAACCTTGTACTAATGCAACTTTCTCAATGCAAGGATTCTTACCAATTTAGCACATCTAATGATTTTAGCTTTACTTTTGTCACCAAGTTTGACATATCCTTCTTCTTTCAAGGTGAGTGAGGAGAATTTGCTTTTATTTCTAATCATATGCCTAGAGCAGCCACTGTCTATGTACCAAAGTTCTATTTCTAGCATACTCCTTAGGCAGACCTAAAATTAGCTAACTAATTTTGGGTACCCAAGCAACTTTGGGTCCTTGGATGTTAGTAGTATTAGGTATGCTTGTAACACTCCTATTTGCATAGCCTAGTATATTTTACTATTCCGGTGACCGGTATCGGTCCGGACAATTAAGGGGATTAGAATTACATCTAAGACAACTAGATAATTCCTGAACGCAAATAATTAGTAATTTCCAAATAGTTAAGTATAAAGAAGAAAAACAAAGCATAAAAAGTTAAATGAGCCGGGAGTCACAGCGATGGGTGACCTTCCCGGGAAATGACTGCGAGGTCAATCGTAACCGGAATTCTGAACCGAAAAATGTGACGCCGCGGTCCTTAGGACTATTGCGAACACAGTGGAAAAGAGAAAATCACAAAAAAGAATTTTTAAGTAGGTCAAATAATTAGGTCAGGGATCCAAAAGAAATATCGAATTATTTGCAAACCGGATCAAATCGGCAAGGGGCAAATTGGTCAATTCACCCCTAGAGGTGACTCACGACCTAACTGTCCAATAAAATCAAAAAAATGAAAATTTTGAAATATAGAATTAAATTAAAGAAGAATGAAAAAAAAAAAGAAAAAAAAAGAAAAGAGAATAAAGGATTAATGACATCATCATGATGATGCCAAAATGAGGTCATAATTGATTATACTTTAATTAATTAAATTGACTAAGTCAATGTTGGGATAAATATACAAAAAAATAACAAATTAAAAGAAAAAAAATTATTTTTGGCCTTCTCCAATATGTGCCGCCTCTCTCTCTCTTCTCTCTCTCATCTCTTTCATTTTTTCACCATGAAAGCTTATTTTAAAGCTTTCTAAACAAAAAATTCAGCCATAGATTTTGATGTTTCCTTGGTTAAAACTTATCATTGGGTCTTGATTTGAAGATTGAAAGTGAAAAAGAAAGGAAAATTGGAGAGTTTGAGAAGATAGAAAAAGCTTCATTTGAGGTAAGTAAATCCAAGTTTTCTTATTGAATAATTGGGTGATTTGAGGTTGAAGTGAATGAAATTATATGAAGAACATGAAAAAAAATTTTCATGATTAGGAAGAAGGGAATTTCGGCAGCCATTGAGGTTTATGGAATTGTTTTGTTTTAATCTAATTAAATGTGTAATTATGCTTAAGGGACTAAGGATAAGTGATTGGTATGTTTAGATTTCATGAAATGTGTTAAATGCAAAATTAGGGTTCTTGATTTAGGGTTTGGGAGGAAAATTGTAGAAAATGGTCAATGGATGCAAATGATCTTAATGAGGGTTAGAAATGGTCAATTGAGACCATTTGTGGTGTGTGTGAATTGATATAACCAAGTTACAATTCTGATTGGTCAGTGTACAGATTCTGGCAGCTTGACCTAGGTCCCTTTCAGGGACCAAATGACCTGAATCTTATACCGATGGAAAGTTGAGACATAGCCCTGCAACTTTCATGAAGAAAACAAACCCAAATTTTGACCATAACCTATATGAAAAGTCACCTGCAGTCAGCACACCAAAACTGCTAGTATCCAGAAAATGCCCAGAATTCTGGGTAACACCAAATCCGGCCAGCCTTAGAAAAATAGGCATAACTTGGGCTACAAAACTCCAAATGGAGTGATTCAAAAAGAAAATTAAAACTCAAACAATAAGGAATAACTTTGATGAAGAGTACTTAGCCAAATTCTTATAGTAACTAGACCAATAGAATAGTAGAAAATAGGAGACTAAAATTGAAAAATTATAATTTCTCTTAGGAGAGTTAGAAATTGAATTGGCAATCAATGCCAACAAAATTGACACCTAAAATATGGTATATGGGTGCAATTAGAACTAATAAACCTATTAAGAATAGAAAAGTCAACATTTTGACTTGAATAGTGCCACCATATACAAAAATATGAAAGACCCGAAATTTATAAACCGTAATAGGTAGGAAAAGTCTGCAAAGAAATTGTTAGAATTTAAGTATTAGAAATGGATATTGAAGCACTTTAAATTTATGTATTTCAATTGGAAAGAGATCTTCGAAGGAGAAACGAAAGTTTGAGTAAATTGAGTCGACAAAAGAGGTTTGTGCACAACTAGTTTTAAATTGCTAATGTTTTGCATATCTAATTAGAGTAAATGATTTTATGTTCTTTATTTATTATGTTTACTAATTATTAAATTTATTTCAATGATTATTGAAATGTGTTATAGTATAAATGAGTTTAGTTGTGGGAAAATGATTAAGTTATGATTTTATTTTAGATATGAATTGAATGAGTTCAGTTTTGGAAATTTATTAATGAAATGGGATTTGCATGGAAAAATACAAATTTATGTTTTAAATTGTGATGAGCATAAAAAAAAAATTATGGAATATTGAAATTGATCTTGAATTAATATTGTATTGTGATTTATGCACACAAAAAGAACAAAGAAATGCATGATATGGTTTTATATCTCACTATAGATACTTGACTAGGTTATTACCTGTCTCCCTTATTTGTTAAGGAGACAATGGAGTTAGTTTTGTTTTGTTTTGAATACCATGGTATGAGCACAGACTTAGATTCTCCTCTTATTAGAGGTTAGATTTAAGTTTTTCATTAGCCCTTTTGGAAGTTGCATTATTGTGTTGTGTACTGTGCACGATGATTCGACCTCCCCGATCATAGGGAGTTAGAATCCTGATTCGACCTCCCTGACCATAAGGAGTTAGAATGGCCCCGAAGATGGCCCTTACGGATTAGTCTTGCATAGTTAGTGAGATAAAGAATGGGTTTTGAACAGTAAGAATTATGATTTCAAATAGGATTTATGTATATTTGATTTTATTGAAATTAAAATTTATTTCCATAAATTACTGAAATTACTTTAAATGTTTAGTTATGATTTGATAAATTGAAATTCTTGAGCAGAGTCATTTTAACCAATGATTTATTTTATTGGCAATGAATATTTTGATTTTTGGAATTTTGATTGAATTTCAAGATTTCCAAATTCTTTGCTAAAATTTTGGTAAGGTATTGTATATCATGTTTTAAATCATAGTTGTGCACCACTGAGTTCACCACTCAGCGATAGCTTTGTATGCTATCGCAGGTGAAAGTAAAGATAGAGCAGCCAAGTGAGATTGCCGGTAGCTGCGCCTTGAAGACTCATTGGGATTAACTTAGGGTATCTTAGAGGTATACCCTTGTACATTAGATTTTGATGTATGCATGTAATTATATATATGTAAATTGTTTGAGCAGTTGTACAAAAACTCTTGTAATATTATTTTGGTATGTAATGAAATGCAAATTATTGTAATCTTCAAACTTATTTTTGAGTTTTGTAATGAATGTAAATTAATTTTTCTTTAGTGGAATATGAATGAAGTTACTTAATATTATTTTTGAAGACAATTGAATTGAGAATTGTTTTGAATTATAGAGTTGGGAGAAATGATGTTGATTTGTGTTGTGGTAGTGATTGATTTTGATGAAATGAATTATTGGAAGTGTTTTTACAAGTGTTTGAAGAACTGTTTTTTCCTAAATATAGATGGTACTTTGCCGAAAATTTTTCAAAATTTGCGTAAAAATAAAAATGGACAAAAATTTTAACTAGTCTTTAAATTTTAAGTAAATGTTGTTAATACCTTCTATAAAAGCTCGCCACTTTCAAAAAGTAAGAAAATTATTTTAAAATCCCTTGTAGTGTATTTAATGGGTTATCAGTAGACAGAGTTAGTAATTCATTAGGTATACTACGGAATCATGTTATGCCTTACAGAGGAGTAAGGTGTGACAATGGTTCCTTTAGGCACCCAACCTTTCTTTGCCTTAGAGGTTCCTTTCCTAATAGGACAAGCATTAACCATATGACCTTTATAATTATAATAAAAACATTTAATGCTTGGTTATGAAGAAGATGAAGCTTTAGCAAAATAATTTTTGTATTTTCCATATTTCATAAAATCATCATAACCAATTCCAAATTTTCACTTGAAAGTCTTTTGTTTTCAAGAAGTACATCAAGTGTTTCTTTTCCTTTTGTAAATTTAGCTAAATCTTTTATTAAAGATTCAACTTTTGCTTCAAGAGCTTTATTTTTCTCAAAAAGTTGCTCACAAATCTCTTTTGACCATTTAAGCTCATCATTTACTTCATTAAACAATTTTATTTGAGATTTGTAAAATTCATTTTCCTTTAAAACCATACTCAAAGAAATATTTTCTGATCTCAATTCACAATTTTCATATCTCAAAGTTTTGCATTTCTTTTTAAAAGATCTATATTTTTCATATGTTTTCAAAAATACAAGTTCTAATTCACCAACATTAGAAGGTTCAAGATTTACCTCATTATCACTCTCTTCAATGTATGTGCTTTCGGCTTTTCCTCAATTGCCATCATACAAGTATTTGCAATAGCTTTGTCACTAGTGTCATTGCTTGATGAAGAGTCACTATCACTCCAAGTTGCCACCATTGCCTTTTTGCTTATATCCTTTCTAAACTTGTTCTTCTTTAGAGTATGACACTTTGGCTTGATGTGACCTGCTTTGTTGCACTCATAATAAACAATTTCACGTGAATCCTTTGGATTTGGAGTCTTTGGAGTGTACTTCTTCATGAATTTCTTGTACTTGCTTCTACCTTTCTTGAATGCTCTTTTGAACCTCTTCACTATCATAGCCATATCCTCATCATCATCACTTGAAGCACTTGAATCATCACTTGAACTAGCTTTAAAAACAACACCTTTCTTTTTCTCTTCCACTTTTTTCGATTTGAAAGCCGTGCCTTTATTTTCATCCTTCTTGTAAATCATCTCATGTGTAATGAGAGAACCAATTAGCTCATCATAGGTGTATCTTTGAAAATCCTTAGTGTCTTGAGTCATGGTAGTCTTTGCTTCCCATGATTTTTGCAATGATCTTAAGATTTTCTTCACAAGTTCTGGTTATTCAAATTTCTTTCCAAGAGCTTTAAGAAGATTAACAAGATCCATAAACTTGTACTCATTTCTGCTATTGTTTTACCAGGTTTCATCTCAAATAACTCATAGTCACAGATGAAGAGGTTTGCTTTTAATTCCTTCACCACATCGGTTCCTTCATATGTGACTTTTAGTTTGTCCCATATCTCTTTTGTTTGACAACCTGAAATACGATTATATTCATTAATATCAAGAGCACAATGAAGAATATTAATAGCTTTGGCATTTGTAGAAATTTTGTTCCAATCATTCTCATCATATTTCACTTCAACTTTAGGAATTTGCATATTTCCTTCACCAGTTTTATAAGGAACATAAGGACCATCTTTAATTATCCTACAAGCATCAATATTAACAGATTGTATGAAGTTTCTCATTCTGGTTTTCCAAAAAGAATAATTTATGCCATTAAAAAGTAGTGGTCTAGTGATAGAATAACCTTTCGCTAAGAGAGCAGGTATGTCAGCAGAATTACTGGATGAACCAGCCATGTGTATGGATCACTCCAAGGTATTTAAACCTCAAGCACGAGAGAAAAGCTCTGATACCAAATTGATGTCCCAAAAAAGTCCAAGAGGGGGGTGAATTGGACTAATGCAATTTTTTGATTTTTGCTCAAAACTTTTTGAAAAATTGTGGCTTGGTTCAACAAAGTGCTTTAATGTAAAAGTGTGTGTGAAAGAGCTCAAACAAACAGTATATACAAATTTAACTTAAAGCATGCTCAATATACTGTTCAATTAGAATATATCAGTACTCAGCAAATAAAGTAGTAAACTGATTCAAATTACAGCACAATAAATAAAACAGTAAATAGAATATATCAGTCCTCAGCAAACAGAGTAGTAAATTGAATATGTTCTCAACACAGCAAAATTAACTTAACCAAAAAATAAAATACAAGAATTTAAAGAGTAAGGGTTAAGAAAATTGAATACTAAATTTTTATAGTGGTTTGGCCTAACTAGCCTACATCTACTCTTTCAAGGATCCCATTTTGAGACTTCGCTCCACTATTATTCTCTTTTAAAGACAAGAGACAAAAGCCCTTTACAAATCTTCACTCTAAAGCTTTTACAAAGTAGCTTCTAACTTCTTACAAGTGTTATCCTAAACACTTTACACCATCAAGCTTTAATAAGTGCTTGAAAGAACTCACTCTCAGTCATTACAATAGATGATGAGCAGATATGCCGATGATGAGTAAAGAAAACAAATGAAGCATTTTGAATGAAAGCTTTAAATGACTTCAAAGAGTTATAAACACTATAGCAACTTTTATTAAGTGCAAAATAACCAAGAGTAAGTGTATTTATAGCCTCAAATTGTTTCTAGCCGTTTGAGAACTCATTTGAATATTATAAATTCAAATTTTAAGAAAATAGCCATTATTTTATCATTTTCTGCGATATTGTGCAGAGTTGAGTCAGTTAGCAAACCATTTAGCATACCAGTAAAGTAGCAAACCAATTAGCATACCAGGAAAATTTTTCTGCTTATCTTTGAAAAATTAAAACTTTGCACCAAATCATAGTAAAATACTTTTAGGCCATTCAACAATTAAAAATAAGTTCTGAAAACTTAGGATAAAAATTTGAGGGAATAAAAATTAATTTCATTGGCTCTACTCCTCAATTCTTTTCACAAATAATCCTAAAATGCTTAAACAATACTCTAACTATGTACCTTTAATTTGATCTTCAATATAGCTTGGAAGGTAGTGTTTTCTGTCTTTAATTCATCTTATGTTGTCTTAGGATGTCATCTTTTCTTTAAAGCACAAGTCCACTAACTCATGAATCTTTTACTTTATCCTGAGGAAGATACAACACAACACTTAAAGAAAAGTTAGTTTAATTCTATTTGAGTTTTGCTATCATCAAAATTCATGCTTCTTTGAGCTCATGGGGTCAATAAAATTAATTAAAGAATTTTTGAATCCAATTGAAAGGAATTTTGGATTTAATTAAAGAAACAATAAAAATTTAAGGACTTAAATGAAATTAAAAGTTAAAAAAAACCTTTTTAAAAACCCATTATGCAGGTAGCACCGCCCCCACCTCGATCCTCTCTCCTCTCCCCTCCCTCTCCCTTTCTTTTCCCTTCTAGCGAGACTAGCTCCAGGCCGATAATACTTTGGCCAGCTTCTAGGTGGTCAGGTGACAATGAAGGGGTAGTTGATGGTGAGAATGGCGGTTGGTTTGGGCAATAACACGTGAGGCGTGTGTGATGGGAGCAACATCTTCCCTAATCATTTTTTGCCATTTCTGGCAAAAAGAAGCCCTGCAATCGGTGGCATCAAGTCCTTGATGGCTTAGGCATTCCTTTAGGACCTCTTTCACCAACATTAATAGAGTTTTTTTTTGTGAGTTTAGAGGAGAGAGATGCAGAACACTTTCAGCTAGATTTTGGAAAATCTGACAATAGATCGACGATCTGAGACTACCATTGAACTTAGCGCGATAAAACTTTCGAGATGGAACCAACCCTGCTTCAATCGGTTTCCATTTGAAAAAGGCGATCATCAAACGGTCTAAACAATTTGGTGAGATTTTTGAGCCTTTTTGATTCTCATAAATTAAAATAATTAAATGATAATTATTAACAATTTATGGGCTTCATATAAGTTTGATCGGATCAGCGATAGCTCACCAGTGCTCAAGACTGAATTTTCAACCCAATCTAAACACCAGGTGGGCCATTAAGGTGGTCATATTTATAATCATTTCTAGCATTTTAAGACATTCTGGATGCATTTCAGGTAGTAGAATTTGTAAAGATAGTCTTAAACTCAAGTTATGTAGTTTTACCTTGGTTAAGCTAGCTGACTAATCGGTAAAATATTCCTAATTTAGAAAAATTAAGTAAAATAAATTTAATTAATACAAGGACGATGTAGATAACCTCCATGAATATTTTTTTAATTTTTAAAGTGCTGTAAATAATTATTTGGATTATAGAGGGGTTAGGAATTTAAGCTGGATTTTAGAGATCTGGACTTAAATTAAGTTTTTTGTAGGCTTCGAATAGGCATTATAATTGTTGTTGTGTGCCTGAGACCCTGCGTTGTTGCTTTTAGTTGAGTTTTGTTGCAGGAGATTAAGTCTAATTATCGAGAAAACTCTGCCAAAATTTTGGTAAGAGCTTATGATTTATTCTTACTTTTATATTTTAAATTAATTAGTTTATTTTGTCAGTCAATTGATAGAGGTCAGTGTATCTATATAGGTAATTGGTGTTAGCTAGCCTTTCTTCTCTTCAGCCAGATTAGCTGTAATCCGATCGACTAGTTTATGAATTGGATATTGATTTTTTTGTAATTTCAATAGTATTTATACTTTTGGCATGCTCATACCTTTTATAAATATATTCACATACTTAGTTAAATAAATTAGGAGCATTCTTATTATTGCATATTTAATTATTGATAATTACTTGTGGTTGCCGACTTGAGGATAATTTGAAGTTGTGTGTGTATTATATATGGCATATGATTGATATGGATTAGACGGTTAGTCACAACTTGTGCTAGTCTCACTAGAATTCGGTCCTTATGGAAATGGAAAGTTGGGGTGAGGCACATCTTTGAGTTGATCTCACTGGCTCCCGTACGTGGATTTAAGCGAAAGTCCAGCTTGAGTTGAGCTCACTGGCAGGATTTAGATTGAGAGAGCTGTATAGGGGATCAACTCTTATATTTATGCATTAATGTGATACAATGAGTGCGTGAGTAGCTCCAAATTATCTTCTTGTGCAAGTATTGGGTGAATTGTTTGTTATATGTGTTGGATGTGCATTTCATGATAGAATTGCATTTGTTTTAGGTAGTTGTAAAATTTGCATCTGTAATCAACATTTAAACTCACTGAGTCAAACGCTCACTTTATTCAATAATTTTTCCTAAGTTGCAAGAGGAGTAATTTTTTTAGAGTCTAACATGTAGTTTTCCCCGTAATGTAGAATATTGTTAATTAGAACTTTTATTTATTTTTTTGTTTATTTAATTATTTATTTTACACTATTTTATAAATATATTATATTAATCAATGAAAATTAATGCTATTATATGGTCTATGCATGTTGTGTATCATAGTTGAGTTGGACTTCCTTAATTGTGAATTTCAGATGGTTATTAGGTTGAATTGATCCAAATTGATTTATAATATTTTATTTTTATCTTGTTGAGCTTTGATATTGGGCTTGATTATGGTTTTGGGAATGGAGAGACTTGCTACGAGTTTCAAGAGTTTTAAAATGACCCAAATCTTAATATCGGTTCGGTCCATAAAATCGATTCATAACAATTTAGGTATTAATTTAATTTATTGTACCCCGGGCATAAATATTGACATTTATATATGAAGCTAAAATTAAGAGAACGCCTTCCAAAATTAAGTCATTTAATTTAATAATAATGCTTAAAAAAATGCTATGTGACATAAATTTAAAATATGGCTTCTAAAATTAAGCCACCTAATATAATAATGGTGCTTAAAAATCACCACATAATATATAATTTAAAAAACAAAAATAATATATAAATCAAATTATTTTAAAATTTTAAACTATTTTACATTTTTCTCTAAAATTTTAAAATACATATCTAATCCTCAACTTTGGAAATTTTCTAAAATAATTTGTCCCTAGCCATTCATAAAAAATAGGATTATTTAAACAGTTGTGCTAAAATACGAAAGCCATTTCTATCTCTTCCTCATAGTGTCGCCAATTATGTGCAAAGGCGGATCTACATGGAACACAGTGAGTCAATTGATCCACTGACTTGTGAAAATATATATATGAAAAAACTCCATAAAGATTAATAATAAAAAAAATTCATGTAATTTTTATCTTTTTTGAAAAATAATGATATAAAAGTTGAAATATCATCAAGGAAGAAAATATATTAAAAAGATTTTTCTATATTTGTGTGAAGTTTTATGTTAATTGAAATAAATTTTTTTGCCTTTTGCATTCTCATATTTACAAGAATCACATTTTTTCTTTTTTTTTTTCTTTTTTTTATTTTTTATTAATTGACTTTGTCTTTTTTTTTTCTATTATTATTTAATGATTCTTTAATTATATATATTGAGAAAAATATTTTTAATAACATTAATAATGAAGTATTCATATTACACTTTCAAAAAATAAAAATAAAAATTATTGATACTAAGAATTTAGTATTTTATGAAATTATTTTCATTTGGATTTTATTTTATTTTGGTTACATCTGAAAATTTTACATGTATTATTTTGTTTCTCATTAAATACTTTATTATTTTATATAATATTTTTTATTTAAATTAAGTAAAATAATTTTCTTATTCCACTGACTAAACTTTTTAGATATGCCTTTAATTGTGTGGTATCTAAGTATGATGATTAATGTAAAGATAATATATTATTAAATTTCCAAAAAATTATTTCAAAAAAATAATTAATAAAGGAGAGTCTACCTTAACTATATTAAATAAGCGATAGGTATTTAACTATCGAACAAAACTAAGCCAGAAATAATTAGTAACCATTTAACAAATACAAAATTAATTTGATTTAGATGGACATATAATTATTTAAACTTTTAGATTTTGTTTGAAAAATATATTTTTTATATTTTTTAGTATTTAAAATACTTAAAAAAATTAATCAATAAAAAATATTTTTTTATCAAAAGAAAAATTAAATTATTTTAAAAAATAACTTTTCTTTTAAAAGTGAATATTTTTTATTTTGTAAAATTTGATAATTTTATTAAAATATAAAAATATATATACATATATATGAGTATTTATTTAATATTATAATTAAATAATAAAAAATATTTTAAAAAATATTTTTTAAAAATATTTTTTTATACATATAAATTATTTTTTATAAAAAAATATTAATATAAATTCTAATTATATTATTATAATCAATAAAATAATATATTTTAAAAAATATAAAATATAAAAATTAAATAATATTATTAAAAAATAAAATAATAAATAATTCACGTATGATGTTTATAATATTAAAAATCAACAGATAGATTGTGATTTGTGATGAACAATTCCACCACAACCACGCATGAGCTATTTCACTGTTACGTGGGAATGTGATAGATAGGGACAGCCAATCTCTCAACCGTAAATAATAATATTAATTAACAAATTACTAGTTGGATAATTGTCAGACTACGTGTTTTTGTTTGACATTGAAATTAATATTTAAAATTATTTTAAAAAATAAATATTCTAAGTGCTATTGAAAAGTCAGTTTAAAAAAAATTATTTTATTTTTTATTATTTTTTAATATTTTTTAATTAATATATTTAAAAATATATTTTCCTTAATAGCAACTTCTGTAGTAATATTAAATAGGCAACTTCTATAGTAATATTAAATAGACCTTATAACATATTAGAATCAGTAACAAAAATTTTACAAAGATTTAGTATTCTCGGGAAGGATGAACTATCTATAAGGATAGTGAAATGATGTCTAATGAGATAAAGTTTAAATTTTTTGATTTCATTTTTTACTGTAATGATCTCTTTGTAGACTGAGTGGTAGTATTTTTCAGAGGATTTGAATTCTCCATTGGCATATCCACATGTCTTTAGTGCCATGGAGTTCTTCGATGAGTAAAGCAGCCAAATGTGTATCACTGGCGTCTGTCTGAAGAATTCTTTTGCTTGTACTTGGAATCTTGAGTGGTGGCAGGTTTTGCGCCACTGCTTTTAATGCTTTGACAGCTTTAGTCAGTCATCTTCCTTTAACAGTTTCGACAGCTGTGTGGTGTGGACTGAGACATGAGGAATGAATCTCCTGATATAGTTTATTATCCCAAGAAATTGCTGTATTTGCTTTCTTGATAAATCTCTATTAGGAAACTTTAATAATTCGACTGCAATGTGCGGGCCAGGCTGATATTTTCCTTGAGAGAATCTCATGTGAAGAAAGTCGATCTCAGTGCGAGCTAAGAAGCTTTTCCGTTCAGAAAAGCATAATGCCATGGGCCTGGGCTATGGATTGGAATTAGTCTAACAATTGTTTGTGGGTTTGGTGATCTTTGGAAAAAAGGAGGATGTCATCAATGTAAATCAAGGACTATGGAGAATGGGCTAAAAAATGTAGGTCATAGCCTTTTGGAATAGTAAAGGGGCTGTTTTAAGGCCAAAGGGCATGACTGTCCACTGGTATTGGGCTGTAGGTATGCAAAAAGCAGTTTTGGGCCTATCCTCTGGATGGATACCTAGTTGCCAGAAGCCAGCTTTTAAATCAAACTTAGAAAGGATATGGGCTTCATGTAGTTGGGTAAATAAAACTTCTGTTTTGGGCACTAGGAACTTTGGTTTAAAGGCTTGTAGTCTATGACAAGTCTTTTCTTATTTCTAAGAATTTCAGACCTTTTTTCAACATAAAAGGCTTGACATGCCCATGGAGAAGTTGTAGGCTCGATTGGGCCTTGTTGCAACAACTATTTGCATTCTGTCTGGGCAAGGGCTAGGTCGGATGGGTTCATACCAGGGTGGCTAGCCTTGGTAGGGTTGATATTTTCATTTAACTTAAATGGAAGGCAAATGAAGAACTCTGGCCTTTTCCATAAAGGATGAGGATGGTGGAATTCTGCGTGTGAATCAACACAAAGAGGAAGAAGAGAGTCTTTCTAAGGTTGGAATTCTGGAGGGGCTTTTAAGAGAGAAAATAGTTTGGGTATTGTGGTGAAAGGTTTGAAGTGTCTTTTAAATTTTAATCCTGTGGGCAGGATTCTCAGGTGTTGGGCTTATTGGTAAATGTCGAACCCAATAAGAATATCTTTTTCTAGAAGATCTGACCCAATAACTTTAGTCCAAATGGTATAGTTAGGGAAAAACTGAATCTCAAGGAAAATATCAGCCTGGCCCGCACATTGCGGTCGAATTATTAAAGTTTCCTAATAGAGATTTATCAAGAAAGCAAATACAGCAATTTCTTGGGATAATAAACTATGTCAGGAGATTCCTTCCTCATGTCTCAGTCCACACCGCATAGCTATCAAAACTGTTAAATAAATATGCTCCACCATAGACACATGAACAGACTAAAGCTGTCAAAGCATTAAAAGTAGTGGTGCAAAACCCGCCACTACTCAAGATTCCAAGTACAGGCAAAAGAATTCTTCAGACAAACGCCAGTGATACACATTGGGGTGCTTTACTCATCAAAGAACTCCATCGAAGAACTCCATGGCACTAAAGACATCTCTCTCAGATTCAAAGTGTAGACAAAAAGGTTGACTCCTTTTCTCTGTTCGTGCAAAACATGTATAAAGATCTCCAATAAAAGATCTCTCAACTAGATAGAGATTTGAGAACAATGATCCAACAAAGAAGATTTGGCCAAGAATTTAATTATAAGGAAGCATAAATAAGATGCCTCAAGAAATAGATTGCTCAAATCGAGGCTGACATGCACAAGACTTCAGAGCCTTCCCCGGCTCCATACAACCCATTCTCCTTTGCAAAAAATCAAAACCCCTTCATGGCTACTCCAGCCCCTACTTATTCCCCGTTCATGACCCCTGAACCTACTCCAGTCTATAACCCTTCACCACTTTTTTATTGACCACCATATAAACCTACCCCTCCTTTATTTCCTGAGCTAACTCACTCATCCTCTGATGAGTCCATTCCCAGAGACCTCTCAAAAGGTAAAGCTCCTATGAAACTAGAACCTCTTCCTCAACAAATGATAAGCCGTTCTGTTATTCAATCAGCTACTCCATAAGCTCCTTCTTTCGATGAATCAGAATCCGAAGAATCTTTGTCTACTACTGATTTAGAAAGTGAGTCCCAAGTTGCAGATATCACTGCTTTATTAATAGCTGATCCTCCAAGACTAGAAAGTTCCCACACTGGACAAATGGGAACAACAGGGCAACCACCTCCATAACCTACACCTTCTGATCCTCATGTTCTGCATCCTGAAGAAGATGAACTAGATGAACTATCTTTTGCACTTCCTAATACACAATAGGCTTCTCAACCTACCTCAGGACCTTAGTTCTCTATTGATGATATTCCCCCTTTTCGATGGAGATCCAGATTTACAGAATTTCGAGCATGGATAGAAACTCAATTGTTAAGGGTTAATGCTGACTCTCATGTTGTTTTAAGAGAATTTGTCTCCAGAGCTGTTGGGACATTACATGATTGGTTCTCATCCCTTGGAGATTACCATTTAGCACAGTTCTATCATCTCTCTCCTCTAGCTGCTGTCAATGCACTGTTTACAGATTTCCTTGGTGATGCTTCTCTGTACAACATGCAACTCAGGCAAGAATTTTTTGATATGAAATGTTGCTCGTTAAAGAGATCAGTTATTGAAAAATATTATCAAAGGATGATGCAGCGCTATTATCTATTAAACGGGTTTAATGATGTAAACCTGCGGCACACATACATTGCATCTCTGCCTTCCTAACTCCAGCCAGAACTTCATCGCTCTCTCATTGCCACCAGACGGGAGCTCAACACAATTTCTATTGGTGAAATTCATCAGATTGCTTTGGCTTGTATTGAGAAAATGTGTGACCAACAATAATTATTTAGAAATATTTTGGACAACAGTAAAACTCTGAAGCATGTCTGTCAGAAGGACTATTTGTTTATTAAGTGCAAATAGAAGAACTGCACTTCCAAGCCCAAGAAAAAACAGCATAGGTAGAAACTCTTTCCTTTAAAACCCTCATCCTTCAAGCATGGCAGAAGATCTATGCGTTATTTTAAAAGAAGAAAACGTAGGAAATAAGTCTAGAAATCAGACAGATGTTATTTCTGTGAAAAAAAGGGTCACTATGCCAAGAATTGTCCCAAGAATCCTAACAAGACCACAAAGCTCATTCAACACATCCAACAAGTTAGTTATCTCTCTCTCGATGATCATGACATCGAATCCTTGTTCTCTGAATAAGATGAACCTAATGATGAGACTATCTTTGCCCTGGATACTCGAGATAACACTTGGGAATATCTCTTTGATACTGAAGAGTCTGATTCAGAATTGGATACCGCTTACTTTTCTATTCTACATTTGGCCCAGCCTTAGGCTTATTAAGTTGCTCCCATCCCTTTGATATTTGTCCAAATCCTCCCCTCCAAATATACAAGGCCCATTTCTGTCATAGCCTTCCTTTATACAGGAGCATATAAAAGTATGATGAACTCAGCCATTCTACCCCCTGAAAAATGGACTCCTCATTCTGAATACTTTAAGATAGCTGATGGAAAAGTATTTAGAACTAGCCTCATTTCCAAAAAGCCCATTGTTATTCAATTTTTTCCTAACTATACCATTTGGACTAAAGTTATTGTGTCAGATCTTCTGAAAAAGGATATTATTATTGAGTTCAACATTTACCAACAAGCCCAACACCTGAGAATTCTGACCATGAGATTAAAATTCAAAAGACACTTCAAACCTTTCACCATAATACCCAAACTATTTTCTCTCTCAAAAGCCCCTCCAGAATTCTAACCTTAGAAAGACTCTCTTCTTCCTCTTTGTGTTGATTCACACGCAGAATTCCACCATCCTCATCCTTTATGGAAAAGGCCAGAGTTCTTCATTCACCTTCCATTTAAGTTAAATGAAGATATCAACCCTACCAAGGCTAGCCACCTAGGTATGAACCCATCCGACCTAGCCCTTGCTTAGACAGAATGCAAACAGTTGTTGCAACAAGGCCTAATCGAGCCTACAACTTCTCCATGGGCATGTCAAGCCTTTTATGTTGAAAAAAGATATGAAATTCTTAGAAATAAGAAAAGACTTATTATAGACTACAAGCCTTCGAACCATTTCTTGTAAGATGACAAGTTCCCATTGCCCAAAACAGAAGTTTTATTTACCTAATTAGATGAAGCCCATATCCTTTCAAAGTTTGATTTAAAAGCTGGCTTCTGGCAACTGGGTATCCATCTAGAGGATAGGCCTAAAACTGCTTTTTGCATACCTCCAGCCTAATACCAGTGGACAATCATGCCCTTTGGCCTTAAAATAGCCCCCTTACTATTCCAAAAGGCCATGACGTGCATTTTTTAGCCCATTCTCCACAGTACCTTGATTTACATTGATGACATCCTCCTCTTTTCCAAAGATCACCAAACCCACGAACAACTGTTAGACCAGTAAGAAGAATCCTAACAAGATAACTAAGCTCATTCAACACATCCAACAAGTTAGTCATCTCTCTCTCGATGATCATGACATCGAATCCTTGTTCTTTGAACAAAATGAACCTAATGATGAGACAATCTTTGCCCTGGATACTCCAGATGACACTTGGGAATATCTCTCTGATACTGAAGAGTCTGATTCAGAATTGGATACCACTTACTCTTCTATTCTACATTTGGCCCAGCCTTAGGCTCATCAAGTTTCTCTTATCTCTTTGATATCTTTCCAAATCCTCCCCTCCAAATATGCAAGGCCTATTTCTGTCATAGCCTTCCTTGATACAAGAGTATATAAAAGTATGATAAACCCATCCATTCTACCCCCTAAAGAATGGACTCCTCATTTTGAATACTTTAAGGCAGCTGATGGAAAAGTATTTAGAATGAGCCTCATTTCCAAAAAGCCCATTGGTATTTAGTTTTTTCCTAACTATACCATTTGGACTAAAGTTATTAGGTCAGATCTTTCAAAAAAGGATATTCTTATTGGGTTCGACATTTACCAACAAGCCCAACACTTGAGAATCCTGCCCACGAGATTAAAATTCAAAAGACACTTCAAACCTTTCACCACAATACCCAAACTATTTTCCCTCTCAGAAGCCCCTCCAGAATTCCAACCTTAGAAAGACTCTCTTTTTCCTCTTTGTGTTAATTCGCACTTAGAATTCCACCATCCTCATCCTTTATGGAAAAGGCCAGAGCTCTTCATTCGCCTTCCATTTAAGTTAAATGAAGATATCAACTCTACCAAGGCTAGCCACCCTGGTATGAACCCATCCGACCTAGCCCTTGCCTACACAGAATGTAAACAGTTGTTGCAATAAGGCCTAATCGAGCCTACAACTTCTTCATGGGTATGTCAAGCCTTTTATGTTAAAAAAGGGTTTGAAATTCTTAGAAATAAGAAAAGACTTGTCATAGACTATAAGCCTTTTGAACCATTTCTTGCAAGTTCCCATTGCCCAAAACAAAAGTTTTATTTACCCAACTACATGAAGCCCATATCCTTTTAAAGTTTGATTTAAAAGCTAGCTTCTGGCAACTGGGTATCCATCCAGAGGATAGGCCCAAAACTGCTTTTTGCATACCTACAGCCCAATACCAGTGGACAGTCATGCCCTTTGGCCTTAAAACAGCTCCCTCACTATTCTAAAAGGCCATAACCTGTATTTTTGGGCCCATTCTTCACAATACCTTGATTTACATTGATGACATTCTCCTCTTTTCCAAAGATCACCAAACCCACAAACAACTGTTAGACCAGTTCCAATCCATAGCCCAGGCCCATGACATTATGCTATCTGAACAGAAAAACTTTTTAGCCCGTACTGAGATCGACTTTCTCCGCATGAGATTCTCTCAAGGAAAATATTAGCCTGGCCCACACATTGCGGTCAAATTATTAAAGTTTCCTGATAGAGATTTATCAAGAAAGCAAATACAATAATTTCTTAGGATAATAAGCTATATAAAGAGATTCCTTCCTCATGTCTTAGTCCACATCACACAGCTGTCAAAACTGTTAAAAAAAGATGCTCCACCATAGACACATGAATAGACTAAAGCTATCAAAGCATTAAAAGCAGTGGCGCAAAACCTGCCAACACTCAAGATTCCAAGTATAGGCAAAAGAATTCTTCAGACAGACGCCAGTGATACACATTGGGGTGCTTTACTCATCGAAGAACTCCATGGCACTAAAGACATTTGTGAATATGCTAGTGGAGAATTCAAATCCTCTGAAAAACACTACCACTCAATCTACAAAGAGATCATTGCAGTAAAAAATGGAATTAACAAATTTGAACTTCATCTCATTGGACATCATTTGATTGTCTTTATGGATAGTTCATCCTTCTCGAGAATACTGGAGTTCAAAAACAAAACTCTTCTAGAGCCACTACTTTTAAGGCGCAAAGATTGGTTCTCAAAGTATAAATTCACCATCCAACATGTTAAGGGAAAACATAATCTAATTCCTGATCTCTTGTCAAGGCCAAGCCCTGTACTCCTTCTCAACTCAACATTCTTCTTTCCCCTCATCTTCATGGCATCTTTGTCCTAGACTCCTGCTTTCCTCATCGCACCTAAAAATAGCTTTCCTCCTGGTTGCTCCTCCTCCATGAGTCTCACACAAATCAGAGACTATGCCTGCAATTACCTATTTCATTATCAAAGTGCAATGAACACATTAAGAATGGTCTGTCTTGTAATTTCTCATTTTCATCCAGACTACCCATTCCTCACCTGTTTTATCATACCTCCTGACACAGACTTAATCCTTAAAGAGCTTGGGTTCTTATGGTGTATGATTGTCCTCTACTCTAATACCTACTCTAGCACTTTATCAGTATGTCCAAAATACTGGTACTAGATCTTTACTTTTAAGGTTTTTAGAATGGTTCAAACCAATCTCTTTTTGGACATATAATTTGAAAAGGCTAATAGATGTTCATGGCATAGAAGAAAGACCTATTTCCCGCCAGCACTTAGTGACATCCCTTTTTATCATGCACTGGCCCTTTTTTAGGCCCCTGATGGACTCTTATGGTCTCAAAACTCTGAATATGAGTGCCATACGTATGAAGGGACTATCAATAATAAATTTGTTATGAGACCCCTCAAACGATAGCTTGGACTCCACTTATGTGAAATTAATAATTTTCACCCAACATTGGATACTATTGTCACATACACCTCTCTTGGTCCACTCCATTCAACTCCCGATGGACCCATTGACTGGATAGACCTAGCCTGGCAAGATTTCCAAGAACCAATGGACACCAAAGAAAGACAAGCACTAGCCAGTGCTGACCCACTGTCACCAGAGACATGTGAACCATGGTATCACTCTCTTTATGGAGATATTGATTGGGACAGCTCAAACTACAGGAACAATAATTTGTCCCGATCACCTTAAAAGAAGAGCTCATCACTGCTATCTCTTACTTAGTAGCTTTAATCATATCAATGTGCTTTACTTTATGCTTTTCTAATTATTATGTTTGTCCAATAGTGTAAGCCTCTCCTCTATATAAGAGCAAGCTCTCTCAGTTTGAATTCAAGAGTTTCCAAGAGTTTTTGAGAGAAATAAACATCAGTGTGTTTCTTATCATGAGCTTCTAAGTTCTCTCTTTTTCTTCTTCTGAAAATCCAAAAACGTATGATATTTTTTAGTAAGCAATTGTACGTATGCTCTACACTTACCCGAAAGGGATCCTGTGCATCAGAAATACATCTTTTATGATCCTATAAGCTACAGTCCTCTTATTGTATGTTGAATGTGAGTATAAAAGGGCTCCCAGGCTGAGAGTACCCAGGAGAGGGAAGCGCCATTGAGCATGAGTATAAGTTTATAGTATATAGTAAGAGGCTCCTGAACCCTTATTGGGCTGGGGTAAAATGGCTGGGTTAATTATACTTTTTTATGCTCCTATATCAAGGAAGGCTATGACAGAAATGGACCTTGCATATTTAGAGGGGAGGAATTGGATAGATATCAAAGGGATAGGAGCAACTTGATGAGCCTAAGCTGGGCCAAATGTAGAATAGAAGAGTAAGTGGTACCCAATTCTGAATTAGACTCTTCAGTATCAGAGAGATATTCCCAAGTGTCATCTGGAGTATCTAGGGCAAAGATTGTCTCATCATTAGGTTCATCTTGTTCAGAGAATAAGGATTCGATGTCATGATCATCGAGAGAGAGATGACATCAGGTTATTGTGACCCTGACTGTGACTGTGATGATAATTTTTGGGAAAACGAGTATGACCACCCTCTTTCCAACAAAAACTAGAAAAACTTAAACAAAACCAAAAGATCATCCTGCAAATCCCACCATTCTCCTTCACATGATGATCATCCAGACTCGGGACCTTGGATAGGTATCCATTCTAAAACTCAAACAAGAAAACCTTTGCCCATCTATGATCTTGCCTTAGAAATTCTAAGGAAAGAAGGTTATCCACCTCCTTCACCTTCCCCACCATCCATAACACCTCTCAAAAAAATACTAACTTTAACCTTGGTACAACCCTGCATGATGTTTACACCTCAATCCTATGAGTCCGAATTTCCCGCTCTAGCTCTTGAGCTAGATAAAGAAACTGGTATTGCTTCTAGGCCATTTGTAAAATCTACAAAGTTCACCCTATAAGGCCATCCTACTCCTTTAACACTTGTTGAAGAAGTCCTGAACTGGCAGACTAAGAATGTTTTCGCTCAAAACCAAATTCTGCAACGAATCAATTCAAAGATTGACAGAGTTCTCACTCACATTCAAAGTGTAGACAAAAAGGTTGACTCCTTTTCTCTATTCGTGCAAAACATGTAGAAAGATCTCTAATAAAAGATCTCTTAACTAGACAGAGATTTGAGAACAATGATCCAACAGAGAAGATTTGGCCAAGAATTTATAAGGAAGCAGAAATAAGATGCCTCAAGAAATAGATTGCTCAAATCGAGGCTGACATGTACAAGAGTCCAGAGCCTTCCCCGGCTCCATACAACCCATTCTCCTTTGCAAAAAATCAAAATCCTTTCATGGCTACTCCAACCCCTACTTATTTCCCGTTCATGACCCCTGAACCTACTCCAGTCTACAACCCTTCACCACTCTTTTATCGACCACCATATTTATTTCTTGAGCCAACTCACTCATCCTCTGATGAATCCCTTCCCAGAGACCCCTCAAAAGGTAAAGCTCCTATGAAACCAGAACCTCCACCTCAACAAATGGTAAGCTGTTCTGTTATTCAATCAGTCGCTCCACAAGCTCCTTCTTTTGATGAATCAGAATTCGAAGAATCTTTGTCTACTATTGATTCAGAAAGTGAGTCCCAAGTTACAGATATCACTGCTTTATTAATGGCTGATCCTCTAAGACTAGAAAGTTCCCATATTGGACAAACGGAAACAATAGAGCTACCACCTCCACAACCTACACCTTTTGATCCTCATGTTCTGCATCCTGAAGAAGATGAACCAGATGAACTATCTTTTGCACCTCCTAATACACAATAGGCCTCTTGACCCGCCTTAAGACCTTGGTTCTCTATTGATGATATTCCCCCTTCTCAATGTAGATCCAGATTTGTAGAATTTTGAGCATAGATAGAAACTCAATTGTTAAGGATTGATGCTGACTCTCATGTTGTTTAAAGAGAATTTGTCTCCGGATATACATTAGTGAGTGAATAGAAACGGCTATAATTATTGTTGCTAATTTTTTTTACAGCAATTAAAATTTTATTATAATATATCTATGAGCATAATTTTATAATAGTAATATACATCAATTAATATTAAAATTTATAAAATAAACATGGTCGGTCCGTATGATAAAATATATTGGCAAGTATTAAATTATATTTATTTAAGATTCATATTACAAGTTGCTTGTAGTTATGGAACAATTTCTTTTTTTCCGGTAATTTTTCAAATTTTTTTTCTCTCTATTGATATATTATAATTAATTTAAATTTAAATTCAAGACTCTATAGTTCTGAAAATGACTTCAATTTTTTTATTTGAAAAAATTATTTGGAAAAAATAATAATATTTTCTAATAAAAAAATTATTTTTATTATTTAAAATTAAAGGTATATATGCATTCTATTTCATCTTCTAACTTGAAATTAACTCTCCATATATATTGAAGTTAAATTTCAAAATTGTTTTTTGATTAAAAGTCATAAGATATGTAATCAAAATATATATATATATATATATATATATATATATATATATATATATAAGTTCACATATTGAATTTTCTTGAGTACAAGTTGAATATTACCCTTATCCTTATGCATGAATTTATGATCTCACTTGAACATGCATTAAATTTTAAAGTACACCTGTTTTCTTTTACATAATTTAATGAAAGAAATTATCATTATAATTAATATTAAAAAAATTGTAATTCAATTTTATAAAATACAATAATTTTTTTAAAATACTATTTAGTATGTTTTCTACACTATTTTAAATTATTTTGATATCTCAATATTTTTTCAAATACAGCTTTTCATTATAATTACTATAATCTTTATAAAGATTACATAATTAATATTAAAAAAATTGTAATTCAATTTTATAAAATACAATAATTTTTTTAAAATACTATTTAGTATGTTTTCTACACTATTTTAAATTATTTTGATATCTCAATATTTTTTCAAATACAGCTTTTCATTATAATTACTATAATCTTTATAAAGATTACATTATTATGTAGAATTGATTTTAAATTAGTTGTTTTGCTTTGCATTTCTCGAGTTATTTATTATTTGTTTTAATAATATATATATATATATATATATATATATATATATATATATATATATATATATATATATATATATATATATATTATGGTTTTGTAAGGGATTTGTTCTTCACCCAAAGAAGAAATATAATGGAGTTAACTCTTAAGGAGGGCCTTGAGGAGAGGACGTAGGCTTGGGATAGCCAAACCTTTATAAATCTTTGTGTTCACCATCCTACCTTTCTCTCTTCCTTGTGCCTATTTTCTTTTAAACTTTCTTAGCTTCCAAAATTTTTAATTAGTACCCAATTCACCCCCTCTCTTGAGTTGTTACAAGGGACAACATGGCTCTATGCTCCTATTTGGTGTTAACTTGTATTACTCTATTGTAATACTTCATATAGTAGAAGTAGAGAGAATTGCTCCATGTAACTCTCATTTCAATAGGAAATCTACTCATAATGGGCTCTTATAACAATAAAGTTCTAAACTTTATATTTTGGGCTTACTTAAATAAAGCCCATCATAGGTGTTCATGCCTTCATCTACCACTCACTCATGATGGGATTAGCTTTTTTTCTCAATTACTGCAATCTTCATACTTAATAAATAGACTGTGTGACCAGTGTACACTTCGAGAGCTCAAAAGCTATATATCTATTAGGATAATATAGCTCCTCAAATGGTTAAATTGGATTAGATGCAGTATGCAGTACCCTAGATCATTATATCACATTTATATCTCTTTTGATCTCATTAGATGTATTTTGAGTTCATAATTATGTCATATCCATTGATAAACATAATTGACTAGTTTATGAACACAAAGTTAATGTGATAGTGCTCAATGAACTTCTTCTTCTCCCGATGCTCTCAATCTTAATTTAACTCAATTTTTTAGGAATGCCCCACTAAATCGTATCTTCTATAGTTATTTGAGAACACCCTAAGATAACAAACATTAAACTAAGTCTCAAGTAACAGATCGAAGTCATAAGGGTATGACCAAAGATTACTCATAATCTTTTAGGGTCTCACAGAATTATAAGCAGAGATCTTCACTTGTATTTCCCTAGTTGGACACTAGCACATATGGTATGAATCACATGTTATAGTATCAACTCCTTTCTCACGAAGCTCATGTTTTTACTCTAGATATTGTGTAGATGATAATTTAAGCACTTATAATTCTCAAATTTGAGTTCCTTTATCTACTCTGTTCATTTAGAACCCACATCTGGCATTTAAGACAGATAATGTGACTTATTCACATGATGTCAATGTACTTATTATAATTACCCAATGATCTCGAATTTTCGAGATGACTTTGCGTGTTATAAGTTTTGAGCTCTCAATATTATCTCATAGATAATATAAAACTTATAACTATCTCATCTTCGTTTTCCCTTTGGTCAATGAAGGCAACTGCGTGTGTGAGAAGGCTAGTCTTTTTATATGTTTGACATACTACTTATAGTAAAAAAAAAAATATATCCTTGGGCATAAATAAAAATATGTATATATATTTTGCAACAAATTGCAACTAGGTGCTAATAACATTACCATAATAACGTGTCTTACATGAACATCAAGAAAATATACTAGTACATCTAATATCTATGCAATCCTAATGATTTTACATTCGTATAGAAAACATCTTTTGCTATAGGCTTAGTAAATGGATCTATTATCATTTCATGCATAGAAATATACTTTATGTTAATTTTTTTGTGTGTAACCATATCCTTAACAAAGTTGTACTTGATGTCAATGTGTTTGGTTTTTCCATGATACTTTGGATCTTTTTTTATAAGCGATTATTGCTTGACTATCACAATAAATTAACAGTCACAGGTTCAACAACACTATCAGAAATTCCCAAGGGTACCAAAAATCATTTTAACCAAATAGCTTCTTACACAGCAGCTAAAAACACTACGAACTCAGCTTCCATTAACAATAGAGCTATACATAATTATTTCTTACTGCACCAAGATATGGGTCCATTGTTTAGTAAGAAGGCATAGCCAGAGGTAGATTTTCTTTCATCTAAATCACCTTCCTAATCAGCATTTGTATAGCCTTTCAATTGCATACCACTTCCTTGATAACACAATGAGTAATCAGTTGTGCCCTTAAAATACATTAATATCCTCTTTACTACTTTCCAATGTGCTTACCAAGGATTGGATTGATATTAACTCACCATGCCAATAGCGTAGCAAATATTAGGTCTTATACACATCATATGTCACACCCTACCCCTCCATAAGATGTAACATGATCCCATAGTATACCGAATAAAGTATTCTACTTTTCCTACCGATAATCTATTAAATATACTACAAGAGATTTTGGCAGAATAATTTCATTTTTAAGTCTAGCATGGTGGTAAAAGTTTAATCTGAGTGTTTTCAACTCAAGCATGTGTTATAAATCTTATTTAGGGCTAATTAGGCATTTTTAAAATTTTGTGAAAAATTCGCGTGGCTAAGGCTAAAACTGGGTAAAAACAGTTCTTCAACTTACCTGAAAAGAAATTTTCAAAACATATCCCAATCCAAATTTCAACCAACTCACAAATCATTTCCAGCAATTAAACTCAATTCATCTCAATTTGTCACATTCATTCCCAACCAAACCCATCAATTCATCTCAATTTGTCACATTCATTCCCAACCAAACCCATCATGAAGAATTTAAAACATTATATACAAGTCTCAGAAAGAAACTTAACTATACATTCATTAGAGTTCTAAGATTTATTTTACAAAAATACATAAGTAAATAGGATCTCCAATTTATAATACAATAATTTGCATTTGATTACATACTCAAAATAATATTATAAGAGTTTTTGTACACTGCTCAAACGTGCTTACATATATATAATTACATGATTACATCACAAACTAATGCATACAGGTATACATACAATATATTTAAAATTTATTCCAGCCTATCTTCAAGTCGCAGCTTCAAGTGATCTTACTCGACTGCTCTATCATTTCTTTTACCTGCGACAGCATACAAAGCTATCGCTTAGCAATGAACTCAGTGGTGCACAACTATAATTTAAAATGTAGTATACTATACTTTGACAAAATCATAACAAAAAAAGCTCAAAATATTTAAATTCTTCAAAACCCATAAAATTAAAATCAATAGTTCCAATCACACAAATTATTTGATGCATAGCGTTTGCTCAAGTAATAACAAGTTATCCAATTCATAATAAAGCAATTGAAATATTTATATTTTTCTTAAACCATGAAACAATATATCATTTTTCAACTACTAACAATTGTTTGTTTCAATCACATTTTATCAAGTATGCATAATTTAAGGATGTTGAAAATATTTACACAGCTTAGAGCATGACACTAAAACAATGTCGGGTTATACACCACGACAAAGCCAATTCATCCCAATAGCCAAAGGCTAATGAGGAATACCAACGCTAGCTAGCATAATATATGAGTACTCATTCAATTCTTCCTCAACTGACACACACCTCAACACTTCAGCTAGAGAGGGAATTCAATTCATCCCATTAGGCAAGCCAATAAGGAATTCAATCACATTATTCAATCACATTGCCATGCCGACTGTGGTTTTAAATCATATTCAAAATAATTTCTATTCATAAAAATATTTACAAATCACTAAACATATTTAATCATTGTAAATTCATGCACAATGTAACACCCCCATTGCATAGCCTGGTAGATTTCACTGTTCCGGTGACCGGTGTCGGTCCGGACAATTAATGGGATTAGGGCCACACTTAAGACAATTTGAGAAGCCATAAACACAAATAATTAGTAATGTTTAATTAGTTAACTATAAATAAGAAAAACAGAACATAAGAGGTTAAACGAGCCGAGAGTCACAGCGATGAGTGACCTCCACGGGAACGACTGCGAAGTCGTTTTAAACTCAAATTTCGAACCGTAAAAAGTGACGCTGCGGTCCTTAGGACCCTTATGAACACAGTGGAAAAGAGAAAATCATGAAAAAGAACTGTTAAGCCAGTCAAATAATTAGGTCAGGGAGCCGGAAGAAATATTGGATTATTTGCAAACCGGGATGAACCGGCGAGGGGCAATTTGGTCAATTGACCCCGAGTCGACTCTGACCTAATCACAAATAAAATCGGAAAAAAGAAAATTTCGGAATCGACAATTAAATTAAAGAACTAATAGAAAAATAAAGAAAAAAAAAAGAAGAGAAAATGAAAAAGTTGAAAAGTTGATGACATCATCATGATGATGTAACTATGACTTCATAATTAATTTTAATTTAATTAACTAATTGACTAGGTCAAATTAAAGACTAAAAACAAAATTGAAAAGCCAATTTTTTTACTTCTTCTTCTTTCTTTTTTCTCTCTTTCCCGTAGCTCTCTCCTCTCCCTCTCTTTTTATTTTGTTTCACCATTAAAACTTAGATTTAAGCTTCTTAAACTTTAGATTTCACCCCCTAATCCTTGAAAATAATTATAGAAACCATTAAATTGACCCTCAAGAAGAAGATTTGGAGCAAGAAATTAAAAGAATTTGAAGATTTGAGGAAGATTGAAATTCAAAGTTTAAGGTTAGTGAATTTAAAATTGAAAATTATGTTTAATATTTGTGTTATTGTTGTATGTAACTTAGATCTTAACTTAAAATAAAATGAAATTAATTGTAGGAGGACTAAACCTGGATTTTGATCAGCTAGGGTTTGATATGTAAGTGCATGAATTTCATTAGATTATAAGTGTAGGCAAGCTTATATGAAGGTAGATGTGATGTTGGTATGCTTAAATGTGATTAAATGAAACAATTTAGTGTGATTAGGGTTTCAATGCTAGGGTTAGTGAACCAAAATTTGGAGAAATGCATAAATGGCATGTTTGACCTATTATGAAGTGAAATAATGGTCAATTATGATCAAATGGATTGTGTGGGAATGGTAGGAAATTAAACCAATTTTGTAGGTTAATGCAGCATGACCAAACCCACTTTGAAGGACCAAAACTCAAATTTTACAAGTCCAATTGATATGCCACCAATTGGAAATGAAAATAGACATAAAAGAGCACAATTTTCATTAAGGAACCATGGACAAAAACTGACCAAAACTTGGTGAAACAATTGACCAAAGTGGATTGATTGCAGGCTGCCACTGCACTAAATTGACCAAATGAACAGTAACTGTTCATTTGGTCATAACTCGAGTTAGACAGGTCAAATTGACCTGAAATTTGGCCAGGGGTTAGAGGGCATATAGATCTAAAACTTTCATGAAGAACATCACCCCAAATTATGTCATTAACCCATTCAAATTATTGAACAAAGTTAGGTTACCAAACCTGCAACTCTGCAGAATTTTCATTGAGCAGCAATGTTTGGATAGCTATAACTCCCTCTAGAAAACTCGGATTTAGGCGATTCTTGAACCGATGGAAACCTAAGACATAGTACAACATTTCATATGAAGAAAGTGAGACCAAATTATGAACTTAACTTGATCAAATTATTAACCAAAGTTGGACCAAAAATCTGCTAGCACCAAAATCTCAGTATGAACAGTACACGTGAACAGTAAACTTATTTTGGCCATAACTTGAGCTACAAAACTCCGATTGAGGTGATCCGAAAATGAGAATACACTTAAGACAATAAGGAACATTTTCTATGAAGGAAGTTTTGTCAAATTCCAACAGTAGATCGACCAATGGAACAGTACAACTTCGGAGAACCAAAACCGAAAATTGGCAATTTTGCCAAAATGACCTAAGCTTTAAACAAATGACCAAAACCAACAAGTTTGGTGACCAAAATGTGGTATGTGGGTGAAGTTGGAGTTCCCATACCCATTAAGCCTTAGAAAGTCAATAATTTGACTTGAATAGTGCAGTGAATAGTAACCCGAAACACAAAATTTCGAGAACGTCGAATTTAACACGGTAGAGCTAGGTAAATGTGAAGTTAAGTTTATTTTGGATTTATTTTAAGTTTTAGTACTGAAACATTGGAAAATTTCGTGTTTCAGTGGAAAAGAATACCGGGACAGAACCCGAGGAGTCGAGTCAAGGCCAATGACTTCGTTTGAGGTTTGTGTACAACATATACTTTTATAATCATCTTTTGCATATCGTTTTGAATAATGTGAAATATTGGATTATGGCATTCTTATGATGTTTGATCTAAATTGTTGAAATTTATTATGTATATTTGAAATGACAATGTTTAGCAAATTGTTAAGATAAGTTTTGAAACCACGAGATCATGACCATATATTTGAACACCTCACTAGCACGACTAGTGGGGGTAATTTGTTTTGAATTTTGATTCCTTCTCCGAGAAGTGTTGAGGTGTGCCAGTAGAAGAGGATGTGAATGGATATCCATATATTTGAGCTAGCTAGCCTTGTGATATGATTTCTCTTTAGCCTCTGGCTATTGAGATTCTATTTGTTTCGAATGGCGTGATCTAACTGTGGGTTTTATGAAATGTGTTTTGATACTTTGAAATGAACTTGGTTTACATGTAAAATCTTACAATGCATGATTGTATTAAATTTTCATGTTTAGCCAAATTTTTGAATGAATGTGCTTTAAGTTTTGCATAAAGATTATTTTAGTATATTGTGCACCATTGAGTCCTAGTACTCAATGATAGCTTTTATGGTCACGCAGATCTGAAACTAGAGGAGCAGCAGATCGAGTCTTGAGGTGTGAGAAGCTACCATTTAAAGTTTTGTATAATTTATACCCTAATCAGTAAATACTTCTTTTGATGTATATATTGCACATAAATGTATGGACATGTAAAAATGGGTCTTGAGCAGCTTGTACACAAATTTGTATGAAGTTTGTAATAAAGTTTAGTTTGTGTTTCTTTTGATATAAATTTGTAAGGTTGTGTATAAATTATTTTGTTTTTAATGAAATATGAATGATATTGATTGACAGTATTTTGAGAAATTGATTGAGTTTGATTGTGAAACCGAAGTAGGGGTTGAGAAAAACTTTTAGAAGTGCTTTTTACAGGTATTTGAAGAACGGTTTTCTCAAAATACAGAGGAAACTTTGTCAAAATTTTTACAGAATTTGCGGAAAACTAAAATGGACCAAAAATATTAACTAGTTTTAATTTTAACTAAATGTTTTAAATACTTATTAGAAATGCTCACCACTTGTCAAAGATAAGAAAATTGTTTTAAAATCCCTTGTAGGGTACTTAATGAGTTATCGGTAGGTGAAGTTCGGTAGTTCATTAGGTATTCTACGGGATCATGTTATGCCTTACAGAGGGGTAAGGTGTGACATGTTTTAGTGGTATCAGAGCAAATTTTTGAATTATGTTTTAAATTTTGAATTTGTGTCTTTTCTTTGTTAAGTACAACTGCTCAATGTCCATAATTGTTACATACAGTGCATTACATCATGAATATGAACTAACGGAGGGAAATCTCCTTGTGTTACTTATTCAGGAGATACCCTAACTTCAGCCTGTAATGGAAGAAGGAGATCGCTCAGTCGAGCAGTCTGTTGAAGCTGAGGCATAAGGAGAAGCCCCAGCTTTACCAAATGTAAGTGGGTCAGCAGCACCAGCCCCACAAATGTCGCAGTTCCCTGCACAGTTCGCACAGCAGATGGCTGCGATGTTTCAATAAATGGCTGGGGGTATGCCTGCTCAAGCTCCACCCCAATCACCTGTGGCACAACCACTGCCTCCACCGCATAAAGATGACAAGTTATTGAAGTATGGGGCTGCAGAATTTAAGGGTACAGTGGACCCTTTAGAGGCAGAGCAATGGCTTGAAAGAATGGACAGAGTATTTAAGAAGCTGCACTGCCAAGATGAATTGAAGCTTGAGTATTCTGTGTCTCTATTGCAAGGGGATGCATATGACTGGTGGAAGACCATCCCCCACAGCTTGGCTGAACCACGATCTTGACACAGGATGACTTCATTAGAGAGTTCGCATGTAAATACATCCTGCACACATATGTTGATCAGAAGTTGCAAGAATTTTTGAGATTGAAACAAGGGAATAGATCAGTGGCTGAGTATGAGAGGGAGTTCTCCCGCTTGAGTCACTATGCGGAGAGTCTCCTTACTACCAAGGCAAGATGCAAGAGATTTGAGACGGGTTTGAAGCCCAAAGATAAGGATGCAAGTTGTGGGATTTCGACACAACAACTTCTCGTAACTTATGTCCCAAGCACTTGAACCGAGAGAGTTGAAGGAATAACCCTGAAGGAAAAGCCGAGAAATCGTAAAAGACAAGGGGGAAAATCGGTGAGCAGAGTTCGTGCTACCTCGGAAAGAAAAAGAAGTTTAGTGGACCCAGCAGGGTCGAGGTAAGTGACGGCAGAGGTAGATTTTCTGGTCAAAGACCCCCTAGGTCTGGTCAGCAGTCAAGCAGGGGTTCACATTCTGCCCGCCCCTGTGAGACTTGTGGCAAGATTCATGGGGGGGAATGCTATTAGGCCACTGGAGCCTGTTTTAACTGTGGAGGCAAGGGCCATATAGCTAAAGACTGTACTAGTGCTCCGAGATATGGTCCAGCTCCTACTACTGCTGAAGGATCTATTCAGAGTCCTGCTCCCACAGGTTCACAGTCATTTGGCAGAGGAAGAGGCAGAGGTAGAGGCACTACTTGCAAATGGGCACGATTAGTCAATCGACAAGGAAGTGCTTCAACCAGAATCTACGCAATGAAACAGTGAGAAGAGGCTGAGACTTCTGATGTGGTAGCTGGTACATTCTCTATCTCTGGTCAAGATGTATTTGTATTATTTGATCCGGGTTCAACCCATTCATATGTTAGTGCTAGCATTGTCAGTTCACTTGCTGTTTCATGTGTGCAAATGGGTTTTGAAGTGCTAGTAACTAGTCCGTTAGGACAAGAGGTCCGGGTCAACAAAATCTATAGAGACTGTCCTTTGGTGATCCAAGGACATGTTTTCTTGTCAGACTTGATTGAAATGCCCTTCAGAGAATATGATATCATCTTGGGCATGGATTGGTTAGCCAGGCATCACGCCATGATTGACTGTAGGCTGAAGACAGTCACTTTTGGTCTCCCTCTGTACGGTGATGTGGTAATACACGGGGAGAGGCATTTACTGCCATCAAACATCATTTCGGCTGCATTAACCAGAAGAATGATCAGAAAGGGGTGTGAAGCATACTTGGCACATGTGATAGACACCCAAGTGGGGAGTCCAGCACTAAGGGACATCCCTACTGTATGTGATTTTCCGGATGTATTTCCTGATGAATTACCAGGATTACCTCCAGAAAGAGAGGTGCAGTTTGAAATTGATGTTATGCCTGGTGTGGATCCAATCTCCATAACGCCATATAGAATGGCACCGCACTGAAAGAGTTGAAAGTGCGATTGCAAGAATTGCTTGACAAGGGCTTTATCCGCCTAGTGTGTCACCTTGGGAGCGCTGGTATTATTTGTAAAGAAGAAGGATGGCACTCTCCGCTTGTGTATTGATTATCGGCAGTTGAATAAGGTGACAATAAAGAATAGATATCCATTGCCCCGCATTGATGACTTGTTTGATCAGTTGAGGGGTGCAGCTGTGTTCTCCAAAATTGACCTGAGATCAGGTTATTATCAGCTGAAAGTACAAGAGCAGAGTATTGCTAAATCGCCTTCGTAACCCGCTATGGCCATTATGAGTTTTTGGTTATGCCATTCGGGTTAACTAATGCTCATACGCTTTTATGGATCCGATGAACACTATCTTGAGACCATACCTCGACCGCTTGTTGTGGTATTCATAGATGATATTTTGTTCTATTTGAGGAATGCGAAGAGCATGATAGACATCTGCGGATTGTACCGCAGACTTTGAGGGAGAAATGACTATATGCCAAATTGTCGAAGTGTGAATTTTGGTGAAGGAAATATCTTTCTTGGGGCATGTAGTATCGTAAGAGGGCATCAAGGTAGATCCAAGTAAGATTGAAGTCGCCCTTAATTGGAGGCCACCCCGAAATGTCACAGAGATTCGTAGTTTTCTGGGTTTAGCTGGATACTACCGTGGATTTGTGAAGGGATTTTCCATGTTGGCATCTCCATTGACCAAGCTGCTTAGAAAAGATGTGAAATTTCAGTGGACGGATAAATGCCAGCAGAGTTTTGATGAATTGAAGAGATGTTTGACTGAAGCTCCAGTCCTAACTTTACCAACACCGGGTATAGAATATACAGTTTACAGCGATGCTTCTCACAACGGGTTAGGTTGTGTGTTGATGCAAGATCGAAATGTCATTGCCTATGCATCACGCCAGCTAAAACCGCATGAGAGGAATTATCCGACACATGATTTGGAGCTTGCAGCCATTGTGTTTGCTCTTAAGATCTGGAGACACTATTTGTATGGGGAAAAGTGTTACATCTACAGCATCATAAGAGTTTAAAGTATTTGGGCACCCAGAAAGAGCTGAATTTGAGACAGAGGAGATGGTTAGAGTTGATAAAAGACTATGATTGTCTGATAGACTATCAGCCAGGGAAAGCTAATGTTGTGGCTGATGCCTTAAGTCGCAAGACTATGGCAAGTCTACGAGTTACTCCTTTGTCTTTGGTACATAAGTTGAGATCAGTACATGTCAGTTTAGAGATTAATGATGAGGGGCAGATAGCAGTTGCATGGCATGTACAGCCAGTGTTGATTGATCAGATAAGAATGGCTGCTCAGAATGATCAGAAGTATCAGAAGTTGATGGAAGAAGTCCGACAGGGCAAGAAACCAGAATTCTCAATCAGAGATGATGGTTTACTGTTACACCAGGGTAGAATATGTGTTCCTAATGATGTTGATTTGAGGCAGATCATTTTGAAGGAAGCACATGAGTCTCCTTTTGCTATGCACCCTGGTGGTACAAAAATGTATAGGGGGCTAAAGGAGCATTACTGGTGGATGGGTATGAAAAGAGATGTGGCAGAGTTTGTATCCAAATGCCTAACTTGTCAACAAGTAAAGGCAGAGCATCAAGTACCAACTGGGTTGTTACATCCACTACCAGTTCCAGAATGGAAATGGGAAAAGATAACGATGGTTTTTGTAATGGGACTTGAGGACACGTAAGAGTCATCTGCAAAGATGGGTCATTGTCGCATGCACTAACTAAGTCTGCTCATTTTACGCCAATCGGATGGACTACGCTTTAGAAAGATTGGCCAAGTTATACATTGATGATATTGTGAGACCGCATGGAGTGCGGTATCCATCAGACGGACAGAGATCCTAGGTTCACTTCTAGATTCAGGGTAGTCTTGAGAGCCCTAGGAACTAGATTGAACTTCGATCGCATTCCATCCACGCACGGATGGCCACCGAGAGGGTAATTCAGATCTTGGTGGATATGATTCGGGCTTGTGTGATTGAGTTTGTGGGTAGTTGGGATACACACTTGCCTTTGATTGAGTTTGCTTATAACAACGACTACCAATCAAGCATTGGAATGCCTCCATATGAAGCTTTGTATGGCAGAAATGTAGAACCCGTTGTGTTGGGATGACGTGGGTGAAAGAAAGATGATCGAACCCAAATTGTTCAACAGATCAAGAGAAAATCCGGTGATCAGAGATCGACTTAAAGTCGCATCGATCGTCAAGTCCTACATTGATCCAAGAGAAGGGATATTGAGTATGCAGTGGGTGAGAAAGTTTTCTCAAGGTTTCTCCTTGGAAGAGGATTATGAGATTCTAAAAGGGGAAACTAAGTCCTCGCTTTATCGGGCCATATGAGGTTACGGAAAGAGTGGGTCCTTTGGCATATCGGTTGGCACTACCTCGAGTTGGAGAAGATACATAATGTCTTCCATGTGTCCATGTTGAGGAGGTACCGATCAGACCCATCTCATGTACTACCAGGAGAAGAAATAGAAGTGAATCCAGACCTCACATATGAAGAAGAACCCATAAAGATTCTGGCTTATGAGGTGACGCAGCTACGGAATCAAGCGATACCGTTGGTAAAAGTCTTTGTGGAACCATCATTCGCCAAGAAGCTACTTGGGAACGAGAGGAGGACATGAGGAGACAACACCCACACTGTTCAGAGATTGATACTGGTAAAAATTTGAGACGAAATTTATTTAAGGAGGAGAATTGTAACACCGTTGCATAGCACGGTAGATTTCATCATTCGGTGACCGTTGTCGGTCCGGACAATTAATGGGATTAGGGCCACACTTAAGACAATTTGAGAAGCCATAAACACAAATAATTAGTAATGTTTAATTAGTTAACTATAAATAAGAAAAACAGAACATAAGAGGTTAAACGAGCCGAGAGTCACAAATGATGAGTGACCTCCTGAACGCATCGCGAAGTCATTTTAAACTCAAATTTCAACCGTAAAAAGTGACGCTGCGGTCCTTAGGACCCTTATGAACACAAAGTGGAAAAGAGAAAATCATGAAAAAGAAGCGTTAAGCTACCAAATAATTAGGTCAGTGAGCCTAAGAAATATTGGATTATTTGCAAATCGATGAACCTACGAGGGGCAATTTGGTCAATTGACCCCGAGAGTCGACTCGACCTAATCACAAATAAAATCAAAAAAGAAAATTTGAATCGACAATTAAATTAAAGAACTAATAGAAAAATAAAGAAAAAAAAGAAGAAAATGAAAAAGTTGAAAAGTTGATGACATCATCATGATGATGTAACTATGACTTCATAATTAATTTTAATTTAATTAACTAATTGACTAGGTCAAATTAAAGACTAAAAACAAAATTGAAAAGCCAATTTTTTTACTTCTTCTTTCTTTTTTCTCTCTTTCCCGTAGCTCTCTCCTCTCCCTCTCTTTTTATTTTGTTTCACCATTAAAACTTAGATTTAAGCTTCTTAAACTTTAGATTTCACCCCCTAATCCTTGAAAATAATTATAGAAACCATTAAATTGACCCTCAAGAAGAAGATTTGGAGCAAGAAATTAAAAGAATTTGAAGATTTGAGGAAGATTGAAATTCAAAGTTTAAGGTTAGTGAATTTAAAATTGAAAATTATGTTTAATATTTGTGTTATTGTTGTATGTAACTTAGATCTTAACTTAAAATAAAATGAAATTAATTGTAGGAGGACTAAACCTGGATTTTGATCAGCTAGGGTTTGATATGTAAGTGCATGAATTTCATTAGATTATAAGTGTAGGCAAGCTTATATGAAGGTAGATGTGATGTTGGTATGCTTAAATGTGATTAAATGAAACAATTTAGTGTGATTAGGGTTTCAATGCTAGGGTTAGTGAACCAAAATTTGGAGAAATGCATAAATGGCATGTTTGACATATTATGAAGTGAAATAATGGTCAATTATGATCAAATAGATTGTGTGGGAATGGTAGGAAATTAAACCAAATTTGTAGGTGCAGCATGACCAAACCCACTTTGAAGGACCAAAACTCAAATTTTACAAGTCCAATTGATATTCCACCAATTGGAGATGAAAATAGACATAAAAGAGCACAATTTTCATTAAGGAACCATGGACAAAAACTGACCAAAACTTGGTGAAACAATTGACCAAAGTGGATTGATTGCAGGCTGCCACTGCACTAAACTGATCAAATGAACAGTAACTGTTCATTTAGTCATAAATCGAGTTAGACAGGTCAAATTGACCTGAAATTTGGCCAGGGGTTAGAGGGCATATAGATCTAAAACTTTCATGAAGAACATCACCCCAAATTATGCCATTAACCCATTCAAATTATTGAACAAAGTTAGGTTACCAAACCTGCAACTCTGCAGAATTTTCATTGAGCAGCAATGTTTGGATAGCTATAACTCCCTCTAGAAAACTCGGATTTAGGCGATTCTTGAACCGATGGAAACCTAAGACATAGTACAACATTTCATATGAAGAAAGTGAGACCAAATTATGAACTTAACTTGATCAAATTATTAACCAAAGTTGGACCAAAAATCTGCCAAAGACCAAAATCTCGGTATGAGCGAAGACACGTGAACAGTAAACTTATTTTGGCCATAACTTGAGCTACAAAACTCCGATTGAGGTGATCCGAAAATGAGAATACACGTAAGACAATAAGGAACATTTTCTATGAAGGAAGTTTTGTCAAATTCCAACAGTAGATCGACCAATGGAACAGTACAACCGAGAACCAAAAGCGAAAATTGGCAATTTTGCCAAAATGACCTAAGCTTTAAACAAATGACCAAAACCAACAAGTTTGGTGACCAAAATGTGGTATGTGGGTGAAGTTGGAGTTCCCATACCCATTAAGCCTTAGAAAGTCAATAATTTGACTTGAATAGTGCAGTGAATAGTAATCCGAAATACAAAATTTCGAGAACGTCGAATTTAATACGTTAGAGGTAGGTAAATGTGAAGTTAAGTTTATTTTGGATTTATTTTAAGTTTTAGTACTGAAACATTAGAAAATTTCGTGTTTCAGTGAAAAAGAATACCGACAACTCCGAGGAGTCGAGTCAAGGCCAACAGGCGACTCGTTTGAGGTTTGTGCACAACATATACTTTTATAATCATCTTTTGCATATCGTTTTGAATAATGTGAAATATTGGATTATGGCATTCTTATGATGTTTGATCTAAATTGTTGAAATTTATTATGTATATTTGAAATGACAATGTTTAGCAAATTGTTAAGATAAGTTTTGAAACCACAGTATCATGACCATATATTTGAACACCTCACTAGCACGACTAGTGGGGGTAATTTGTTTTGAATTTTGATTCCTTCTCTGGAGAAGTGTTGAGGTGTGCCAGTAGAAGAGGATGTGAATGGATATCCATATATTTGAGCTAGCTAGCCTTGTGATATGATTTCTCTTTAGCCTCTGGCTATTGAGATTCTATTTGTTTCGAATGGCGTGATCTAACTATGGGTTTTATGAAATGTGTTTTGATACTTTGAAATGAACTTGGTTTACATGTAAAATCTTACAATGCATGATTGTATTAAATTTTCATGTTTAGCCAAATTTTTAAATGAATGTGCTTTAAGTTTTGCATAAAGATTATTTTAGTATATTGTGCACCACTGAGTCCTAGTACTCAGCGATAGCTTTTATGGCTGTCGCAGATACAGAAACTAGAGGAGCAGCAGACTGAGCTGCTGAGGTGTGAGAAGCTACCAGCCTAAAGTTTTCGGGTATAATTTATACCCTAACTGTAAATACTTCTTTTGATGTATATATTGCACATAAATGTATGGACATGTAAAAATGGTTCTTGAGCAGCTTGTACACAAATTTGTATGAAGTTTGTAATAAAGTTTAGTTTGTGTTTCTTTTGATATAAATTTGTAAGGTTGTGTATAAATTATTTTGTTTTTAATGAAATATGAATGATATTGATTGACAGTATTTTGAGAAATTGATTGAGTTTGATTGTGAAACCGAAGTAGGGGTTGAGAAAAACTTTTAGAAGTGCTTTTTACAGGTATTTGAAGAACGGTTTTCTCAAAATACAGAGGAAACTCTGTCAAAATTTTTACAGAATTTATGAAAACTAAAATGGACCAAAAATATTAACTAGTTTTAATTTTAACTAAATGTTTTAAATACTTATTAGAAATGCTCACCACTTGTCAAAGATAAGAAAATTGTTTTAAAATCCCTTGTAGGGTACTTAATGAGTTATCGGTAGGTGAAGTTCGGTAGTTCATTAGGTATTCTACGGGATCATGTTATGCCTTACAGAGGGGTAAGGTGTGACATGTTTTAGTGGTATCAGAGCAAATTTTTGAATTATGTTTTAAATTGTGAATTTGTGTCTTTTCTTTGTTAAGTACAACTGCTCAATGTCCATAATTGTTACATACAGTGCATTACATCATGAATATGAACTAACGGAGGGAAATCTCCTTAAGCATGAAAACTTCATAATAGTTCTAAGTCCATAAAGGCCATTTATTGGAATAACATTTCAAATGAGAAATCACACTTCATAAATCACAATTCACAAAGCATTAGTGTTGCCAACATCAACACACAGTTTAGGCCATGACACAAAATTTTACGATCAGTGCCATGTTGTACACCAAGACAAAGCAATCTCAAACTCACTAACCATTATTAATGAGGGAAGGGCTAGCTAGCTAATGAGTACTCATGTAGTCTTACCCCACTAACCGTTATTAATGGGAGACATTATTAATATCAATTATCAACCCCAAGTAGCCATTACTACTGGGGAGTTCTGAAAGGGACTGTCATGCTAACTGTGGTTTCAAAACAGTTTCCAAAAATTTTTCACTCAACAATCACATTTATAGACTAATAAAAACATTTAAATTCATCATAATATCCATATAAAGGTGGCAACTCCCAAATTTATTAAATGCAAGAGAAAAACCATATTTTAGTCAAAGTAAACTTGTTCAAAGCAAACTCATTCAATTTAACACATTCCAAGCAATTTACAAGTTTAAAAACGAAGAAAAGATTAGTTGTGCACAAACCTTCAATGCTCTCCTTTCTCTTTACTCACTATTCCTTGTCCGTCCCAACCTCTTTCTCTACTGAAAATACACAAATAGAATGTCTTAATACGCATCTCAATTGCTGCCAAGAACTCATTACATGAATGTCTAAGGCATCCCAAATTAGCTTTGCAAATTTTAGAGAGTTTTGGTTTTGGACAACTTGATGCCCCAATCTTTGAACTCAATTTTTACCTAGTTTCGATCATAATTTGGTGAGATGTTCTTCATGAAAATTGTTCATCTAGGTCTTCACTTTATTTTCCTTTTTGAATTGCCTAATTCGGAGCTGTGTAGCTCAAGTTATGACCAAAAAATGGTTACTGTTTACGTCACTGTTCATCCTACAGATTCAGTTCTAGCAGATTTATCGATCCAACGTCGTTCAGCAATTTGATCAAGTTAAGTCCATAATTTGGTCTAATGTTCTTCATAAAAATGTTCTACTATATCTTAGGTTTCCATCGGTTCAAGAATAACCTAAATCGGAGTTTTCTAGAGAGAGTTATGGCCATGCAAAGTTTACTGTTCATATAGTAAATTTGTAGATTTCCATATTTTTACAGATTCAGTGATTCAAATTTACTTAGCAGTTTGATTGGGTTAAGTCCATAATTTAGCCTCAAGTTCTTCATATGAAATGTTCTACTATGTCTTAGGTTTCCATCGGTTCAAGAATTGCCTAAATCGGAGTTTTCTAGAGAGAGTTATGGCCATGCAAAGTTTACTGTTCATATGGTCAAATTTTGCAGGTTTCAGAATTTTGTCTCTACGTTCAAGGCTCATTTTGGATAGCTTAAGGTCATTTTTGGGATAGGGTATCTTCATGAAAATTCTAACCCTATGTCTTAAGTTTTGTTTTCAATTAGTTTCACACCAATTGGAGTTGTGTAGCTCAAGTTATGGGCTTCCAAACACACTGAATTCAGTGTGCAAAAATTCTGCCCTAAGTTCAATTTTTTCATTTCTTCAATTATTCCCTCTAACCAACCTCAATTCACATTTAATTCACCCAAAATGACTATAATTTAGTATTTACACATCAATGGCACTTCCTAACACAAACCCCACAATTTTCAAACACCAAAGTTTACAATTTTCCCTAATCCTACCATTTTATTACCTCCATTCATCAACCCAATGTCAATTCAAACTAAATAAACATCAAATGATCATAATTTAACACTACACACATCAATTTCACTCTCTAGCACCAAAACCTAATTTCCCCATGAACCCTACTCTTTCATAATTCAATTTATGCAATCCCATGAAATCTTACTACTCCCAATCATGCATACTACTTCAATTTAACTTAGATTTATCATCATTTTAACTAAAATACATAAAAACCCTAATTTTTCCTAAGTTGGCCAAAACCCTAGTTTAGATTTCTATACATGTTTCCTTTCAATTTCTCATATTATTTCATCACACCCAAACTTGATTTAAAGCATACTTGGTAAATCAAGCATGAAAGAGAGAGCTTACCTCACTTGATGATTTTTCCCACTTCCAATCTCTTCCAAATCTTGTTCCTCTTCTAATCTCTTGTTTTCCCTTACTTTTAATCTCTAATCAAATATTAATTTGATTTTCTCTACCAATTAGATGGAAAACCCATGGAGGAAAAGCAAGGAATTGAGTTTTGAGAATTGGTGTCAATGGAGAAAGAAGGAAGAAGAATAAAGAAAGAAAGAGAGAAGGAGAGAGAGTGGGTGGTAACTAAATGGGAAAGAAAAGGAAGAAATGGCTTTTTAATTTGTCTTATCTTTTATATATATTTATTCCCAAAATTAGTTTATTTCAATTAAAAATTTTAATTGTGTCAAAAATATCATAAAACTTACAATTTTATTTCCTTTCTTTTCTTTTTATATTTACACTAAATTTTCCTCAATATTTCTTCATAATTAAATAATTTATTTTTATTTAATTAAATTGACCTTTTGGTAAAAAAAAATCAACTCTTAAAGTGAATTGACCAAAATGCCCCTTATCGGGTCATAATCCCTCTTTCACAATATACCTAGTGAATCCTTATATTTTTGGGTCACTTGAATTTTTATCGTGTCTATCTCAATTAATTTTCTATTTATTTTTGGTCCTCAAGGTGCCTTTGAATAGTACTAGTCACGGACCAAAAATGGTACTATTTATAACTCGGAGGTTCGGGGTGTTATAATTCTCCTCTCCTTAAAAATAAATTTTGTCCTTGAAATTTACCTGGTCTCAGTCTCTGAATAGCTGTGGGTGCTGTCTTCTCATGTCCTCCTCACGCTCCCATGTAGCCTTCTAGCCTGAATGATGGTTCTACAGCACTTTCACTAAGGTATTTGCTTGTTCCTCAGCTGCTTCACCTCATGTGCCAAGATTTTTATGGGCTCTTCATCATATGTAAGGTCTGGATTCACCTCAATCTCCTCTACTGGCAAAATGTGAGAGGGGTCTGATCTGTACCTCCTCAACATGGAGACATGGAAGACATTATGAATCTTTTCCAACTCCGGAGGCAATGCAAGACTATATGCCAATGGACCCACTCTTTCCAGATTCTCAAATGGCCCAATGAAGCGAGGACTTAGTTTCCCCTTTCTACCAAACCTCATGATCCTCTTCCATGGGGAAACTTTCAAGAACACCTTGTCACCCACACAGTACTGAATATCTCTTCTCTTTAGATCAATGTAGGACTTCTGTCTATCCGTTGCAACTTTGAGTCTGTCTCTAATGAGCTTAACCTTTTCTTCCGCTCACGCACTAATGCGGGCCAATCAACTTCCTCTCGCCCACTTCATCCCAACACAAGGGAGTTCTACACTTTCTGCCATAAAGTGCTTCGTATGGAGGCATCCTGATGCTTGACTGATAACTGTTGTTGTAGGCAAATTCAATTAAAGGCAAGTGTGTGTCCCAACTCCCTTTAAACTCAATCACACAAGCCCGAAGCATATCCTCCAAAATCTGAATGATCCTTTCAGATTGACCGTCTATCTGTGGATGCTGTACTAAAGTTCAATCTAGTTCCTAGGGCTTTTTGGAGACTACCCCAGAATCTAGAAGTGAACCTTGGGTCTCTGTCCGACACAATAGACACTGGCACTCCAAGAACCTCACCACATCATCAATGTACAGTTGGCCAATCTTTCCAGGCTGTAATCCATCCTCACTGGCAAGAAGTGTGCAGACTTAGTCAATCTATCAATAATAACCCAAACTGCATCATGATTCTTTTGTGTACGTGGAAGTCCGGTCACAAAGTCCATAGTGATTCTTTTCCATTTCCACTCAGGAATTGGCAATGGCTGTAACATCCCTGCAGGCACTTGGTGTTCTGCCTTTACTTACTGACAAGTTAGGCATTTGGCAATATATTCTGCAATTTCTTTCTTCATTCCTCTCCACCAATAGTGCTCTTTCACACTTCTGTACATTTTGGTTCCACCAGAGTGCATTGCAAAAGGTGAATCACATGCTTCCTTTAAAATGGTCTGCCTCAGTTCAACATTCTTAGGAATGCACATTCTGCCCTTATATAACAACAAGCCCTCATCATTTACTGATAATTCTGGTTTCTTGCCATCCCGAGCCTCTTCCATTAACTTCACATACTTATCATCCTTCTGTGCAACTGCTTTAATTTGTTCTGCTAGCATTGGCTTCACTTGCCAAGTAGCTACCATTTGCCCATCTTCATTAATCTCCAAATTAGCATGCAATGCCCTTAACTCATACACCATGGACAATGGAGAAACCCTCAAACCAGCCATAGTCTTGCGACTTAAAGCATCAGCTACAACATTAGCTTTTCCAGGCTGATAGTCTATCAAACAATCATAATCTTTTATCAGCTCTAACCATTTCCTCTACCTCAAATTTAACTCCTTTTGTGTGCCCAAGTACTTCAAACTTTTATGATCTTTTCTCCCTATACAAGTAATGTCTCCAGATCTTCAAGGCAAAGACAATGGCTGCCAGCTCCAAGTCATGCGTAGGATAATTCCTCTCATGCATTTTAAGCTGGCGTGAAGCATAGGCAATGACATTCCTATCTTGCATCAACACATAGCCCAATCCGTTATGAGAAGCATCACTATTTATGGTATACTCTTTACCCAAAGTGGGCAAGGTTAAGACTGGAGCTTCAGTTAAATGCCTCTTTAACTTATCAAAACTTTCCTGGCACTGATCAGTCCACTGAAATTTTACATCCTTCCTAAGTAACTTGGTCAGTGGAGATGCTAGCATGGATAATCCCTTCACAAACCTTCGGTAATACCCAGCTAAACCAAGGAAACTTCGAACTTTCGTGACATTTCTAGGTGGTTTCCAATTAAGAATGGCTTCTACTTTGCTAGGATCCACCTGGATACCCTATACAGATACAAAATGCCCCAAAAATGTAATCTCCTTTAGCCAAAACTCACATTTCGACAGTTTGGCATACAACTGCTTCTCCCTCAAAGTCTGCAATACTATCCTCAAGTGCTTTTCGTGTTCCTCTGCATTCTTTGAGTACACCAAAATATCATCAATGAACACCAAAACAAACTAGTCCAAATATGGCCTGAAGATAGTGTTCATCAGGCCTATAAAAGCAGTTGGAGCATTAGTCAACCCGAATGGCATTACCAAGAACTCATAGTGGCCATATCGAGTCCTAAAGGCAGTACCCTCAACTCGTAGTAGCCCGATCTTAAGTCAATTTTGGAGAATACAGTTGCATCCTTCAACTGATCAAACAAATCATCGATCCATGAGAGAGGATATCTATTCTTTATGGTCACTTTATTCAACTTTCTGTAGTCTATGCATAGGCAGAGAGTATCATCCTTTTTCTTCATAAATAATATTGGTGCTCCCCAAGGTGACACGCTAGGGCGGATGAAACCCTTATCTAACAATTCTTGCAATTGCACTTTCAACTCTTTCAACTCAGCAGGTGCAATCCTATAAGGAGTGATGGAGATTGGCTCCACACCAGGCATAGTCTCAATTTCAAACTGCACCTCTCTTTCCAGAGGCAATCCCGGCAATTCTTCTGGAAAGACATCCGGAAAATCCCATACCGTAAAAATATCTTTAAGATCTGGACTCCTCACCTGGGTGTCTATCACATGAGCTAGATAAGCTTCACATCCCCTTTTTAATCATCTTTTTAGCAAGTGCAGCTAAAATGATGTTAGATGGCAATAACTGCCTCTCCCTGTGTATCACTACTTCTGCATACTCGGGAAGACCAAAAGTGACTATCTTCAGTCTACAGTCAATCATGGCGTGATGCCTGGCTAACCAATCCATACCCAAGATGATATCATGATCTCGGAAGGGCATGTAAATTAAGTCTGACAGGAATGTATGTCCTTGGATCACCAAAGGACAATCCTTATATAATTTGTTCACCCTAATCTCTTACCCTAAGGGACTAGTCACTAGCACATCATAATCCATTTTCAAGCAAGGAGTGGCAACAGAACATGCAATACTGGCACTAGCATAAGAATGTGTAGAACCAGAGTCAAACAGCATATATACATCTCTACCAAAGATAGAGAAAGTACCAGCCAATACATCTGATGTCTCAGCTTCCTCCCTCTAGCGCATGGTGTACACCCTGGCTGATGCACCACTCTACTTTGGTTGGCTCGTTGTGCCCTGGCTGCTAGAAGTGTTACCTCTACCCCTGCCTCGGCCCCTACTAACTATCTGTTGTCCTCTAGAAGCAGAACCTTGAACAGACCCCTCAGTGGTGGTAGGCGACCCAAACCTGCGAGCACTAGTGCAATCTCTAGCAAAATGCCCATTTCCACCACAGTTGTAATAGGCTCCTATGGCCTTATAACACACTTCTCCATGATTCCTGCCACAGGTTTCATAGGTACGAGCAGGAAAGGAACCCCTAGATGTTTGCTGTCTAGATCTAGGTGGCCTTTGCCCTGAGAATCTTCCTCTACTAGATCCTCTGTTACTTGGTCCTCCAAAACTCTTCCTCTTACCCGGATTGTTACTTGGACTCTGACCTGTAGAATTACTACTCTTCTCTTTTTCAGTGGTTACCTTCTCAGATGCCCCTTCCAGTTCTATCCTTTCCAATTCAAAGGCCTGTGATATCAACCTAGAGAAGTTGTCATGTCAAAACCCAACCACTTGCAATCTCAAACTAGGCCTCAAACCGGCCTCAAACCATTTGCATCTGTCTCTACTGGTAGTGAGTAGGCTTTCAACATAGTGGCTGAGGCGGAAAAAGTCTCTCTCATACTCGGCTACATTCCTGTTCCCTTACTTCAAACTGAGAAACTCCTGTAGCTTTATATCTACATATGTGTCGGGAACATACTTCTGTCTAAATTCTCTGAGAAAGTCATCCCATGTCAACACAGGGGGCTCAACCAAACTGTGAGGAATAGTCTTCCACCACTTATATGCATCTCCATGTAGTAGAGAGACCGAATATTCGAACTTCAAATCATCGGTGCAGTGCAGTTTCTTGAATACTCTCTCCATCCGCTCTAACCATTGCTCAGCTTCCAATGGGTCCACTTTACCCTTGAACTCAGTTGCCCCATACTTCATTAACTTGTCATATTGTCTAGCTGGGGATGGTGGTTGCACTGGAGGTCCTTGCACAGGAGCTTGGACTGGTATATTGCCAGCTATTTACTAAAATAGTACAGCCATCTGCCAAGCGAATTTAGCAGGAAACTGCATGTAACACCCCCGTTGCATAGCCTGGTATATTTCACTGTTCCGGTGACCGGTGTCGGTCCGGAAAATTAATGGGATTAGGGCCACACTTAAGACAATTTGAGAAGCCATAAACACAAATAATTAGTAATGTTTAATTAGTTAACTATAAATAAGAAAAAAAGAACATAAGAGGTTTGTGACACCCCTTACCCGACTACAGTGTAGCCGAGCAAGTTATGCCACTCAGTGTGCCGGAGCACTCTATTTTATCTGATTTCATTACAGTTCTTGATTTATTTATTCAAAAACTTTATTGAAGATTTAGGCTATTTTTACTTTTATCAAAATCTAACTAAATTGGAAATTTCAAAAATTTTAACGATAATACTACAAAGTGTCATTTGTAATTTGACTAATGGTTCTTCCGAACTGCCAAAGACAATTTCAATATATACTCAATTTCTCAAACTTAATAGTCTCAAAATTTTCAAACATAATGTATCTCAATACAAGATTATCAGATTTCTCAGAAATCTCATTAGATTTTCAATATCTCAATATTCACAAGTATAATCTCATTATAACTCAAATTCAATTCACATACTAAAATACTTACTTTGAATAGCTTCCATAATTCATAGGTTAATTACATGAGTTTATTTTGTACAAGATATACAAATAATTTACAATGTGCTAGGAATGAACAATATACATAACATGTATAAAATGAGCCCTATCTACATGCATTCTTGAGGAGGTGACAATCTTGAACTCTTCCGACACTTCGCAGATCTGGACTCCAAAAATCTCATGATCGACCATCTCTGGTTTTACCTTGAGACTGCGCGAGGAAGCAATTCCATCGCGCTAAGCATTTCGCTTAGTGGTGCAATAATATAACCGTAAATAATATATACAAGTAAAGTAAGAAATAAATGATAATTCGGATACTCAAGAATCAATTTAATTTGGTATGGTATTTCTAGTATCAACGATCTTATATACTAGTTTGTTCCTCTTTGGAAGTGCTTAGTTTATAACTTTTCAAGAATACTAGCGGTATATAATTTATTCTATCCGTATTGTATTTCAAGTGCATCGGTCCTGCAATTTATATTTTTGTTATGTTTCTTTTGCTAATCTCTTTTGCTTATTCATTCAATACTTAAGTTAATTGTACTGGATTTTCATTATACTTAACTTAACTTAGTTGCCTGAATTGAATAATACTTTAATTGAATTCCCAAGTAACCTATACTAGACGATCGGATCGATAACGGGTCGTTGGCACCGACACCGCGGTGCCGGGTCGTCATACCATGGGACGCAGAACGCCAACCATGTATGCGTCAAGATGGCTAAAAAGCCATGATATCACATAATCGAGCATAAAAGCCATGCATACGGGCATAAAAGCCATGAATACGGGCATAAAGCCATGAATACAGGCATAAAGCCTTTCGCAGTACTGCTAAAACAATACCCTATTGGCATGCCAAACTATCTAAACCAATCTTGTTAGGTATACTAGGGCATTTGATACTTTAAAATATTAATATATTGTGCTTTATGACTTCATTATTTCATGATAAATTTCAATCATAATTCATACATTCATTTGATCATTTATATGATCACAATTCACATCAATTATCCTTTTATACCATTGTACTCAAAATACTTCTCCTCTTTACAATAATGAGAACTAATGTCTCATTCATACATTAATATGGTTTATTTATCCGTTCATTATGTTATTCATATTGATCCCAATTCTAAACAATGGTTCACATGTACCATTGTATTCAAAACATTTTTCCTTTCTCATTTATACATTCAAGAGTCTACTTATGTAATTACAAATTTTATATTTCAAGTTGAGTTACTAATATTTTATGAATTCCATTTGTGATGGGCATATATGCCCTAACTATCTATTCACATCAATTAGGTGACTTATTTTTCATGTTTCAAGTAATCCATGAATATTTCATGGATTTCAAATTTATGGCCTAAATTTCTTTTTAACAATTTTGACTAGGATGCATAGTCCATATTTGTCATACAATTCTAAGCATTTAAGCTTAGAATTAGTTCTAGGTCTTCATCTTAATTCACTAATCATTTTGATTACTATTCACCATACTAGTCAACCAAAATGTTGACCTTTTTATACTTAATGGATATATTAATTCTAATTACACCAAGATCCCACATTTTGAGTTTTACATTTACTAGTATTAATTGCCAATTGCAATTTAAAGTCCCCTAGATGCATTTCTAATTTCAAATTTTGAATTTCAAGTTTTGGTGTCACTATTCACCTCATTGGTCAACAAAAATGTTGACTTTTGCATAGACAATAGGTACATTGGTTTTAACACTCCCGATGTACCACATTTTGCATTTAAAACTTATTGGAATCAATTACCAAATCCATTTCCAAGCTTATTTCAAGTTTTCATGTCACTATTCACTTCATTAGTCAACTAAAATGTTGACTTTTGCATAGAAAATATGTAAATTGACTTTGGCACTTCAAACATACTACATTTTTCATTTAAAACTTGTTGGTTTTGGTCACTTTCTCAAAGCTTAGGTCATTTTGGCAAAATTGCCAATTTTCGGTTTTGGTGCTCCGAAGTTGCACTGTTTCATTGGTCGATTTACTGTTGGAATTTGACAAAACTTCCTTCATAGAAAATGTTCCTTATTTTGTCTAGTTGAATTTCTTTTTTTGAATCACTCCATTTGGAGTTTTGTAGCTCAAGTTATGGCCAAAAATAAGTTTACTGTTCACGTGTACTGTTCATGCTGCTATCATGGGTTCTGGCAGATTTTGATCCAACTTTGATCAGTAATTTGATCAAGTTAAGTTCCTAATTTGGTCTAACTTTCTTCATATGAAATGTTCTACTATGCCTTAGGTTTCCATCGGTTCAAGAATCGCCTAAATCCGAGTTTTCTAGAGAGAGTTATAGTCCTCCAAACATTGCTGCTCAAATGAAAATTTTGGAAATCTCAGTACAATAAATTTCACTTTGCTCAATGATTTGATTAGGTTCTGGTCATAATTTGGGGTAGGTTTCTTCATGAAAGTTGTTTTTCTATGTCTTAACTTGTTTCTGTAAAAATTTCAGATCAATTGACCATTTCTAAAGTGAATTATGGCCAAATGAACAGTTACTGTTCATTTGGTCATTCTGCAGGGGCTGTTTGCAGGGTATCCGGATTGGGACCAACTTTTGGTCCTCTTGCTTTGGTCTTTTGGGCAGGGTTTCTTCAGCAAAAATGTGCCATTATAAGCCTAGTTTCATGTTCAATTGGCCAAACATCAATTGGACCTACACAGCCAAAGTTATGGCAGTGCAAGTGGACTGAATTTTCAGTCCCTCTGCTGCTGTCCTAGGGCAGCCTACAACTTCACTTTGTAATCCTATTTTTCAGTCCATAATATGGTCAACTTACCTAAAATGGTCACTAATTGACCATTAAAATGTGCTCTAACAATTTCCTAAGCCAAGTCCACATTTTCACTCCCAAACCCTAGTTTCCCATTATGATTCACACATACACCTTAGATACACACTTTCATTCATCACATATGTGTATATGCTCCTTAAACATAATCTCTAATTCATTTTAAGTCCATTAAAACCATCAAAAATACTCCATCATTGTTCCTGTAACACCCCTGATTTTTTATATATTATTATTGGGCTTCGTGTAGGTATCCTCAATTCGCGGAAATTCGACAGTTGTCCGGATCTGTGAATTTCCGGCCAGACAGATCAGCTAACGGAAAAGTCTCCGAATTGGATCGAGGTCTTGGCTACCCCACCATTGTCAGGCATCCCGAGCACGTTCCCGAAGTCGGAATCGGCAAAGGTAAACCTGAACCTTGCTTTTTCGTAATTTTCTAGTGCTTAAATAGGATTAAAAATCCATAAAATATTCGTGGTAGCTTATAAAATTACGATTCTTTTTGCAATAGCCTAGTAATATTGCTAAGGACCGCGGGGCAAAATTTTAGAATTTTTAGAGCTTATTTGGGCAGTTTTTGCAAAAATGATCAATTATAAGGACTAAATTGTAAATTTACATATTGTGATTGAGGACTGTTTGGATGGGCCCAGGAGGGGCTGTGTGATATGATTGAGTTGTGGATATATGGATTGTGGATATAGAAGTGTGTTTTGAGCTCTTTTGCAGGTTGGGTAGGTCCTAGGTATAGGGGAGACTCTGCCGGATTTTCGGCACGACTTAGGACGTATTTGGTCTTTTTCCTTGTTTGTATAGAGTCAAATTTATTAAATGATTGTAATCAGAATTGTCGTGAGCCGGATGACCTTTCTTCCTCGCTCACCGCCACAAAGGACCGTTGTCCAGTTTGTGAGTAGAATATTAATTTTAATTGTAATTTCGATATTATTATATGTTCAAGCATGCCCATGCATCACTTATATGCATATATTTATGTAGTTAAACTCTAGGCACGATTTATGTTGCATTCATAACGGTTGATGTGCCATGGATGTTGTTGTGGTAATTTGGAGCAGTGTGCGTGTGTTGGCGTGCGTGTGATGTGGTGTGAACTATGGATAGGACGGGTAGTCACGCTTGAGTTCTTCATGGGACCCGATCCTTCGAGGGGTAGTCACGGCTTGAGTTCTTCATTTGGGACCCTCGATTTGGTTATTAAGTGGAAGTCCGAAATGAGTTCTTCACGGGCACCAGTTGGATTTAAGAGAGTCAGATAGGGATCAGCTCCCATATGTTATGATTGATACTACAGGGTGTGTGAGTGCTCCAAATTACCTTTTTGATGTTATGATGTGAAAATGTTGTTGATGTTGCATTTCACTCTACAGGGTGCATTAGTTTTAGATAGTTATAGAGATTATGGTTAAAATTGATATTTTACTCTCTGAGTCGAACGCTCACTCCTGTTCAATATTTTTCCAGGCCACAGGAGGATATTTTTGAGGTTAACCTGCTTCCTTTCCTCGCAGGTTGTTTATCAATAGTTTTGTAATTTTATTTACTCCTAGAATTTCCGCATGTGTTAGAAATATTTAAATAATTCGGGTCTGTAATATAAATTGTCATGTGGACCTGTAAAATTATATGCATGTTTGATGGATTGGATGAGGGAGCTGAGCTCCCATTTATTTTTATGCCGATATGAGTATGTGGAGGGTGAGCTGAGCTCCCCAATTGATGATATATTTTGTTTACAGGTCGGGTGAGTCAAAAACTCCCCGTTGAAAGGTCCACTTTATGGCCGGACTCTGTCCGGTTGGTTTCTTGAAATTGGGCCCAAATGGGCCTTAGAGTTGGGATAATGAACAGTTAGGCTTACTACGGGCCTCGGGGGCTTTAGGCTGGCCCAGGTCCTAGTGCCGGTCCGGCCCATAGGTTGGGTCGTGACAGTTCCTTCCTTAGGGCTGCCAAAATTTATGGTACACATACACATGAGTTTTAGTCCATTTAACTTACAATTTCATACTAAATTCAAGTCCTTAACATGGAAGTAAAGGAATATTAGCATAAGTAAGCACTAACCTCTTGTAGGGAAAAATTTTCCAAGCTTAAACTTCCCTTTCCTTCACTTTCTAGGCTGCCAAACACCTTCCCAAGATGAGTGGACAAGTTTTAATAAAGAGAATTTAAGGTTTAGTGGTGAGAAAATGAAATGAATTTTAATGGAGGAAGAAAGGTTCACGTATGGAAATTGGGAAGAAGAAAAAAGCTGCATTTTTCTCTCATTTTCTGCCCATTTTATTGATTTTAAATGGGTTATAGCCATGTGTCACCGTATAATTGGGTGAAGGTACACTAATGACATCATGTGATGTCATAAATTCCCATTTAATTCATTTTTTTTTCTTTTCTTTTCTACTCATTTTCAATTCAATTTTTAGTAATATTTATTCACATTTTAGATCATAATAATTATTTACTTAACTGGACAAGTCGGCCAAAAATCGTCTCTGAAGGCGAAATGACCAAAATGCCCTCCGTTTGGCTTAACGGGTCAAAATTGTCTGTACCGATTGAAAAATTTTTCTAAATATTTTCTTGGTATTCTAATGCCATAGGAACCTCAATGACCCTTCTCTGGAGTCCCAAAAATTATTTTATGAATTTTTACCCGGGTCTAGGGCTCCTAGTTGCGAGAACCGCAACTTCCCTCCGGTTACCCATCGCTTAGGCACCGGCTCGTTTAACTTGGTTGTATTTTATTTCTAAAATTTTTCCTAAATTTTTCTTATTTATATTTGAGTTAATTTTGGTTCCTGACTTTAATTTAAATATTTTTCCGGACGTTCTACCGTCCGACCGATACCGGCCACGAATAAAGAGAATGTACGGAGTTGCTACCGGGAGGATGTTACAAGGTTAAACGAGCCGAGAGTCGCAGCGATGAGTGACCTCCTCGGGAATGACTGCGAAGTCATTTTAAACTCAAATTTCGAACCGTAAAAAGTGACGCTGCGGTCCTTAGGACCCTTATGAACACAGTGGAAAAGAGAAAATCACGAAAAGAATCATAAGCTCACAAATAATTAGGTCAGGGAGCCGGAAGAAATATTGGATTATTTACAAACCGGGATAAACCGGCGAGGGGCGATTTGGTCAATTGACCCCGAGAGCTGACTCCTGACCTAACTGTCAAATAAAATCGAAGAAAAGAAAATTTCGGAATCGATAATTAAATTAAAGAACTAATAGAAAAAAATAAATAGAAAAAAAAAAGAAAAAGATGGAAAAGTCAAAGTTGATGACATCATGAATGATGTCATAAACAAATTAATTAAGTGAATTATTAAATTGAAAATTTTGGTCTTCAAAAAGGAATAAAGATGAAAGAAAATAAAGAAAAAAAAAAACAAAAAAAATCCTTTCTTCTTCTTCTCTCTTTGCCGCCCCATTTCTCCCTCTCATCTCCATGAAAGCTTCTTCCATTTAAGCTTACAATTAAGCTTGATTCTCTCCACTTAATTTACATAACTCCCCTAAAAACCTTGTTAGAACTTGTAATCTCAACTTAAGCACAAGGATTACAAGAAGAAAGAGGAGCTAAAGATAGGGTTTTGAGGATTTAAGAGAGGTGAGCATGTTAACTTGTTTCTTTCCATTTTTAATGCATCATTAGTTGTTGAATTAGCTTGTAATGTGTTAAAATGAAATAAAAATGTGGGGAAGGACAAACTGAATTTTCGGGCAGCTTGAGAGGAGTATGGTTTGCATGAATATGATGCAATTGAATGAGTTTAGAAACCTTACTTAGTTAAATGATTAACATTAAAACCATTAGAAGTAGTTAAATGCATGAAAGTGATGAGTTAGGGTTTTGAATGCTAGGGTTTGTGAACCAAATTTTGGAGAAATGCACAAATGATGACTTTGTTCTATTGTGAGATGAAAAATGGTCAATAATGACCAAAAGAGATGTGTGGGAATTGCTGGAATGAAAACTAAATTTGTAGGTCCAATGGTCATGCTGCTGGCAGCATGACCAAACCCACTTTGAAGGACCAAAACTCAAATTTTACAAGCCCAATTGATATGCCACCAATTGGAGATGAAAATAGACATAAAATAGCACAATTTTTATTAAGGAACTATAGCCAAAAACTGACCAAAACTTGGTGAAACAATTGACCAAAGTGAAATGAGAGCAGGCTGCCACTGCACCAAACTGACCAAATGAAACTGTTCATTTGGTCATAACTCGAGTTAGACAGGTCAAATTGATCTGAAATTTGGCCAGGGGTTAGAGGAGATATAGATATAAAACTTTTATGAAGAACATCACCCCAAATTATGCCATTAACCCATTCAAATTATTGAGCAAAGTTGAGTTATCAAACTTGCAACTCTGCAGATTTTCATTTGAGCAGTAATATTTGGATGGCTATAACTCTCTCTAGAAAACTCAGATTTAGGCGATTCTTGAACCGATGGAAACCTAAGACATAGTAGAACATTTCATATGAAGAAAGTTAGACCAAATTATGAACTTAACTTGATCAAATTACTAACCAAAGTTGGATCAAAATCTGCCAGAATCCAAAATCTTAGCATGGACAGTGCACGTGAACAGTAAACTTATTTTGGCCATAACTTGAGCTACAAAACTCCGATTGAGGTGATCCAAAAATTAGAATACACTTAAGATAATAAGGAACATTTTCTATGGAGGAAGTTTTGTCAAATTCCAACAGTAGATTGACCAATGGAACAGTGCAACTTCGGAGCACTAAAATCGAAAATTGGCAATTTTGCCAAAATGACCTAAGCTTTGAAAAAATGACCAAAACCAACAAGTTTAATGACCAAAATGTGGTATGTGGGTGAAGTTGGAGTTCCCATACCTATTAATCCTTAAAAAGTCAACAATTTGACTTGAATAGTGTAGTGAATAGTAACCCGAAACACAAAAACTTCGAGAACGTCGAATTTAACACAATAGAGCTAGTTAAAGTGAAGTTAAATTTATTTTTGGACTTATGTTAAGTTATGGTACTGAAACACTATGAAATTGTGTGTTTCAGCTAAAAAAGACTTGGAAGCTCGGAGAGACTGAGTCAAGGCCTAGAGGCGACTCCAGTCAGGTTTGTGCACAATAAATCCTATTTAAGCATTTTACCCTTGAAAATTTGATTTAGCATGCAGTATGAATTTATGAACTTTTGTGTTGCCACCTTGTGATCAAATTGTAACTTTGGAAATTGATTTGATTTTTGTATGCAATATTTGAATGAAATGTTTGAAATGGATTTTATGTTCACACTTAGCATGACAGTATCACATTTCCTCCTCCATTTATGGGGTTGAGATCGTTTATTTCCTCCCTCTCTGGCTTGCCAGTTGAGGCTGTAGATCGGATGAGTACTCATTAGCTAGCTAGCCACCTCCCTCATTGATTTCGATTAATGGGGTTGTAGATTGCTTTGTCGTAGTGTACAACGCGACATTGATCGGAAATTTTGTGTCATTGCTTAAGTTGTGTATGACTTTGGCAACACTGTGTTTATGAAATTGTTTGACTAAACTGTGTTTAATAGATTGTTTGACAAAAGGGTGTTATTATGAACTTCAATCATTATTGAAATGTGATTGAGAAATATTTGAATTGCTTTTGGCAATGAATGATTTATTTATTGCATTTTAAATTTTTATTGTGCACCACTGAGTATTTTTATACTCAGCGATAGCTTATTTTGCTGTCGTAGATAAGAGCAAGGAGAAAGCAGCAGAGTGAGCTGCTGTTAAATCGAGGACTACTGGGATCTTTTGTACGGGTATTATTTTATGCCCTTGTAGATAAATTTTGATGTAAATATGGAAATGTTGTATGTATCAATATAAAGTCGAGCAGTTGTAAATAAATTGTAATAATATTATTTTGGATTTTCTTCTGTAAATTTAATATTTGTACATATGAATTTCCTGCTTTATGTTTTGTGAATGGAATTATTGAATATGCTGAGTTGACAAATTTGACTTGGATTGTGGAACTGTTTTGGAATGAATTGATTTGAGTTGAATTGTGAATTATTGGAGGTTGGGAGTTGTGAAACATTTTTTGGAGTGCTTTTTACAGGTCTTTGAAGAACTGGTTTCTCAAAATACAGAGGGAACTCTGTCAAAATTTTTATAAAAATTGCGGCAAAAGTAAAATGGACAAAAATTTTTACTAGTATTAAAGCCTTGAATAAATGGTTTTTAACTCTCATCAAAATGCTCACCACTTCCAAAATGTAAGAAAATCGTTTTAAAATCCCTTGTAGGGTACTTAATGAGTTATTGGTAGGTGAAGTTCGGTAGTTCATTAAGTATTCTAGGGGATCATGTTATGCCTTACGGAGGGGTAAGGTGCGACATTACATGGGTGGGACGGGTGTAGCCGATTCACTGGCATTCTGAGGAGCTGGGGCTTCCCCCTGTACCTCAATTGCTACTGATTGCTCTACTGTGTGATCCCCCTCTTCCATACTGAATCACAAAGAATTCCACTCCCTGGACAACCAACACAAGGAGATTTCCCTCCATTAGTCCATATTTATGATGTAATGCACTATATGTATCAATTAATAACAGTTGAGCAGTTGTACTTATCAAAAATTTTCAAACATGCAATTTCAAAACTTGTATAAAAACCAAAGCTCTGATACCACTAAAACATGTCACACCTTATCCCTTATAAGGCACGACATGTTCCCGTAGCATACCTAATGAATTACCAAACTCCACCTACTAATAACCCATTAGATATGCTACAAAGGATTTTAAAACAAACCATAGCTTTTTATCTTATCAATTCTTTTGTGAAAAACTGCATGAGAATAGTTAAAATTCCATGTAAACATTCATTGGAAATAATGATAGACTAAATATAGCAAAAGTTACATTTTCATAAGTCTCAAAGTAAAATACAAAATAGTTACAAACTCATAATGTGATAGCAATGCAATGCTTTTAAATACAAATTGCTCAATGTCCGTACATCCACATATATAGGTACAAAATACATCCAAAGGAATCACAGGGGTATACCTAACGTAAATACCCACAAACAATACCAAAATATTGCTTTCAAGTCTCTCACTCGGCAGCCTTCTCCTTTCCCTTACCTGCGATAGCATAAAGAAGCTATCGCTGAGTATATCACTCAGTGGTGCAGAACTAATAACTTTAAAACTTAAGGTAAAACACAATTTGTCAAAACATAATAAATCACATTTTTCTTAAGCATGAAAACTTTACAATAGCTCTAAGTCCATAAAGGCCATTTATTAGAATAACATTTCAAATGAGAAATCACACTTCATAAATCACAATTCACAAAGCATTAGTGTTGCCAACATCAACTCACAGTTTAGGCCATGATACAAAATTTCACAATCAGTGTCGTGTTGTACACCACGACAAAGCAATCTCAACCTCACTAACCGTTATTAATAAGGGAAGGGCTAGCTAGCTAATGAGTACTCATGTAGTCTTACCCCACTAACCGTTATTAATGGGAGACATAATCAATATCAATTATCAACCCCAAGTAGCCGTTATTACTGGGGAGTTTCGAAAGGGACTGTCATGCTAACTATGATTTTAAAACAGTTTCCAAAAATTTCTCACTCAACAATCACATTTAGAAACCAATAAACACATTTAAATTCATTATAATATCTATATAAAGGTGGTAACACCCAAATTTCTTAAATGCAAGAGAAAAACCATATTTCAGTCAAAGTAAACTTTTTCAAAGCAAACTCATTCAATTTAACACATTCCAAGCAATTTACAAGTTTAAAAACGAAGAAAAGATTAGTTGTGCACAAACCTTAAATGCTCTCCTTTCTCTTTACTAACTATTCCTTGTCCATTCCAACCTCTTTCTCTATTGAAAATACACAAATAGAATGTCTCAATACGCATCTCAATTGCTGCCCAAAACTCATTACATGAATGTCTAAGGCATCCCAAATTAGCTTTGCAAATTTTAGAGAGTTTTGGTTTTGGACAACTTGGTGCCCCAATCTTTGAACCCAATTTTTACCTAGTTTCGATCATAATTTGGTGAGGTGTTCTTCATGAAAATTGTTCATCTAGGTCTTAACTTTATTTTTCTTTTTGAATCACCTAATTCGGAGTTGTGTAGCTCAAGTTATGACCAAAACACGATTACTATTTACCTCACTGTTCATCCTATAGATTCAGTTCTAGCAGATTTATTGATCCAATTTTGTTTAGCAATTTGATCAAGTTAAGTCCATAATTTAATCTAATATTCTTCATATGAAATGTTCTATTATGTCTTAGGTTTCCATCGGTTCAAGAATCGCCTAAATCGAAGTTTTCTAGAGAGAGTTATAGCCATGCAAATTTTACTATTCATATAGTAAATCTGCAGATTTTCAGATTTCTGCAGATTCGGTGATTCAACTTTACTTAGCAGTTTAATTGGGTTAAGTCCATAATTTGGCCTCAAGTTCTTCATATGAAGTGTTTTTCTATGTCTTAGGTTTCCATTGGTTCAAGAATCATCTAAATCGGAGTTTTCTAGAGAGATTAATGGCCATGCAAAATTTACTGTTCATATGGTCAAATTCTGCAGGTTTTAGAATTCTGTCTCTAAGTTCAAGGCTCATTTCGGATAACTTAAGGTCATTTTCGGGGCAGGATATCTTCACAAAAATTCTAGCCCTATGTCTTAAGTTTCATTTCCAATTAGTTTCACACCAATTGGAGTTGTGTAGCTCAAGTTATGGGCTTCCAAACACACTGAATTCAGTGTGTAAAAATTCTGCCCTAAGTTTAATTTTTTCATTTCTTCAATTATTCCCTCTAACCAACCTCAATTCACATTTAATTCACCCAAAATGACTATAATTTAGTATTGACACATCAATGGTACTTCCTAACACAAAATCCACAATTTTCAAACACCAAAGTTTGTAATTTTCCCTAATCCTACCATTTCATTACCTCCATTCATCAACCCAATGTCAATTCAAACTAAATAAACCTTAAATGATCATAATTTAACACTACACGCACCAATTTCACTCTCTAGCACCAAAACCTAATTTTCCCATGAACCCTAATCTTTCATAATTCAATTTATGCAATCCCATGAAATCTTACTACTGCCAATCATGCATACTTCTTCAATTTAACTTAGATTTATCATCAATTTAACTAAAATACATAAAAACCCTAATTTTTCCTAAGTTGGCCAAAACCCTAATTTAGATTTCTATACATATTTCCTTTCAATTTCTCATGTTATTTCATCACACCCAAACTTGATTTAAAGCATACTTGATAAATCAAGCATGAAAGAGAGAGCTTACCTTACTTGATGATTTTTCCCACTTCCAATCTCTTCTAAATCTTGTTCCTCTTCTAATCTCTTGTTTCCCCTTGCTTTTAATCCCTAAATCAAATATTAATTTGATATTCTCTACCAAATAGATGGAAAACCCATAAAGGAAAAGCAAGGAATTGAGTTTTGAGAATGGGTGTCAATGGAGAAATAAGGAAGAAGAAGATAGAAACAAAGAGAGAAGGAGAAAGAGTGGGTGGTAACTAAATGAGAAAGAAAGGGAAGATATGGCTTTTTAATTTGTCTTATCTTTTATATATATTTATTCCCAAAATTAGTTTATTTCAATTAAAAATTTTAATTGTATCAAAAATGTCATAAAACTTACAATTTTATTTCCTTTCTTTTCTTTTTATATTTACACTAAATTTTCCTCAATATTTCTTCATAATTCAATAATTTATTTTTATTTAATTAAATTAACCTTTTGTTAAAAAAAAAATCAACTCTTAAAGTGAATTGACCAAAATGCCCCTTATCGGGTCATAATCCCTCTTTTACAATATACCTGGTGAATCCTTATGTTTTTGGGTCACTTGAATTTTTATTGTATCTATCTCAATTAATTTTATATTTATTTTTTGTCCTCAATGTGTCTTTGAATAGTACTAATCACGGACCAAAAATGATACTATTCATAACTCGGAGGTTCGGGGTGTTACAAATATAGCCAAAATTAATCTTATTGAAGTAAATCTCACAACAGGTGAAAAGGTTTCTCTCACAACAGGTGAAAAAGTTTTCTTATAATCTATTCCTTCTTGTTGTGTATACCCCTTAGCCACTAGACGAGCTTTGTATCTTTCAATACTACTATCAGCCTTACGCTTTATCTTGAGAACCCACTTGTTCCTAATTGCCCTACATCCTTTAGGCAATTCAACAAGTTCCCAAACTTGGTTGGATTTCATAAACTCATTTTCCTCTTCCATTGCCTTAATCCATTTTTCTTAAGCTGGGTATGAAAGAGCCTCTTTTATATTCCTTAGCTTTTCTTCATTGGGAGTAACTATAAATGCTTCCCCTTTGATTTTAAAACGATGATAGGAAACCCTTGTATGACTCATCCGTTGTAACTGAGATTGATTTATTGACTCATCAATGGGTATGTTACTCCCACTAGAACCAGGCATTAAAGTTGGACTCACATCAAGGTGCAATGATGAATCCGGATGAACATATTCATCTATATTAATATTACTCTCACTAAGAAGTGTATTCGTTTGAATTTCTATAGTAGAAGCATCCTAGTCATGAGTTTCAAACAGAGATAAGTCTTAACCTATCTCACCTTGCTTTGGAAAATCATTCTCTAAGAAAGTGACATCTCATGATTCAAATTCAATTATACTTCTATTTTCTTGCTTACCTATTAGAATATATCCTTTTGACTGTTTAGAGTATCTTATAAAGATATATTTTCTTCTCCTTGAACCTAGTTTTGTATTACCTTATTGTAATACTCCATGCAATTCTTATTCCAATAGGAAATCTACTCATAATGGGTTCTTATAAAAATAAAGTTCTAAGCCTTATATATTGGGTTTGCTTAAATAAAGCCCATCATGGGTGTTCATGCCTTCATAATTAATTAATAATTAATAATGAGGTGATATTAAATTATCTCTAAATTCTTAAATTTATTAATCTTAATCTGATTAATTATTAAAATTATATTGATAAATTATTTAATAGACATTTCAATAATAATGTAATTACTTTTTTTAATAAATAATGAAATTAAAAATAAAAATATAAACGTTTTCATTTAATAATAAATTAAAAATTTTTATTAAATAGAAATACATTGAAATGATATTGTATTACAACTAAAAAAAGCAAAAAAGTTGAACGTAGACATTAATTTACTATTGTAATAGACATTTGAGTTTTATTATTCCAATATTAATTGCATAAGCTAAAAAGGCATTTAACATGAAATTCATTATCCTAAATTGAGATATGGTTTTTTTTTTCTTTTAAATTTTTTTGATAGCAATGGGTGGAATCTGTAAGCTGACCTATATCCTTATTTTTATTTGATGCTAATATTTTTTTTTTTTTTTGAAAATTTTCTTTATATTCTTTTAATTTTTTATTTATTTTTATTCAGTGTAAATAAAGATGGTAAGATATGTATTCCTTCATATTAGTTTGTTGATATCAAGTTAATACCACAATTATAAATACATTGAGTAGGAGTAGAATAATCAATATCCTTTTGTAGAGATAAGTTCCAAGTAGTATGGTTATTTTAAGATTTCCTGTAATGGATAACTTCTTTAATAAAAAATTTCTGGATTGATCAATAGTTGGAAGCTGTGGTTCAAGGTTTGTTAATTTAATTTAGTAATTATTATATTTGAGGAGAATGAATAATGTCATGTAATTTCTTGCAACTAAAAAAAAATAAATAATAATTTATAAATAATTTTACAATATAATTAAATCAAAGAAAGAAAAGTGATAATATGAAAGAGTTCACTATAAAGTGATTATTGCGAAGTTTTCTTTCATCATGCAAAATGAGGAATAACATTTCAGATAGAAGAGAAGTAAGAAATTCATTAAAGGAGTAAAATATTTTGGATTCCACTGTTGTTAAGAGATAGTTTAGAATTGTAATCGGTTTATGTTGTTACTAATAAAGAACCTGAGTTGAAATTTCTGGACTGCGCGTGCAATTTGGGCTTGGCACGTGAGCTTCTCCGTATTGGTCCAACTTTCCTATTAAAATGGCTTAACATCCATTCCATCCATACTTCTCAGTACTGCCTTAGTTAAAAATAAATAAATAAATAATAAAATAAAAATGTTGCAATCTCTGTGGTCATTGTTTTTTTTTTTAACCAGCTTCTTAACCCATTCATGGATTATGTATGTATATATATATTGGATTAAAGAATATATTATTAATTAATTTAAAATATTTTAAAATGGATAAAAATAATGAATGAAAGTTAATTTATTTTTTTATAGATATAATTATTAAATAATATTTTATTATTAAAGTCTATAAAATTAAAAAATGTCTATAATTTAAATAAAAAATTTATTGAAATCAATGAAAAAATTAATATTATGTGATATTATAAACTGAAAATAGAAAAGATATTATAATAGTACAATAATTTTAATAATTATATTAAATTATAATTAATCATTAATAATATTAAATAAATTAATACAATATTTAATTATATTTGTTTTTACATTAAAAATTATTTTTAAATAAGAAAATTTAAAAATAAAATTTTTTAAGCAGGAAAAAATTTATATATATATATATATATATATATATATATAATGGGAGCTATTAGGGCTCTACGAGGCTTCACCCAACTTGCTTGGATCTGGCGTACATGAATCTAAATTCTAAAACATAAAATATATAATAGAATCTACATATTAATAAAGTATCCGACTTAATTTATAAGTGATAGCTTATAAGCCGTAATTTTATGTTGTATGAGATTAACTTTTCATTTCGTAACTTATAAGTTGAATGTTTATAAGTTAGTTTAATTAAGTATTTTATTGTATTACCCTCATTTAATTTTATAATTTCACTATATATCTTTTTGATATTTATTCTCACATTTTCATTAAAAAATTATTTGAAAAAATAATTTAATATTTTTTTTAATCATTTTAACAACAAATATAATTATAATCTTTTTAATCAAATGTTTTAATTTCTTATCAATCATTTATATATATTTTAACTATATACGTTACTATTTAAAATTTTACATATTTATACATTTAAATTAATAAATATTTAAAATTTATAAACTAATTTTTCATTATTTAAGTTAAATAGATTCTACATTTAAGTTTATGATACGGAATCCTTGATTTTATATTGTATTTCTCACCGGACGCTCGTGGGACTGCCATTCTGCCAACGGCCTGAAGAATTTATAACGCTTTTCAACTCAGGATCGTCCAAAATATTGCACAGCCCATACAATTTTAAGGATACCATTGCAGCATTACTCAAAGTTAAAAATTAAATCAGAATGGGAACTAATAAACAAATATCCAATAAAAACAAAAATTAAAATTTGCATCAGATAATTTGACAAATACATCTAACGTAAATGAGAATGCATAGTGAATAAAGTGATTAATGAACTATAAAAAATAATATTTAAGACAGAAATTGAATTATTTTTAAAATTTTATTATTTCCAAACCCTTTCTAAATTTACAGATAATTAATATAATTTTTGAAGGGAATTGTGTATCCCAATTCACCATACGCATAGCAAAGGGAGCGAGATTATAATCAATGGTTTGAGAAAATCTCGCTATGAAATCGAGAGTATAAAATTGGATTAATGGAGATACAATAATCTCATAATATTATGAATTAATTTGTTTCTTTTGTTTTGCAATGTTAATTTTATTTTCTTTAGATATATTATTGCCATAAACATCATTTCCACTTCCACATGAACTCTCAACAGATAATGCAGCAAACTATAGTATATGTGAAGGGGATGAAAGAGAAATTTCCTCCTTCATTAGTTCATTCATCATGAACCGCTTGACTTGAACTATGGAGAACCCTGGAAAGTAATAGCAATCAAATCAGAATCTGATAGATGGTTCCAACACAGCTTGTGCATATACCAAGGTAAATCCAAATACACAACTAATAAGAACAATTTAAGATAAATAAGATATTTATTATTAATAATTATTTATTTGAATCAAAATTTTATTAGCCTCTAACTAAAAATAAATATTTGTTTAAAAAATATTGAGACCAGAAACAGAGGCACAATACATAATAGATCTGTCAGTACTATTTGATTCATATGATATCTTTGCAAGCTTATTCACTTTATTTATTTATTTATTTTCCCTCAAACTGAAACATCATAAACTCCAATTTCACTAACTAAAGCTCAGAAGCAGCCATGATTATACAATAATCAATTCATAAGCAAATAAATATAACAAATAGTGTATAGTATGCCAAAGTTGTGAAGCTTAAACCGAGTCTGCATCTCTTTCCTTCACCTTCACCTGCAACCCACCTTTCATTCTAAGAGTCAAAGACAACAAATGCTCTGGACACTTCTCTTTGTTCTGTACATCAATCTCAAATCTCTCTATCACAGATGCTGCTATGGCTTTCATCTGAATATAAGCCATATCTTTCCCAAGACACATTCTTGGCCCTGCATGAAACACCGGGAACTTGAATGGGCTCTCTTGTCTGAAAATCCCATCCTCTTGCAGCCACCTTTCAGGCACGAACTCTCTGCAATCCTTGCCCCATATGCTCTCCATCCTCCCCATTGCATATGTATGGTAGGTTACAAACCAACCCTTTCCAACAAATGTACCGTCCGGCAAACAATCATCACTTTTGCAAGCTTTGGTATCCACAGGCACTGGAGGATACAATCTTAATGTCTCTGAAATTGCTGCATGTAAATAACGCATGTCTCGGAATTCTTCCAAACTATAATTAGTATCGCCCCTGTTTTTTCCTTTTCGTGCTCTAAGGGCTCCAAGCTCGTTTAGTATGTTTCTTTCTACATGTGGGTTTAATGATAATTGCCAAAAGAACCAGCTCAAAGCTGAAGATGTGGTGTCTCGGCCTGCAAGAATGAAGCTTATAATAATATCTCGGAGAAATTCTGCTGAGTTATCCTCATTTCCAATGAAACGGGAGAGTAAATCTTCGTCTTTCTTGTCAGTTCCATGTTCCATTCTTGACTTTATAATCTCATCTGCGAATTCATGGACGATCTTAATCGATTTTTTGAGTGCTTTCTCTGTTCCCAAGTTAAAGAACTTACTGAATTTCCATAAGAGTGGAACGGCATACATGAATCTCCCTGAACTAAGCGTGGCAGCTTCTTCAAAGGCGCGCATAAACTCACCGCCGGCGGTTCCATCGCCACCGAGACAGCCGGGATCAACGTTAAAAGCAAGTTTACATATGTTATCAAACGCAAACCTCTCTAGCAGCTCTTGAAAATCCAGTACTTGGTTCGTTTTCGAGGCTCTTGAAAAGATTGGGAACAATCTTGATGAAATCTCTATCCTGACATTATCCATAACGAAATTTCGTAGTGACTTGGTGTTGAACTCGTAGCTAGCAGTCTTTCTTTGGACTCTCCACAGCTCCCCATCGGAGTTAAAGATTCCTCGGCCGAGGAAATCTTCAAGAAGGGATATGAACCGGTAGCCTTTTGGGTAATTGTCAAAGTTAGTCTTGAGAATATACTCAACGTTTAAAGGATTTGCTGTGATGACTCCATGGACTTTGCCAGGACGGCGGAAGACGGCGGTGTTGGCGGGGCATTGGCCAAGTATTTCAGTTGTCCAGTCGAGGAAACGGTGACGATTTCTCAAGAACTCAGGTAAAGCTCCTACTATAGGATAGATTTTGAAGCCTTTCTTGTTGAATTTGTTCTGTGAAGTGTAAAGAAGGTAGAAGTAGAGACAAACAGAAAGAAAGGGAAGTAGCAGAATAAATTGAAGGGATAAGGATTCCATGGTTAGAGAAGCAAGTGAAAGGAAAGGTCTAATTTAATTTTGCAGGGTAATGACTGATTTGGTTTGTGGGGTAGTATTCTGTAATGAATTTCTGTAAGATATGCTTTGCAGCCTGTGCCGTATGGAGATAAAGCAGGAGATGTCATTTCAGCTGCAGACCATGAGGTTCTAGAAAATAAATAAATGAAAGTAGCATTGTTAATTAACGATGCTGGTTTATTAGAAAGACCAGTAATTTGTTTTTCTTGATCATAGTGATTGATATATATAGACAGACGGAAGTTAAATCTTAGAAAATGTTTTATAAAAATAAGTTATTTAGCTTTTTAAAAATTGACAAATGGCATTTTAAAAGATATTTATAAAAATGAGCCACTTGGCTTAATATAATCTAAAAATAATAAAAATAATATACTAATTAACATATTAACTTATCTCAAAATTTAAAAATTAAATGATACATATCTTTATATCATTTATTAAATATAAAGTTATATATGTTGTTATTAAAAATATAAAATATTATATTAATTTTTACATTTTTATAAGGAAATATTAAATAAAAATAGTTAATAATCATTTAAAGATAAATTTTAATTTGATTTTATAACCATATAATTATTTAAAATTTTAATATAAATTTAAATTATATTTAATATAATTAATTAAAAATTCTAAAATTAATAAATTTTTAGTATAATTTTAATTATAAAATATGTAAAATAAATATTAAATTATATTATTAAAATAAAATAATAAATAATTTGCAAAACAGGCAGATACTATAACTAGTTAATAATTAATAATAAACTTTTGGAGTGATATTAGAATTCTCTCAATTCTTGAATTTAATCTTCATTTGAAATTAAATAAAATCGAACTGCTCTGAAAGCGAAAGAATTTGTTTCCAAACTTTTCTCGCTTGGAAAGGTTTTCTTAGGGAGGCAGAAAATTGAGGAGGACGATGGCCCGCGTGGTGACCTCTGAAACATAATTTAAGTGCTTAAAAATTTGTAAATAGCCAATGAAGGCATCAAAGAAATTTACACTAAGAGATTCTTGTAGTGTTTATATTGAGATTCTTGTGTTGAATTTTCCGGACTGCGCGTGGAATTTGGGCTTGACTTTCTTATTAAAATGGCTTAACATCCAGCCCATCCATACTTTTTCTACGTAAGATCGAGGATAGCAGAGCCGATCTTCAAATGGGGGAGTTGGATGACACAGTGACCTGCCACCTTTAGCAGTTTAATCCCCTTGCTATCATAATTTATAAATGTATCTGCCAAGGGAAATCATGACTTCTTTGGGTGAAGGGCCACCTGTCCTTTGCCTGGTGTTAACACTCTGAGAATGCCTGCCTGTCATTTCCTGGAATCAAAAGACTATCCAGAGTTGACAACATTCACATTTTGATGAATCAACCAAGAGAGCTGCGAATAAATGAACAGAAATGGAGTTCAAAAGCACAATTCAGTTTCTCAATAGTACTACTTTAACCCAAGGCAGTTATAAATTGCCTGGATCCTTTTTCTATCATAAATCAGATTGTTGGTTAATGTTATCAAAGCTGCAAATCTACACAAGTTGGCTTCAGAATTCAAGTCACTTCCATTGTTCGATAATCCACCAATCTCCTCCCACCTTCTCAAACATGCTCAGCAGGTCTGGTCATGTTTGTCATGTTTGTCATCTGAATGTGCAAGCTTACAATCTTCATCTAAATTGTTCATTCTGTGTCCAAGCTTATTACCAACATCTGCCTTGATATAGCTGTAGAAGCCCCATCTCCTTAAGTTAGCATCTCAATGCCACAGCCTAAAACATCATTGTAAACACGTTTCATTGAAATTAAGCAGGCCTTTTGTTCTGCAGAAATTGAGTACATGCGGTCTCTGTTGACCCTCTGCCCCAATGCGTATAGGTACCCATCAAAAGCAGGACCACAACAATTATTGTTAGTAAACTCACCCCAGTTGCCTGGTTCACCATCTGAGCTATCTATGATGGAAAAAGATGAATATCAAAAGTTCGTGGAAAAACAAAATAAGGGGTGGTGGCAACAAAGAAAACAAGAGTGATAATGGAGGAGAGTAGTTTCTGGTATTTCAAGATTACTTTAGCCCATGTAAGGAGTGACAACAATTATTGCTTTAGATCTGTATTAGGATTATATTATTAAAAAAATGACATAATTGTGAAAATGGAACGTTTATTATAAAAATAAGGAAAATAAAATCCGACCTGCCGGATTCGAACCAGCGACCTAAGGATTGTCTGCTTTGAACAACTACAGTCCTCCGCTCTACCAACTGAGCTAAGGTCGGATGCATGAGACGGTCCATATCATGACTTAAAACTCTGAATTACATTCTTTAGCCATAGGATATATTTGATGCATGATTGTCAACAACCCATATCATTCTATTCTAATATATTTATAATTTATGGTGATTTATTTAAAAGTCCAATAATTCGATTAATAAGGATTTATATAAACTTAAAAGAAATCTTATACCATGAACAAGGCTTAAATTACAAATTTAATTCAAATTTCAATCATA